>NW_025964223.1:1510000-1905000 GCF_023055435.1 Haliotis rufescens | reverse complement strand
TTGCCGATCCTTGCATTAAAATACTGTAAAGTTATATCATTGGGTGTGTCTTGACCGAATCACCGGTAGATTCCAAGAAAATGTGTGTACAGCTGATTGCTGTGTCCGGCTTAGTTAGATATAAAACAATGCCTAGCTGAACAAAAAAAACAATTTAGGATGATTTTTTATCTCAAATTTCGAATTTGTACTGACCAAGTTTCTCATCGACCGTTCGATTGCCAGACTTCGCTGAAGGGGTACGGTGTAATTTTTTTCTGCGCATAATATTCAAATTTCTTTTTTCCCAAAACATTGAACCCGCTAGGGGAGTGCGCATTATACATGGGTGCGCACTATACTCAAGAAAATACGGTATTCTACCCTGGATCTTCACGGGTCTCTTGCGAATGAACCCTAATGATAATATCTAATGACAATGAGGTACCCTTCATGCTAAACAGTTTAGATATGTATACCTGCCTCTTTGTAATGAGTAAACTGTATGTAATGCACATTTATTGAAACCCAAATAGAATTGTACTGAGCACACAATGCCATATAGAAAGTGGTCAAATGTAACGAATGTTATATCTGTGATAACTTTCTCAGTAAAGTACAGATTCTCGTACTTTTTGGAGCTCACGCTCACAAAGTGAGGCACCTTATTGCCAGTACACAAAATCAGCAATCTGACCAACTCAGCCACCATGGGTTCCACAGTCTGACAACTGGTAGTCGAGATCACATACTTTGTATACCCCAAGACATGTGTAAATTGCACGGCTCCAAAGTCAAAAGCTATGAATACCTAATGCCATTTGGAAAGTGGTCAAATGTAATAGCATCAGCCCACTGAGTGAGCGAGTATGGTTTTACGCCGCTTTTAGCAATATTCCAGCAATATCACGGCAGGGGACACCGGGCTTCACATATTGTACCCATGTCGGGAACCAACCCGGGTCTTCGGCGTGACGAGCGAACACTTTAACCACTAGGCTATCTTTTAACATCTGTTGGTATGATATGGCCAGGGATCGACCCCTGACCTTTCACTGTTAGGGCAGAAACTCTATCAACTTGACCACAGAGACCATCCCCACTTCAGAGATATATGGACGATATCTTCTTTGGAACTTTTACAGAAACATATATCAACGTTCACTTATTTCATTTTAATATTAATGTCATACAAATTTGTATATAACAAGATTATTCATTCAGTCGTTTATATTTTCAGAGCTACCACGCGTCAGTAATTTCATTTAAAACCAGTGAAACCTCCCCTGCAGTGCTGAAGCTGGACATAAAATGGGGCGACATGTCCCGTGTTCTTGTTGCCGTTACCAACCAGTTGGGCTATCTGGAACGTATTCTGTTCCTGGAGAGATGTGAGTCCCACAACTTCGTGTGGTCGGGGTTCACAAACTCCCAGCTGTACACCGTCCTGGTGTGGGGCCTGAAAGACAGCCCAGCTACCGGCGCCGTCACAGACCTGAAAGACAACCCAGCTACCGGCGCCATCATAGACCTGAAAGACAACCCAGCTACCTGCGCCATCATAGACCTGAAAGACAACCAAGCTACCGGCGCCATCATAGACCTGAAAGACAACCCAGCTACCTGCGCCATCATAGACCTGAAAGACAACCCAGCTACCTGCGCCATCATAGACCTGAAAGACAACCCAGCTACCGGCGCCGTCATAGACCTGAAAGACAACCCAGCTACCTGCGCCATCATAGACCTGAAAGACAACCCAGCTACCAGCGCCGTCATAGACCTGAAAGACAACCCAGCTACCGGCGCCGTCACAGACCTGAAAGACAACCCAGCTACCTGCGCCATCATAGACCTGAAAGACAACCCAGCTACCTGCGCCGTCATAGACCTGAAAGACAACCCAGCTACCGGCGCCGTCATAGACCTGAAAGACAGCCCAGCTACCTGCGCCATCATAGACCTGAAAGACAACCCAGCTACCGGCGCCGTCATAGACCTGAAAGACAGCCCAGCTACCTGCGCCATCATAGACCTCAAAGACAACCCAGCTACCGGCGCCATCACAGACCTGAAAGACAACCCAGCTACCGGCGCCGTCACAGACCCAATGGTGGCATCATACACTGTGGAGGCATTTGAGAGGATTTCAATTCCACAATCAGGTGAACCAGAAGGTTTGTCAAAACTGTTTTATATTCAAGGTAGAAACTGTATTCTATATGTTATTCCCGTTTATACGATAAACTGATGATAATAACTTAACACTCCCTGAAAAGTTTTAAAAAAACACAAAACAACATCTTATTTTGATATTCTGGGGGAGGGGGGGGTTGGGTGGATTCTTTGAAAAAAATTGTGCTTGAAAATACTTGAAAATATTAATTATGCTTTATGCCTTTGAAAACAAAAGAAATCGCTTGCCACTATAATTAGATTGTTGCAAGGTGTATTTCTTAAAAATGAATTACAAGTATTGATGGACTACAGTATAATAAGGAAGTTGTTATCGATAAAGTTTTGTATAGTTTGTCATCCATCAACTTCTAAGAAATGCCTATCAAACAATTCATAGAATTATAATGTCATGTAAAATCAACTTGAACTCACTCCCTCTTGTGCGACAGTTGTGGTGTTTCCGCATTCTGAGAGATGATAGACTCACATGATTTTTATGTTTCATTTGTGACAGAGAGGGTACGTGTTCTTGACCTTGCTGGAGGGAATCATTTCGGCTTTTTGACTATGAAAGACTTGCTGAAATCACAGGTACACCTTCCTACACATTCTTATACCCCACATCAACCAGTATCAGTATCTTACATGTACAGGGTCTTCTGATGTCTGAATGGAGTGGATCAGTTGGCTTTAAATAGAAGAGAACTGCAGTATCATAGTGCGTCTGTCTGTCTGTCTGTCTGTCGGTGTCTGTCTAAGCATCTGTCTGTCTGTGTGTGTCTGTGCATCTGTCTGTCTGTGTGTGTCTGTGCATCTGTCTGTTGGCATGTGTGTGTCTGTCTGTCTGTGCATCTGTCTGTTGGCATGTGTGTGTCTGTCTGTCTGTGCATCTGTCTGTCTGTGTGTGTCTGTGCATCTGTCTGTTGGCATGTGTGTGTGTCTGTCTGTCTGTGCATCTGTCTGTGTGTGTCTGTGCATCTGTCTGTTGGCATGTGTGTGTGTCTGTCTGTGTGTGCATCTGTCTGTCTGTGTGTGTCTGTGCATCTTTGTGTTGGCATGTGTGTGTGTCTGCCTGTGTCTGTCTGTCTGTGCATCTGTCTGCCTGTCTGTCTGTGCATCTGCCTGTCTGTGTGTGTCTGTGCATCTGTCTGTTGGCATGTGTGTGTGTCTGCCTGTCTGTGCATCTGTCTGTCTGTGTGTGTCTGTGCATCTGTCTGTTGGCATGTGTGTGTGTCTGCCTGTGTCTGGCTGTCTGTGCATATGTCTGTCTGTGTGTGTATGTGCATCTGTCTGTTGGCATGTGTGTGTGTCTGCCTGTGTCTGGCTGTCTGTCTGTGCATCAGTCTGTCTGTGTGTGTCTGTGCATCTGTCTGTTGGCATGCGTGTGTGTCTGCCTGTCTGTGCATCTGTCTGTCTGTCTGTGTGTGTCTGTGCATCTGTCTGTGTCTGTCTGTGCATCTGTCTGTGTCTGTCTGTGCATCTGTCTGTTGGCATGTGTGTGTGTCTGCCTGTCTGTCTGTGTCTTTGATTGTGTCTGTGCATCTGTCTGTGTGACTGCCTGTCTGTGTGTGTATGTCTGTCTGTCTGTGTCTGCCTGCCTGTCTATCTGTCTGTCTGCCTGTGTGTCTGTCTGTGTCTGTGTTTGTCTGCCTATCTGTGTCTGTGTTTGTCTGTCTGTCTGTGTCTGTGTCTGTCTGTGTTGTCTGTGTGTGTATGTCTGTGTAGGTCTGTCTGTCTGTGTCTGTCTGTCTGTGTCTGTCCAACTGTCACAGGACCAAGGAGCGTCCATTCCAATTTGGAATGAACGTTGGATTGCTTTGGAAAAATCGCTCATTCCAAACTTCCAAAGCTTGGAAGGATCGATCTTTCCAGAAAATCCAAAATTGGATTGGCAACATTTCCAAACATATTTCCAACACAGGAAATGTTTGGAATGATTTGGAATGGTTTGGAATTGTTTGGAATTGTTTGGAAATATGGTTAGAAGGAACAAGTTAAAATATGTTTGATTAGTAATTTGAACAATAAAAAGACTATGAATTATTTATTGAGTTTAAACTATATATAATAAATATTAAATTTATCTCAAACATTCACTACTTGTCTGTCTAGCGAGGGGCTTTTACAGTCGCATTCTCCCTAAGGTGAGAGAGAGACCCGCACTTGACTCAACAAGACACTAATAGGTCTCAAGATTAAGTATTTGGCTGGATGGCAGCTGCCATTTAATTACAAAACAGACGGCTCACATGTAAGTGCGCCGACATGTGCCTAAGATCATAAAATGGACAATCTTTGGTAACATCTAATTTATTGTTGTCTCACGCCAGAGCTGTGAATAATTCTGTTCATTGAACAATTGGAATTCAGGAAGTTATCAATAATTGTTTTACTTAACATAAGATAAGATAAGTTGTTTACAACATAATATTATGATGTCAGGACGTACTACAGTCAAAACCATATATTTTAAAATCAATTTAATGACAGACTATGATTTCCAAGTCCCGATTATCAAATCAATGAGGTATCAGTTTCACCACATGTGCACAGACCGCCTATACTTATGTATATATTTTTCATAACTATTCTCCAGTTAAAATCCTATCCTCTTATCAAATAATCTGTGAGAGTGATCATCACTATCAAAACTCATTCTCATCAAAGAATACATAACAGATGAAGAATCAGATGCATACATTTATTGCCATGCTTCATTCATCACGAAGTAGATTTACATACATTTGTGAATAGCACTTAAACTGTGATAATGAATTTTACCATTGTCCGTATTATATTATAAATATTAACCATAATATGGATTTCCGAATATATAAACGACTTCAACGTTGATATTTCAGACAAAAACAAAGTCTCCTGTCTTTTAACGTTCAGGGGAAAAGGGTTTGCTTTCACAATTGAACATTTGTTTTCACTAAACCAAGCCAAAAACACGAAAAATACATATATATGGTTAGCGACCGTCATTATACAGCGAGGAGGGAAATTCGTCTGCTCTAACTGCCTTCACAAAAACATTCCAGCCCTTAATTACCGAGGCAGCTGTGGCGTAGTAGCATTACATTCGCTGCGTTTGCAGCATATAAGATGTGTAATCTGTGGAGTGACTAAAGTAATATTATGGCTGAAATCTTACTTGCATGGTTGTTTTAATAGAAAACTTACGGTTTAAAAACACAATTGTTCTTATATAATGTTTTTAGGTTTTGTTTTTTAAATACTAGAGAAGATTTTTTATACATCTAAAACTGGTCGAAAATACAGCTGAACAATAGAAAAATCAAAATAGGAGTTGTGAATAGTGACAAATTTTAATTACATCACTGTCAATAATTGTTGATTGATTCCGTCAAACAACTGTCAAACAACTGTCAAACCATTTATTGCCATGTACGTACATGTACACAGCTGTCGGAGGCTCCAGGTAAATAAACATCGTGGTGTTATGACTGGAGATCAGACAAACCGTGAACCAGGGGCATGCGACGTAATTACACCTAAAGGTGGTAGAACCAGGGCATTGTCTCTTGAACTGGCTAATTGACCGTACAAATAATTGGTAAATATATTCGTTTTGACACCCGTGTTTCATGCGCATCCCGGCTAATAAGCAGAATACAGACAAATGAGGCCCCGTGATCAGCGGAGCGTGAACAAGATGGATGCCGTCTTTCGGCCGTAACAGTCAAGCTGCGATCTCGGAACTGCTCGCCCGATTGTAACAAATTGCAAGCGGAGACAAGATTACTTCCCCTACCTAAACATGATAGTTGCTCAGAAATGTTCAAATCTATCTTCAGTAAATTATGAAATTAATGCGAGCATGACATTTATGCGAAAAAGGCGATCGTCAGTCCCTCTGATTATTTTAATATGTTTCATTTCATCATGATAAAAAAGTTAGTCACTTGTAAGGTTACTGTTGTGTTGTTTACATGGTGCACGTGCACCTTCGCGCACTGCCAATTCGGATGTGACGTCACATGTCGAAGTGACGTCACTGGCGACGTCTGCTTGTCATTGTCATCGTGGGTTCCCAAGTAAACAGGATTAACCAAAAAGGCATCTCGTTATCTGTACGTATTAGTTACTGAAGAAATACTTAGGCCAATACACTACAATCTGGCGACAAGATAAAAACTTTGAAGAATAAGACAGTCACAAGAAAATGTTCTTGGACGAATAAGGTGGGATCATTTCAATATTATCTCAGCCTTGCGACATTGCCTAAAGTACATTGATCTATAGTCAATTATCAAACATGTCTATGTTTGGGCGTTTGGAAGAATTTGATGACAGTAAATGTGACTTTAAAACATACATTGAACGTTTTGAGCAAATATGTAATGCTAATGGTATTCCTGACACCAGTAAAACATTGGCACTACTGGCTTCAATTGGTCCTAAAACTTTCACGTTGTTGAAATCTCTCATTGTACCTGTAAAACTTAATTCACTTTCGTATGAGGAAATTGTTGCGACCTTGTCTGCGCATCTATCCCCCAAAACTATGACAATTGCTGAACGGTTCCGATTCTATAGATGAAATCAACAAGAGGGGGAGAGTGTTTGTGATTATTTGGCAGAATTACAGCGTCTTGCAAACAAATGTCATTTTGGAAATTTCTTAGAGCAGGCCTTGCGTGATAGACTAGTCTGTGGGTTACAAAATGAAGCTATTCAACGCAAATTATTGTCAGAAGTTGATCTTAACCTTAAGAAAGTTCAAGACATTGCCATTGCTATGGAATTAGCCGACAAAAATGCACATGACTTGAAAACTGTTCAAGAACAGATCGGTGGAATTCAAATCAATAAGGTCACACAGCAAAGGTCAACCAATAGGAAGCAAGGATCGCGTCCTTCACCCCTGAATGACACAAATGTAAGGTCACAGAATCAGAAGTGTTACCGCTGCGGCAAAACTAATCATAGATCAGAAGATTGTTGGTACAAGAACTTTAGATGCAATAATTGTTCAAAAATTGGCCATTTGCAATCGCAATGTAGATCAAAGTCAGCCAGTTCAATGAAGTTTGTTGAAGAAAACCCGATCCCAAATGGATACGGAAACGAATAAATAGATGATTATATCAGTGATAACGTTACACTGGGACTTTTTCACAACAGTGAAAAGAAAGTCGGGAAGCGCGAAGCGGTGAAAGTTGTTATCAGTGTAAACAGACAACCGATCTCCATGGAAATTGACATGGGTTCAGCAACCACAATCATTCCTTATTCGGTGTACACAGAAAAACTGTCTGAAGTAGAACTTTCTGAACCTATGACAGTACTGAAAACTTACTTGGGTCAATCCATACCTTTGATTGGTCGGGCTGAAGTGGACGTAGAATACAATGGCACCAAGTTACCTATCCTAGTGGCTGATGTGGCCAGGACACCAGCAAAATCCAAGCTAAATCTAGACATGAACAGTCTGTTCACAGTGAATTTCAACACCAACTCTGATGTAAAAAGTGAAGTTGCAACAGTGTTAAAGAACCATGCAAGCATTTTTGCTGATGGATTAGGAACAGTGAAAGGAAATGAAGCTAAAATCACACTGAAACCCAATGCCAGGCCAATATTCATGAAAGCAAGACCAGTGCCATATGCCCTGAGAGAGAAAGTGGAGAAAGAGCTAGACAAGTTGGAGAAAGATGGAGTGATTTCAAAAGTCAACTCAAGTGATTGGGCAACACCCATTGTTGTCGTTCCTAAGAAATCAAACGATGTGAGAATCTGTGGGGACTATAAAGTTACCTTAAACCAGTGGATTGAAGTCGAAAAGTACCCCCTCCCAAAAGCGGCGGATTTGTTTGCAACTCTAGCAGGCAGTGAAATCTTCTCGAAAATTGATCTGACAAAAGCATATCACCAAGTCCTGATAAGTGAAGAAACCAAGAAGTTGCTTGTAATCAACACCCACAAAGGACTTTACTGTTACAATCGACTGCCCTTTGGCATCGCTAGTTGTCGAGCAATATTTCAACAAATCATGGAACATATCTTGCAAGGTACACCTAGAACTGTCTCCTTTCAAGATGACATAGAAGTAGGAGGGAAGACAACAGAACATGTTCAACTTCTTGACCAAGTCCTTCAGAGATTAGAACACTTTGGAATTAGGGTTTGCAAAAGAAAATGCCAGTTTGCACAACCCAAAATTGAGTATTTGGGTCATGTGATCGATCGAAATGGATTGTATACAGTTCAAGAGAAGGTTGAAGCTATTACCCGAGCTCCGGAACCAACAAACAGAACCCAGCTCAGATCATTCCTCGGAATGCTGCAATACTATGCACATTTTATCTCCAACCTATCGACGATGATTCATCCACTCAACAATCTGCTAAAGGAAAACACTGAGTGGATCTGGACACCACAATGTCAGGAACCGAGCAAAACAAGCCTTGTCTTCAGCTGAAGTGTTGACACATTATGACCCCAAGAGGAAAATCAAGTTGGCATGCGACGCATCCAATTATGGACTAGGTGCGGTTATCTCACACATTATGGACGATGGAACTGAACAACCAATTGCATTCACATCAAGAACACTGTCAAACAGCGGAAGAAATTATGCCCAGATTGAGAAGAAAGCACTTTCCCTGATATATGGAGTGAAGAAATTCAAAGAATATCTCTATGGCCACTCATTTACCTTAGTGACAGATCACAAGCCTCTTCTCTCAATTCTGGGACCCAAGAAAGGTGTACCAACTCTGGCAGCAGCTCGCATGCAGAGATGGGCATTAATCCTAGCAGCTTACCAATACGACATTGAATTTAGAACCACTGATCAACATTTCAATGCGGATATGCTTTCTCGATTACCACTACAAGAAGAAAACATTCAAGATGAAGAAGACGTTGTATTCAACTTTTCCCACCTTGATACCCTACCAGTCACAGCCAAAATCATTAAAAGTGCAACCAGGAAGGACCCAACTCTATCGCGAGTCTATGCTTTCACACTGAATGGATGGCCTGCAAGTGTGACCAATCCAGACCTATTGCCATTCTTTGCAAGAAGAAATGAACTGTCAGTAGAACAAGGTGTTGTACTATGTGGACTCCGCGTGATCATACCATCCTCACTTCAGCTGAGAGTACTCGAAGAACTTCATTCTGAGCACATTGGCATTGTCAGGATGAAAGGAGTATCAAGAAGTTATGTTTGGTGGCCGTCA
Organism: Haliotis rufescens; assembly: GCF_023055435.1. Lineage (NCBI taxonomy): Eukaryota > Metazoa > Mollusca > Gastropoda > Lepetellida > Haliotidae > Haliotis > Haliotis rufescens. The sequence goes on along the minus strand of NW_025964223.1, from coordinate 1,895,629 downwards.
CTTGATTCAGACATCGAGAAGACTGTTAAATCCTGTGAAAATTGTACATCTGTGAGAAACATGCCCAAATCCGCACCACTGCATGAATGGCCATGGCCATCACAACCCTGGGAAAGAGTTCACATTGATTTTGCCAAATACAAAGGACGAAATTACTTCATTCTAATCAATGCCTATTCCAAATGGCCAGAAGTGTACCTGATGAATTCAACAACCACAAGCAAGACAGTTGAAACTCTGCGACATATCTTTGCTACACATGGCACACCAGAACAGTTAGTATCTGACAACGGCCCACAATTCACCTCAGAAGAATTCAACACCTTCATGAAGATGAATGGAATTAATCACCAGCGCAGTGCTCCGTATCACCCAGCAACCAACGGTGCAGCGGAGAGATTTGTTCAGGTATTGAAGATGCACCTCAAAACTTCAGAAGAATCTGATCCCCAGAGACAGTTAGCAAATATGTTGATTGTGTACAGAACTACTCCTCACACAGTCACTGGAAGAACTCCGTCAGAACTGCTAATGAAGAGAAAAATCAGAACAAGACTTGACTTGCTCCAGCCAAATCTAAGACAACATGTTACAAAGAAACAAATAGGCCAGAAGATAACACATGATGGTGGAAACCCTACCTTGAGACAGTTTGAACCTGGACAAAGAGTAGCCGTCAGAAGATTAAGAGGTCCAAACAAGTGGGTCTATGGTTCCATATTGCAGAGAATCGGCCCCCTTGCTTACATTGTGGACATTGACAATCACCCAAGTCATGTGCATATTGATCACATCATTGTGGCTCCTAACAATGATTGAGGTAGTGAAGACATCCTTCACAGAAGAGAAATGCAGACTACAAAGTCTACTTTTCCTGAGACATCACAGACCTGCAACGCCTGCAACACCACCATCCACCACTGAGACAACAACGACTCCAAACGACGATGCACCATCAAGTGAGATGTCTTTCCCCAACACCACACCGGCACCATCCATGATGATGCGACGTTCACAACGACTTTGCCAACCTCCTAAAAGACTTGATTTGTGACTTTCTCGCATTGTGACTTTTTCGCATTCTCGCATTCTCGCATTTGTGACTTTTTCGCATTTCTTCCTCCTAGTGTTGCTTAAACTTGTTTGCGGTTGTGTTGTATATTCTAAACAGGGAAGAGTGTAGTGTTGTGTTGTTTACATGGTGCATGTGCACCTTCGCGCACTGCCAATTCGGATGTGACGTCACATGTCGAAGTGACGTCACTGGCGACGTCTGCTTGTCATTGTGGGTTCCCAAGTAAACAGGATTCACCAAAAAGGCATCTCATTATCTGTACGTATTAGTTACTGAAGAAATACTTAGGCCAATACACTACAGTTACCACGTTGAAAACGGAAACGATCGTTAACAAAAACAACAAAATGTATTCTCTCAACACTCAGCCTAACAGTGATATAACTGCAAATTAAACAATCAAGTACGCTAAAGTATTACACATGGTTGGTGGAGGACCAGGGGCACTTTGAGTTTGACAGGTGTCATCAACTGGTCAAGTAACATCACGGTTTGTATATTCACGTTGATTGGACAGTCTAGACTGGCGTCAACTAATCATGACGGCGTCTTCAGAACAGAACAGAATTTTATTTCTCCCAGGCTTAGGCTTACGTGGATAACAGAATTTTTTTATTTTTTTATTTTGGTAATTCAATCTAATATACTTTCCTTGATTGATTATATGGCTGCGGTCATAGATCCGGATGTATCTAAATATGCTCAGCAAATACACAGGATTTATTGTTATACTATTAGGATTAATAGATACAATTGAGTATTTATACCCTTGATCATAAAGTTAGTCACTACTTTCACATGTTAGATTTGTATTATTTGGATTATGATTAAATTGACAAAATAAGAAATCATTCGGTGTATATGTGTATTATATATTGTACCCCAATACGTAATTAAATTATGTATTAATAAGGGCACTAGGTTAATTACTGTAATTTATTATTTGATAAACATATTCACATTTAGTTGCGGGATATGTCACAGAGGGAAAGCTAATTCATAACAACTAATTGTCCCATTTATTTGGTTTCTATCTTTTATATGAAACAAATGCTATAACATGGGGTGATAAACTTCATTGGCAATAGACGTAGCATATAATTGTCCACATGAACAGTCTACTCTGTTCCAGATGTTTATTCATTTTGTCAGCATTTAAATCGTTGGATTCCTGGCTCAATGATTCATTTGACAAAATCTTGTTCCCTGTTTTGAATTACCGTCAGATAGTTCCAGACCAATTATAAAATTTCCAGCCCTATGTGTTGCGCATAATTCCGAGATAATTCGAAGTTCATATTCTTGTACGAACACTTATCAAAATTCATTTATACCTAGTACTATTACGTACATATGTATATTAGTTCAAATTATAATAATGAGGCCCTCTATTCTCGAAACGGTCTTTATTCTAAGACAACCGTAAGTCGGTATGGGAAAACAAAATATTTGTTTAATTGTTCAATGTTCATAGTCAATGTCATATAAATTATAGACAAGGAAGATAAGAAATTAAATATAAAGAGTAGCCACTTTAAATGACAGAAATTCTTTTAGTTAAATTTGCTCAAGATTTGGTCTTTTCGTGGTAAATAGTGCCAAAATACTCTTAATTATTTACTTTCATGTCATTACTAATCTCACATAAGACCAAAAGTTTTACAACATTTAACAGATATGATTATGACCTGTTGTATCCAAACAAATCCAAAAAAATCCAAACAAATCCAAGCTTGGAAATATGACCTTGACAAATTTTGGAATGGTCATATTTCCATTTCAAGTTTTGGATTGTTTGGAATGGATGATATTTTTGTCCAGTGTGTCTGTCTGTCTGTGATTGTGTCTGTGCATCTCTCTGTGTGTGTCTGTGTATGTGTCTGTCTGTCTGTGTGTGTCTGTCTGTCTGCCTGTCTGTGTGTGTCTGCCTGACTGTCTGTCTGTCTGCCTGTCTGTGTGTGTGTGTATGTCAGTCAGTCTGTGTCTGTGTTTGTCTGCCTGTCTGTGTCTGTGTTTGTCTGCCTGTCTGTGTCTGTGTTTGTCTGCCTGTCTGTGTCTGTGTTGTCTGTGTCTGTCTGTGTTGTCTATGTCTGTGTTGTCTGTGTCTGTGTCTTAAACAGTAGAGTAAACTGAACTTCCACTTTACGCAGCATCTGTTTGTCAAGTACACAGGACATGTCTTTGTAGTTTGAGTGTTGAATAAAGGAGTTGACTAAGAAGAATCCAGGCCTAGAACATGAGGAAAGCTTGAAATTGAAACAATTATTATTCTGACACATTTAGGAAGTTCTCGAGATGGAGGTTGAGCACAAGCCACCACTGGACTACAGCCTCAAGCCTACAGGACCTTCTGACAGCGAGGCAGGTCTGTGTGTTGTGTTCTGTGAGAGAAGTCAGAAGGAGTACGTTGTGATGTCGTCTGCCCCGGTCAGTGCCGGCATCCCACTCCTGCCTGTCTGTCGGTCCAGGACCAACTACAAGGTCAGAGCTATCGGGCTAACAAATAACAAAGGTCACACATTCAGACAACTGTCTCCAGTCTGCCAACAAAACACCCCCTGTGGAAGCTCAAACATCATCCCCATCAAGACCTGTAAGTCATGTCAGCAATTCTTTTCTTCCACACCCTGTATAATTAATCTGGATGGTATAATCCTAATGAATACTTAGGGTCCAACAAAATCGGGGTTGGCATTACAATATCACCATGAATCAAGGATATAATATCGTGTTAAAAGGTGAAAGTTATGACCAACATGACATTTATGGGAAGCAACAGGCAGAGTTCCATGAACACAGGCCTATCCTGTAGTTCTGTCCACAAAGCTGCATCTGCTTGTCCATCAGAGAGAGTGAGGTGAAATGGGGTTTAACGTTGCGTCCAAGATTATTGCACTTATATAGCGACGTGCATGCACGTGTGTGTGTGTGTGTGTGTTTGTGTGTGGCTACTTGTACTAGTCCGGACATATGCCGATTTATAGTGCTAGCTCACTGAGATACCATGCCGCAGTTTAACATGAATACCCCACTCAGACACAGTATACTGACTCCGAGCCGACCAGTCCTTGTTTTATCCCCTTAATGCCGAGGGCCAGACAGGGTAACAACAAGTACCATCTTTTAACGTCTTTTGGTATGACGCGGCCGGGGATCGAACCCCGGACCTTCCGCTCTCTGGCGGACGCTCTACCACTAGACCACGCAGGCGGTCCCATCAGAAAGAGAGTAAGTGAGTATGGTACTCTGCCACTTTAAGCAATATTCCAGCCTTATCACTGTGAGGAACACCAAAAATGGACTTCACACACTGTATGGAATCCTTTAACCAAAAAGCTGTCCCCCGCCCCCGCCCTTCCTTAAAGTCAGCTTCACCATTTTAGACTATTAACATAAACAAATGTCAAATTAGATTTGAAGCCTATTTCATCCATAGCACCCCACCTGTGTCTATGACATTATACTTGCAAATGTCTGGACAGAAGTTCAAGAGCAAGATTGTAAATGATATCTTGTTCTCAACAGACATGTCCAAAGAAGATCTTGCAAAACTCCAGGAGAAGGCAGAAACATACTGTCGGAACCACGCCCTAACTCCCAAGAAATATCCCATCACACAGATGTATCGAAATAAACCAATATCCTACTTTAATGGCATCATGTATAACAAGAATGGTGTGATGGAGAAATACCTGAAGGACAACAATGGCGACCCATATTCTGCGATCAACAACAAGATCAGTGGCCTCTTCTTCAGTGGGTCATTTGACACAAGGGAAACAAATCCTCCCCAACGGCCACCAAACTTCTCTTACTTTGGCGAAATTCGACTTTTCGTCCCAGCAGAGGAACTGTTCACATCAGACATCAGAATGTATTTTGCTGACTTCTTTTGTCACTATAAAGTACATTATGTCACAGTAGTTCTCACTAAGACAGGATCAGATGATGATAAGTTCTGTGAAGAAAGACTGATCGAACTAGACTTGCAGACAAACCCGTTTTTCACTGTCACAGAAAACGTCCCACACAGAAGAAATGAGATGCCCGTTTCCCCCAATTCTGATGAGAACTCTGTGAGTAGAGACGATTCTCATCCTGCATCAGAGGAACCCTCTTCCACCGAAACACCAATGGCCAGGCCAGCCTCTCCATCATACACCATCCAAGAGGTTGTCCAGAAGACGTTCACAATGACATCTGTGAACAAGTTCCATGTGGAATTCCTGTACACTGAGGATGTCGACATCAAGGGCCTGACGGAAAAATGTGGGGGGGACAAAGTTTACCGAAGAACTGTTCTTGTTCGGGGCAATGGACGAAGTTTGCCAGAAGGTATTCCAAAGAAGGCCTCCTGTGGAACTTGCAACCTTTGCTACTGACCAGGGGTCCGGAAACCGTCATAAGCACCGAACATGTCCGATTGGGAATTTCAAATGTCCGGTTTGAAATATTGCTTACCGGACATTTAAATTTTTCTGTCCGGACATACGCTATTTGAAGGGGGCGTGGCCTAAATGCAAATGTCCGATTGGGATTTTAAATTTTCCTGGACCCCTGCTACTGACATAACTAAATCTCAGTTTTGTATGTTTTGTCTCTTTTTTAATGCTACACTTTTCAATATTCCTGCAGACAAAACACATTTAACATCGCAATAAACAATGATTGTGGATATAGATGTGTGGTGAACAAGAGTTGTTCCAATGTGACTTACAAAATCTCATTGAACAGATGCCTCTGTCCGGGTTTCTAACAAACAAGTGTCATCTACAGTCCGCTTGACTCCAAATGAGAACGATGAATTGCAAAATAACTCGAAATCCAGAAAAGTGTATGAAACATCAATAGGGTACTTGACCATGAATACCCTGTACCCAACAAAATCTGAATTTTGTTTATTTTAAGACCCATGATGGATGAAGTTCTTTAAGAAACTATCATGTAATTTTGTATAGAAATGTGTATTATGAGATTTCATGACAATCGGTCACTTCGATAATGGTTTGATTCTATCTGTGATAAAAACATTTAAAAGATACTGAAGTATATTGTTTTGTGTTATTCTTTGACGAATGTACTAACACAAATATTACTGCAGACATAGCAGGACACCATGTTTGTGTGTTACTCTCTGCCTTCCTCTGGCGGTTGAACTAGATGTCATCAAAGTGAGTGCTTATCTCTCTTATGGGCCAGTTTCAGATATCACATTTCGCATTCTCAAAGCGAGGACATTAAAACGCGGGAAAATGAAGAAAATGGGGAATACCCTGCTGAAAGTGTAGACTGATAGGAGTGAGTGAGTGAGTATGGTTTTACGCCGCTTTTAGCAATATTCCAGCAATATCACGGCGGGGGACACCAGAAATGGGCTTCACATATTGTACCCATGTCGGGAATCGAACCCGGGTCTTCGGCGTGACGAGCGAACGCTTTAACCACTGGGCTACCCGACCGCCCCGTAGACTGATATGAAGTTTAAGACTATTCATGTGACCTTTATGCAGGCATAAATATATATAAATATATATAAAAATGGCTTCCACGGGAGATATCACTGCATTGTGACAACATTGGATATCATGATGTCACAATCAAATGACATCACTAATCTCTTTGCCAGTGTCTTAAACTTTAATCGATCTGTGTTGATATATTTCATATCAAATGACACGATTGTGATATCCTCTATGTATCAGTATTGGTCATGTGACTGCAGATCTCATTAATTTACCACTGTTGTCCTGTTTCCTGGTTTCTGCTGTATGCTTTTTGTATGTACCCATTGTACTGGGGAGTGAGTGAGTGAGTGAGTGAGTGAGTGAGTGAGTGAGTGAGTGAGTGAGTGAGTGAGTGAGTGTGGTTTTACGCCGCTTTTAGCAATATTCCAGCAAAATCACGGCGGGGGACACCAGAAATGGGCTTCACACATTGTACCCACGTTGGGAATCGAACCCGGGTCTTCGGCGTGACGTGTGAACACTTTAACCAGTAGGCTACCCGACCGCCCCTCTGGGTATTCAGTAACAGTCAATAACCTATATACATACGTGATGGATGTCAGTATCATTAAATATTTTTTACAAAAGACAGGAAGAATCCTTTTTCATGCTATATGAATTATATCCACACAAACAAAATCTTTATGTCTGACAGGTTTCTTTTCTGAATCATAATTAATAAACAAACCATTCCATATATATTTATGAAACCAGGTATTTGCACCTTGTAATTGCTGAAAATGGTGACTTTTGCTGTTCAGGGATTAATTTTTTTAAACAGATTTTGTTTTCAAGGCAACATGTTTGGGCTTCCGTTCAAATGAGGTTAGGATTAATTTCCAGAGCATAACTTAAATAAACGTTCAATTGTGTGAGTATATTGTTTATCGATACTTTGAACAGTATTGCAGTCGTATCCAAGCATGTCAACTTATAGTGGGAAGAAAGCACAGGCCTCCACTTGGATGTTTGTTTGTTTGTTGTTTAACGCCAAACTCAGTAAAAGTCCAGCTATATGAGGGCGATGTGTAATTAATAGAGTCTGGACTAGAAAATTCAGTGATTGATCCTCACTCATTCAAGGATCATCACCAAGGAGTGAGTGAGTGAGTGAGTGAGTGAGTGAGTGAGTGAGTGAGTGAGTGAGTGAGTGAGTGAGTGAGTGAGTGAGTGAGTACAGTTTAACGCCGCCATTAGCAATATTCCAGTAATATCACGGCGGGGGACACCAGAAATAGGCTTCACACATTGTACCCATGTCGGGAATCGAACCCAGGTCTTCGGCGTGAAAAGCGAACGCTTTAACCACTAGGCCACCTGACCGCCCCTCATCACCAAGGCTAATCTTGTATTCAATACTACCACCAGGGGAAACAAGGAATGAAAACAACACCAAAAACATATTTTACAAACTTATTTCATCAACAAAATAACAGTATTGTACATACCCAACAATCAACAAATTGGCTATCATGTACAGTCAATCCATGGTAAAGGGCTGACTATTTGATATTCTGAGGGGTACCTGGGATGTTTTGTTTTTTAAATAATTCCCAAAAATATAACATGCTGGGTTATTCTGAAAAAAATGTGACATGGGTAAAAAAAACATGTATACCTCTTCCTGTATGTTTTCACTGAGTGAGTGAGTGGTTTTACACCACTTTAACATATTCCAGCAATATCATGGGGTGTGACAACAGCAGCAAAGGGCTTCGTACATTGTACCCATGTGGAGAATTGAACCCGGGTGTTCAGCGTGAAGAGCAAACGCCTTAACCACTAGGCTACCCCATCATCCCAATATGTTTTGAAGTGCAGTGTAGCAATATTCTGTTTCAAACAAAACTCCCGACAACTCCCATCAAATACTAAATGGTCTGCCCTAAAGACTAATGGCACAAGGGACAGGGGTAGGCTAGGATGAACATGTATAGTAAAATAAAATGGCAATGGTCTATTTTACATTGGCACTGAATATCAACAGTGTAGCAGATCAAAATATCTCGGTCCATGACTTGATGCATGATACAAACCTAATGTGCCAATCAAAATGCTAAATCTAGATTACCGCTTTTGACGCCTTGAAACAAACTTTAGTTGACAGAGGATGGATACATATATCGGGAATGCCATACTGTGACTCGTTAAGTCATATTTGTTGTAGTTTGGCGATTCTATGTCAACATGTAGTTCTCGCAATCACATGCACAGGAGCCTCAATGGTGACCGGTCAAATTATTCCATGTGAAAATAAATAACCGGTAATAGCGATCAGCTGCACCGAAGTGCAACGCCTAGGGTTATTATTATTTTATATATATTTAGTAAAAGCTGCAACTAAAATAACAAGATATTGAAATATATTATTACTGATCAAAAAATAATTTCAGTTACAATTTTTCCCGATCCTTGCATCAAAATCCTTTAAAGTTATATCATTGGGTAAGTTTTAACCGAATCACCAGTAGATTCCAAGAACACAGCTGATTACTGTTTCCAGTTTAGTTTACGAGGAAATACACAAGGTAATCCTAATCCCTGGGTGTACAACAATGCCTAGCAGAACAAAAAACACAATTTGAATGGTAAATTAACATGTCTGGTGATTTTTTATCTTAAATTTCAAATTTGTACTGACCAAGTTTCTTATCACCCTTTTGTTTACAGGAATTCACTGGAGGCTTAGACTCTAAGGTGTATTTTTTTCTGCACATAATTTTCGAAAAAAGAAATTTCCAAAATACTGAATCCGCTAGAGGGGGGTGTGCATTATGCTTGGGTGCGCACAATACTCAAGAAAATATGGCATTCTTATTGTAAACCAAACTGATCAGACATGATAATTCTAACAAAGCACCAATTGGATACCTAAATCTATTCTAATTGTAAACCTAACTGATCAGACATGATAGTTCTAACAAAGCACTCATCAGATACATAAATCTAAATGTTCTAATTATTTATACCAAAAATAGTCAACCCTCCATTATAAACTCTAATAATCACAATTCACCAACAAAAGAACAGGTATTATCAACCCTTTTATCGGAATGATGTGTGAGAATCAGGTGTCTGAAGTATGACAGATTGTCTGATTTGTTACATCAGAAATCTAAAACACAATATTCTAACAAAAACACTTCATCTTCAAAAGAGAGAATAGGTTGTGAGCCATCAAAATACTTCAATTCCAAAATACATGTATAACTTAATTCGTATAAAAAAATCAAATTTGGGCGAAAACACATGCACCAGCCCAAAACTGTCACCTGAGACAATTTTCAGTAGATTTGAGTGTTACTATATACTCTCCGACAGAAGAAACGTGAATACCATACATGTTGGTAAATATATGAAGAATTACTCATGTTCAATAGATATTAGATTGGTTCGATGCACAAATGAACATACTCAGCCTATCGTGCAGCATATCGTGATAAGAATAAAAATACTGTTGTAACACTTGACTGATTGTGCTTTGTCATTAATTGGTACACATTGGAAACATCTCTTCTCTCCGTCATATAGCTGGAATATTGCTACGTACATACTTCTCTATATGTTTCTATGGTTTGTTTCTTTTGTCGATGAGTATATAAGGGCTATCAAAATCTAAGCACACAAGAATGAAACAAATTACCTAGACTTGTGGCCAAACCTCTTTTATATGAGTGAGTGAGTGAGTGACTATGGTTGTTCTCAGTCCTCCATATTCCAGCAATATAACTGTGAAGGACACACAAACTGGGCTTCACACATTGTGCGTGGGGAATCAAACTCGGACCTTTGGTGTGATGAGACAGCAGTAACCACTAGGCTAGCCAACCCATGAAGATCCAGGTTAGAATAGGTCTCATCAACCCATGCTTGTCGTAAAAAGGCTACTAATGGGTGAGGTGAAATTGGGTTTTACGTCGCGTCCAAGATTATTGCACTTATATAGCGACGTGCATGCACGTGTATGTGTGTGTGTGGCTGCTTGTACTAGTCCGGACTGATGCCGATTTATAGTGCTAGCTCACTGAGATACCATGCCGCAGTTTAACATGAATACCCCACTCAGACACAGTATACTGACTCCGAGCCGACCAGTCCTTGTTTTAGCCCCTTAATGTCGAGCGCCAGACAGGGTAACAACAAGTACCATCTTTTAACGTCTTTTGGTATGACGCGGCCGGGGATCGAACCCCGGACCTTCCGCTCTCCGGGCGGACGCTCTACCACAAGACCACGGAGGCGGCCGCTACTAATGGGATCAGGTGGTCTGGCTCGCTGACGTGGTTGATGCATGTCATCGTAGTCCAGTTGCGTAGATCAATGAATATTTACAGACTGTCGTCATACAGCTGGAAAAACTAGGCTAGCCACTGTCCGGAGTTACATGTGACGTCACATACATATAATACAGTACCAGCCCTGTGAGGACAGTGTTGCATGGTGAGGATGTGGACATGATCAATTCATAAGAACACAGACCACAACAAAGTAACCAACTGTTCAATGGCTTGGGTTCGTCAAAGGTAGGGAGTGAGAGCATTGTCCTACATTTGTCCAAGCTCACAATTAAAACTTAATCTGGTTTAAGGAGTGAGTGAGTGAGTGAGTATGGTTTTACGCCGCTTTTAGCAATATTCCAGCAATATCACAGCAGGGGACACCAGAAATGAGCTTCACACATTGTACCCACGTCGGGAATCAAACCCGGGTCTTCGGCGTGACGAGCGAACGCTTTAACCACTAGGCTACCCGACCGCCCCTTTGGTTTAAGGAAATGAAGGGCGCTCGGGTAGCCTAGTGGTTAAAGCGTTCGCTCGTCATGTCGAAGACCCCTGTTTGATTCCCCACATGGGTACAATGTGCTAAGTCCATTTCTGGTGTCCCCCACCGTGATATTGCTGGAATATTGCTAAAAGCGGCGTAAAACCATACTCACTCACTCACTCACTTCAAGGAAACTGATTCCACACAAATATGTTTCCTAAAGTTTGTCAAAAACAATCCTTGTAACCACGAACCTGTTACCATGCCATTTTAAGTTAAAACGTTCACAAGTACCAGTAGTTATCACTAGAATACAGTTTTAATTTTGAGATTTTCATTGGCTTTTAAATTTAGTTTGGGGCTCTAAATAACAAAATTCATTGATAATGCTGAAAATATATTTTTTTTGTTACAAATGGATTCACCGACAAAATGGACCCAGAAGCAATGTTGCTGCTTCGTAAATGGCACACAACGTATCAATGGCTACACATTTGGAGAAACAATTCCTCATAAACAACTTATCGATTTGTTGTGGTCGGAAATATAGCATCAAATACAGTCAATAATACTCCTCAAATTGTTGTCATACACAGAATATTCAACACAGGCCTACCTGTTACAAAAATAAACAACTTGTTGGCACATTATTCAGTCAGTAGAGCAATTAATCATAAATATATTCATCTCATCTCAATGTCAGAATGTTCAGATCTGATTGGTTCGTGATCTTGATAAAATACTATGATCCCGCCTGGGAGGGAAATAAATTTCTGAGCAGGAGAATAAATCCCTTATACCCCGCTTCAAAGCAAAAAGCTACAGTGTTTCTGAGTCAATGCAAGTCACATGACACAGCACAACCTTGGCTGTTTTCTATCAATATTCAATTTGCTTTAATTTCTCTACAATGGCAAATTGAAACATGTCGGCAATATAAATTTGTTGTAGCAGCATTACTCGAGGTATATGTTGGTTGGTTTGTTGTTTAACACCTCACTCAGCAATATTCCAGCTATATGACGGCGGTCTGTAAATAATTGAGTCTGGACCAGACAATACGGTAATTAATATCATGAGTACGATCCACGCAATTGGGATCAATGACATGCTCGAGGTATATGTGGTGTTATGCGTCCCTTGTAAGGTTTTCAACCAGAGGCAAGTAGCATAAAATGTAACATGGGATGCATAAAACCACATATGCTCCTCATGACACTGCTACAACTTCTATTTATCTGTCGAGGACTGACATCAACATGAAGTACAGGAAGCACTGCCATAAACAAATGCCAATACACACAAATCAGACGCCTATGAGCTATCACATACCCTGATGGAGAATGCTGCCACCACAACCTCGATGGACATGGCAAGAGTGTATGTACAATCAATGTTGCTGTTCAGTGTTCAATTATATATTTACATATCTACATGTTCAACAGGACAAACCCTTTCAGTGTTCATTCAATAAATGGATGACTTCAAACTGTCGAGTCATAAAAATTGCATACAAAAACATAACATAAATAACAATTAATTTTGTCTGCATTCTCATCTGTCTAGTGTATTGAGTGAGTGAGTTGGGTTAAACGCCGCTTTTAACAGTATTCCAGTTATATCACGGCGTGTCAGCTTAATGTGGGAGGAAAGCCCGAAGTGATGCAGGTCTCAGGCTTCTAACACTTTGATGAAACCCACAAGTACAGGTATGGCTGACAAACCTAGAAACATAATTGGGGCGAACCAGGATTCGAACCCACAATCATAGGTTTCTGGCGTGCCCAAGGGATGCAACTCTATACAGCGAATCGCGGCTCCTTAGTCGACTGGGCCACCTGTGCCCCCTCAGTGTATTGAATCGCCATTCCTCACAACAGTTTCAGAATCATCGCCATCACATCACAATCTAACCCTCTCTTATCTCTGTCTCAGCACAGAATTTCTATCGCTCATGTGAGTAATTTGATTGGATGTTAATCTTAGCATCGTGCCATTTGAAATCAGGTTCAGAACAAAGGTACGGTGGAGAATGGGTCCAGGTGTCCATGACAACAGAATAGAGACATGATACACTTGACTCTAGAGGATGGACCTTTCTGTGGTTCTTAGAGGCCCATCTTGCCACTCCAGCCAACCTCTATTTCTGCTATAGCTTTGCGGTTAGACAATTTACATTTATTTACATACAAGGAGTAATAGAACTTAGAAGTAATTGTCTATGCTCCACAGAGAAAGCCTATTTTTTTTTGGCGGGGGGGGGGGGGGGGGGGCCGAAATTTGGGTCCTGTGAGAATCTGAGACATTGTGTCTGTTTAATTAAAGTAATTACCAGATTGACATCAATCATTAAATTTGAGTTTGCAGATAAACCAAGTGGGTGCTGAATGACCTAACATGGCTTAAAACAGTCAAACTGTCCTGTACAGAAGCCTTTTAGGGCCATTTCTTTTCCCTTGAAGTTTAAATTTCAAGACACATGGATGAAATTTCAAGATACATATTAAGTTGAAATTTCAAGATAATGATCTTCAAATTTTAAGATTATAATAAGAACTTTCAACACATGTTTCTTTTAACATAGAATCTTGAAATTTCAAGAAAAATAGAAAAAACCAAGTGGCCCAAAAAGGCCTCAATAGGTAGTTCCCATTTAATTCTTCAAGATGTTCAAACTAAATGCTATTCCTCAACATGTTGGCAGTTGCTACCTATTAGCTAGTGCATCCCACTGCCACATCCCATGCACCCAGTCATAAATAACACAGTCTATTCACACTGTACAGTACGTACACAAATAACACAGTCTTTTCACATTGTACAGTATGTACACACGGACCTCCACCTTCAAGGAAGCTACCACCTCCTGTCTACCCATGACGAGAAGTGACGCTATTATCAATGAGTTCAAGTTGATTACAACACTACAATAACAATATTACATTTAATTTCTATATGGTTCAACATAAGTAAAATTCCATATCAAGCACATGGGTAATAATTATTTCACGCACCGTACATACAGCATTGTTGATGGAATACAAACACCATTGTCACTCTAACACTGACAGCCTTGATATATGACCTCACAATAGGAATGACATCACAGCATATGAGCATTCCCTCTTCTCCAGGCATCCCCCATACCACGTAATTTGTCTTGGCATCCACTTTAAGAACTCTTGTGAGTGAGTGAGTTGGGTTTATCATCCCAAACTGGCTCCCACAGGAGATATCGCTTGGATTAGATCAAGCGATATCTACACTGTAGATATCGCTGCAATGAAATTACATCACCAATGCTTAGCAGACCATTGTGATGTCACCGGTTACCATGACATCACAATCAAATGACATCACTAATGGCTCTGCTACTGATTTTTACACTGAAAACACTGCTAATTACTGTCTACAAATTGAAAAAGTTGAAACAATGATGTTGGATTATAAATAAAATCTCACCCTCGTGTCTTTTGATATCAAATATATCAACACTCGTTGATAAAAGTGGCAAAAATCCTCGTCTAGCCTCTTTTATCAACTCGTGTTGATACATTTGATATCAAAGACACTCAGGTGAGATTCTCTATTTAACGCCGCTTTTAACATTATTCCAGTTATATCACGGCGTGTCAGCTTAATGTGGGAGGAAAGCCCGAAGTTATGCAGGTCTCGGACGTTTACCACTTCGGTGAAACCCACGAGCACGGGTATGGTGCTGACAAACCTTGAAACATAATCGGGACGAACCAGGATTCGAACCCACAATCATAGGTGCAAGGGTCGCAACTCTGCACATCGAATCGCGGCGCTTTAGACAACTGGCCCCCACTTTTGACATGAAATCTACCGTATAGTGATACCATGACATTTACAATGAAAAATTCAAAATCTCATGAAACCAGCACCATCTGATATATTCACACTGAGGTAAACATCCTTTTCAATAGAAGAGATAAATGTCCAAGGAATAGAAGACCACGTCAGTAAATGTCATTGTCATCCTCTGTCAGTGTCTTCCCACTGCCCTAACCAACATTAAACAAGACTGCCCGGTGTATAATTGCTGTACAGTGTGCTACAATGACAACAACACATTAGCACTAGCCCACTAGCCTGAGCCAGTTTTGTAAGTAAAAGGTATCAAAAGGGCTGGTAGAATTACAAACTTGTTGGAGAATGTTTCTATATGTTATCATGTTTCATGAAACACACCTTCATCAACACTGTTTTAAGGTCAATTGCTTGAGAATCCAAATTGACACTTTTCTCCATGTTCAGCAGGTGCCCCTTTCCGTGGCGATTGACCTGACAAAGGTACAAGGTTACTGATGAGCTAGTCCTTATGATGACGTACACAGGAAAATAGTCCACAATTTTGTCATTTCTACCTAAAAACACTTCAGCGCTCGATGTTTGGCTGCAGGACCAGTGCCAGCAGGCAACACTCCCACAGATGAAGCTAATATGTTGCACATACAATCCACCAAAGGATTGTATTGAATCTATCAGTAGGTGCCCCTTTCTTATGTCAGAGTTTGGCGTTGAAGAGAGGTGGAAGCCTATAGCTGTGTGTATGATGCACCATTAGGAATGAACAGCAGATGCCCCTTTCACTTGCAAGATTTGGAT
Source organism: Haliotis rufescens (assembly GCF_023055435.1). Taxonomy (NCBI): domain Eukaryota; kingdom Metazoa; phylum Mollusca; class Gastropoda; order Lepetellida; family Haliotidae; genus Haliotis; species Haliotis rufescens. The sequence goes on along the minus strand of NW_025964223.1, from coordinate 1,879,654 downwards.
GTTCCCTGGCCAGAGGTGGAAGCATATAGCTGATGATCTTGTCCAAATTTCCCATTAGGAATGTTCATACAACTATCAGCAGGTGCCCCTTTCATCTTCCTTCAACCAGTGTGTGATCAGTGAGAGGTGGAAGCATATAGCTGATGATCTCGCCTACAATTCCCCATTAGGAATGTTCATACAACTATGAGCAGGTGCCCCTTTCATCTTCCTTCACCAGAGTGTGATCAACCAGAGATGGAGGCTTGATGATGAAATGAGCATGTCAATACCACCACTAAAATCAATTCAAGACAGTCCGGGCAGGTGACCCACAGATGTTGCCTGCCCATCTTCAAAGTAACCTGCCCACATTCACACATTATAAGTATTGAAAAATCAAGAAAAATAGAAAACAAATCATGTCTTGATTCAGTTGAAAAATGCACTTTAGAATTTACGAGGAGTTATGATATAACTGAATATGTAAGTAGTCTTAAAATTATCTGTCAGACATTTGTCAGGTGGAGGAAAATTTCATGCAGCCCAACAGGAAAGTTAGCAGCCACGGGCAGGTGGGCAGGCAGTTATTTTGGACACATATGTTATCTATGTCCATCTCTCTGCATATATTGTCCAATATGGTTTGTACCAGACCATTTGATGGTGACTTTCTCTGATCTGTACTGTGAACTATGTGTATTGGGTGCTTGTATCTCGTCCATGCACTGCCCTTCTCATAATGATGTCTTGTCCAATACTTGGCTAAACCTCCTGTTCCTGTACTGATGCTTATAGAGGCAAGAGTGGTGTCAGCAGGAACTGGTTTTCCTGTGTTTTCATTGATAGTGTCACAATTGGTTTGGTATCTCATGCTGGTTTTAGACGTTGTCCCGAGTTGATGACTGATCTTGACACTGTTGCCTTGTCGAAGTTACGTTATGCAGTCAGAAATTGGCCTGGTATCTCATGCTGTTTTTAGACGTAGTCCCGAGTTGATTACCGATGTTGACTTGTTGAAGTTACGTTATGCAGTCAGAAATTGGCGTGGCTGTCCTATTGTTCATGATGACACATCGTGGACTCAGAACTTGGCCTGATTGGCTCTCTGTTTACTGACAGACCAGAGGGGAGCGGCAGTGACCTGGGGAACGCGCTCCACGGTGACGTGCTCGTCCTGGTTGTCTCCCCCTGATTGGTAGTGCCCCAGCAGCTGCTGAATGGCCTGCTCCTCGATCTGCAACAATGGTGTACAACGTGAAAATACATTGCCTACACTTTAAGCCCCTTACAGTGAGGAATGTCAATATATACATATATATAAACAAAAATTTCAATATTCATTTCCATGTACTCGTAATGTATATAACACTAACTCTAGATGTACATGATGCATAAGTAAGTGTTGCTTTAAGCCGCATCAGCAATATTCCAGCTATTCGGGGGTACGTGATGCACAAAGCCATACAAAAAAACAACACTTCGATTTGTTTTCAAGTTGTAAATGATAAACATGGCTGTAAGATACATTTGGTGTAGGCTTTTTCCTCTGAGACTACGGCTTGCTGTGGCTTGCAATACAGGGCAGCACAGAATGTACATCAGACCCGTGAAGATCCGGGGTTGAATAGGTTTTCAGCAACCCATGCTTGACGTAAAAGGCGACTATGCTTGTCGTAAAAGGCGACTAACGGGATTGGGTGGTTAGGCTCGCTGACTTGGTTGATACATGTCATCGATCCCAATTGCATGGATCGATCCGCATGATATCAATCACTGGATTGTCTGGTCCAGACTCGATTATTTACAGACCGCCGTCATATAGCTGGAATATTTCTGACTGGGCGTTAAACAACAAACCAACCAACCAACCAACAGAAGGTACATCAAACCCTATTTCCCTCACGATAAACCAACAATTTCCACTGCTCAAGTAACAGGGGTGATGTGCAAACATTATAACTACCTGTATTAGATTAAGTGGCTTCTTGCTGGCATAGTCCAAGGTCTTCTTCCTCGCCTGCTCATCCCGTAAGATGTCCGAGAAGCTGGATGCAGGGGGACTGTTGGCCACGGTCGTCACCCAGGGGTTGGTGGGCGTGGCCGGCATGGCTACTGGTTCGGACTGGCTTGAGGGGCGCGATCGAGGTGCATTTCGGGTCGGCAGTCCCCAGCTGCAAAGTGTGTTTTTATACAACAGTGAAAAACACAACTTGTTAATAAAATAAAATACTTGCTCCTTTAAGTTTGAACAAATTAACGAGCAGAGAACATGAACATGAACAATTGACATTTAGTGTAAAACAGAAATCAGTGATGTTAGTAAACAAGTTCAACATCAACAGTAACTCACCTCATGTGTTCTCTTGACGAAGCAGGTTTGCTTGGCGCAGATGCAGGTTTGGTAGTTGTCTTGATGGTGATTGTGTTGTTACTGTCACCCTGCGGCACCTTGTCTTCCAACAGCAGGTCTCGAAACGACTTCACCACTTTGCTCACAGACCCCCTATAACACATTCAGGAAACACACATCACTGACCCCTACAGGACAACATAACACATTCAGGAAACACACATCACTGACCCCTACGGGAAAACACAAGACATTCAGGAAACACACATCACTGACCCCTACAGGAAAACACAAGACATTCAGGAAACACACATCACTGACCCCTACGGGAAAACACAAGACATTCAGGAAACACACATCACTGACCCCGACAGGACAACACAAGACAGTCAGGAAACACACATCACTGACCCCTACAGGACAACACAAGACATTCAGGAAACACACATCACTGACCCCTACGGGAAAACACAAGACATTCAGGAAACACACATCACTGACCCCTACAGGACAACACAAGACAGTCAGGAAACACACATCACCGACCCCTACAGGACAACACAAGACATTCAGGAAACACACATCACTGACCCCTACGGGAAAACACAAGACATTCAGGAAACACACATCACTGACCCCTACGTGAAAACACAAGACATTCAGGAAACACACATCACTGACCCCTACAGGACAACTTAACACATTCAGGAAACACACATCACTGACCCCTACAGGAAAACACAAGACATTCAGGAAACACACATCACTGACCCCTACGGGAAAACACAAGACATTCAGGAAACACACATCACTGACCCCAACAGGACAACACAAGACATTCAGGAAACACACATCACCGACCCCTACAGGACAACACAAGATATTCAGGAAACACACATCACTGACCCCTACAGGACAACACAGGACATTCAGGAAATACACATCACCGACCCCTACAGGACAACACAAGATATTCAGGAAACACACATCACTGACCCCTACAGGACAACACAAAACATCCAGGAAACACACATCACCGACCCCTACAGGACAACACAAGACAGTCAGGAAACACACATCACCGACCCCTACAGGACAACACAAGACAGTCAGGAAACACACATCACCGACCCCTACATGACAACACAAGACAGTCAGGAAACACACATCACTGACCCCTACAGGACAACACAAGACATTCAGGAAACACACATCACCGACCCCTACAGGACCCAAACCAAGCAGATCCCGGATAAGGGATGATTTCGATGAAATTCCCTCATAACCACAATAACATATCGGATCTACCAAAAGAAGCCTGTGCATCACATATTTCTTTCACAAACAATATATGCCCTTTTCACAAAAAACAATCTGGCATCTTACCATGGACATGTAGATTGTTTGGCTGGTGCTGGTGATGTTGGTGATGTTACAGATGCTGCCTGTTTCTGCGCTGCAGCGTCCTGCGCAGCTTTGTTCTGCTGCTTCTTGACCTCCTTCCACGACACCTTCCCCCCAGGGGCCCTGAAGCAGAACACCATTCTCATCACACACATTCTCATTACACACATGCTTGTAGCTAGGTGCGAAACAATACATCGAGAGTTTTCATGCGACGATACAATACACAATACATTTTCTTCTGTATCGATACGCTACAAATAAAATACATTTGCTAAAAGAAATTAACTACTACTCGTAAAATGACACCCTGCATTTTTGTCAGTCAAATATCACGAAATGTGTTGTAATTAGGGTTTCAAGTTCACTGCTAATAACAGCCACTACGACCATGTATCAATATGAAGCTTTACGTTTTGAACGTGCTCTGAAATATTTCTAGGCAACAAGTATCTAATATGCGTATCACAATACATATCATATCGTCACAAATATATTGTGATACTTATTGTATCATGACCTAGCTGTGTCGTTCCACCCCTAGTTGAAGCAATATTTAAAGACATAAGAACAATACTGACATCAATACTGTCAGCCTCTGTATATGGTTTTCAATATAGAAATAATTACTTCCTTCCAGCTCATCAAAACAGATTATTACGGTCATGTGATCATGCTCCTGGTGAGCTTAAATGGGGTTTCATGTCATGTTCAAGATTATTGCACTTATGTAGAGTGAGTGAGTGAGTGAGTGAGTGAGTGAGTGAGTGAGTGAGTGAGTGAGTGAGTGAGTGAGTGAGTGAGTGAGTGCATAGTTTTATGCCGCTTTTAGCAATATTTCAGCATTATTATGTCTGGGGACACCAGTAATCAGCCTCACACATTATACCTATGTCGGGAATCAAATCCGGGTCTTTGGCATGACAAGCGAACGCTTTCACCACTTAGGTACTGGACCGCCACACACTAAAATAGAGACTTGCATGGACCACAGTGATAGCCTCCTGAGATACCATGCCACAGACTAGCATGGATACAATACTCAGACGTAGTACACTGAATCCAAGCCAATCGGTCCTTGCTTTACACCCTACAATGAAGAGCGCCAGGCAGGGAGACAATTACCACAACTTAACGTCTGTTGCTATGACGTGGTCAGGGATGGAACCACCAACCTATCGCTCTCCTGGCAGACGCTTTATCCCCCAGACAGCAGTGACCATCCTACTGCTTAACAAAGGTTGTGCATCCTGACTGGGATGATTTGAAAGATAGTAAACATTTGAACAATTGTCAAAGCAGATTGTTAACTTGAAGCAACATGTCACAGCTGCAATGATGAGTTTTTTGTTTGTTCGTTTGTTGTTTGACACTGCACATGGCAATATTCCAGCTAAATGATGGTGGTCTGAAAATAATCAAGTCTGAACCAGACAATCCAGTGATTGACATCATGAACATCGAGCTACGCAATTGGGATCGATGACATGCATCAACCAAGTCAGCAAGCCTGACCACCTGATCCCGTAAATTGCCTCTTATGACAAGCATAGTCACCTTTTACAGCAAGCACGGGTTGCTGAAGACCTATTCTACCCCGGATCTGATGAGTGCAATAGGTGGCTGTCAAAGTCGTGGAGAGGTCCAGAGACTGAGCATCCTTCTTTGTGAATACATTCTATCTCTGTTGAGGGCTTGTTGCCAGACACAGGCTGGACTCAGTGATGGTGAGGTGTGGTGAAATGGGGTTAACATCGCGTCCAAGATTATTGCACTTAAATGTCGACGTGCATGCACATGAGTGTGTGTGTGTGTAGCTGCTTCTATTCCGGACTGATGCCAATTTATAGTGCTAGCCCACTGACATACAATGCCGCAGATAATACCCACTCAGACATAGTGTACTGACTCTGAGCTGAACAGTCCTTGTTTTAGCCCCTTAATGCAAAGCGCAGACAGGGTAACAACAAGGACCATCTTTTAACGTCTTTTGGTATGATGCGGCCGCTCTCAGGGCAGACGCTCTACCACAAGATCACGGAGGCGGTGTGGACTCATGAGGCGATGACACTCACCTCTTCTCTGTACTGTGGCTGATCCTCGCTTTCTGCTGACTCATGATGTCCCGGAGACTGACCCCACCCGGGGGGCTCTGGGGTGAGGGCAGTGACTCTGGGGGTGGGGGGGAACCTGCTCCCCAGATTCCCCTTGGAGAAGAGGGGCTGCTGTACCCCCAGGGGTTTTCTTTCCCCCTCCCTGGCACTGGGATAGTAGCACTAGGAGTGGGGCAATGCTGATCTGTTGGTTTCACCTGAAGACAAAGAACATATTCTTTAAAAAAATGCTTCTACAGTGAGACCTTGATTATTCAAACACTAGTTCTACCTGTAACATTATGTAATTTTTATTGACACTTTAGTCTCACTTTAGTCTCGATACAGACATTCCACTTTTCATTACTACAACTGACTTTACCACTTCAACGAATCCCATGAATATGGGCAGCTGCTGACAAACTAAGAATCAACAGGATGAACCATAGGATTCTGGCATGCCTAAGGGAGGCAACTCTGTACAGAAAAGATCCTGATTCCTGAAACAACGGGTCCCCCATATGATCCCCAGTGGTGTTGGCTTGGCTTGGCTTGGCTTGGTGAGGTGAGGTGAGGTGAGGATTGGTGAGGTGAGGTGAGGTGAGGTGAGGTGGTGAGGTGAGGTGAGGATTGGTGAGGTGAGGATTGGTGAGGTGAGGTGAGGTGGTCTATACATAAGGCCATGGAGGTGATCTCCAGACAGATGCTCTATACACTTGGCCACAGAGGCGGACTCCGGGGAGATGCTCTATACAATAGGAGATGGAGGTGGTCTCCAGGCAGATGCTCTATACACTAGGGCATGGATGTGGTCTCCAGGCAGATGCTCTATACACTAGGGCATGGAGGTGGTCTCCGGGGAGATGCTCGATACACTAGGGCATGGAGGTGGTCTCCGGGGAGATGCCCTATACACTACGACATGGAGGTGGTCTCCAGGCAGATGCTCAATACACTAGGACATGGATGTTGTCTCCAGGCAGATGCTCTATGCACTTGGCCACAGAGGCGGACTCCGGGGAGATGCTCTATACAATAGGAGATGGAGGTGGTCTCCAGGCAGATGCTCTATACACTAGGACATGGAGGTGGTCTCCAGGCAGATGCTCTATACACTAGGACATGGAAGTGGTCTCCAGGCAGATGCTCTATACACTAGGACATGGAGGTGGTCTCCAGGCAGATGCTCTATACACTAGGGCATGGATGTGGTCTCCAGGCAGATGCTCTATACACTAGGACATGGAGGTGGTCTCTGGGGAGATGCTCTATACAATAGGACATGGAGGTGGTCTCCGGGGAGATGCTCTATACACTAGGACATGGAGGTGGTCTCCAGTCACATGCTCTATACACTAAGACATGGAGGTGGTCTCCGGGCAGATGCTCTATACACTAGGACATGGAGGTGGTCTCTGGGGAGATGCTCTATACACTAGGACATGGAGGTGGTCTCCGAGGAGATGCTCTATACACTAGGACAGCGAGGTGGTCTCTGAGGAGATGCTCTATACACTAGGACATGGAGGTGGTCTCCAGACAGATGCTCTATACACTAGGACAGGGAGGTGGTCTCCAGACAGATGCTCTATACACTAGGACAGGGAGGTGGTCTCCGGGCAGATGCTCTATACACTAGGACATGGAGGTGGTCTCCAGACAGATGCTCTATACACTAGGACATGGAGGTGGTCTCCGGGGAGATGCTCTATTCACTAGGACATGGAGGTGGTCTCCAGGCGGATGCTCTATATACTAGGCCACAGAGGCGATCTCCGAGCACCTGATCTATGCACAAGGCCACAGAGGCAGACAACTGTTCATGTCTTTACCTTTAGGTGTAATATGTTTTGATATGATTGCGGGGGGGCATGCGGACATCAAAATCTATTTTTGATTCTCAAACTGTTGGGCATGTCATTGGATGTCAGTGATGACAGAAGATGTACATGCAGTCAGTGACATAAGTTCATTTGACTTTCTGTCAGGTGCACAGAATTACATGCAACTAAAAAATCTTTACGTCTCTACTATGCTTTACTTACTGGTGTAGCTTCTGGTGTTTTCTCCTCGGGATGTTCCTGTTCTTCCTCATCCCGTTCTTCCTCCACACTTATATCTGAGCTGATGGAGACGTGTCGGTCTCCGCGAGAGGGAACTTCACCTGGTCTGCCCTTGTCTGTCTCATCACTCGTGCTCTTGGTTCGACTGCGTCTTTTCTTGGGCTTGTGTTTCTTTGACGAAACATCGTGGCTGGGCTTGTCCTCCTCATCCTGGTACTTGGCTGCCAGGGACTCCAGGTAGTCTCTCTCTGGAGCACCGCTGTACGGAGTTATCAGTCTTCTACACATACATGACAGCTGTGGAGAAGGTTGGAAATAAGTTGGAAATGTGTTGGAAATACGTTGGCAATAAGTTGGTAATATGTTGGAAATAAGTTGGAAATGTTGGAAATGAGTTGCAAATAGGTTGGAAATGACAAGGAAAAAAGTTGGAAATATGTTGGCAATAGGTTGGAAATATTGGAAATGAGCTGCTAATAGGTTGGAATGACTAGGAAAAAAGTTGGAAATAAGTTGGAAATGAATTGGAAATAAGTTGGAAATATGTTAGAAAAAAGTTGGAAACGAGTTGGAAGATATGCCACCCGAAACAACGATCATAGGTTTCTGCAGCTTTCCTTGCATCACTCAGTGATATTTCAGCTCTATATGGCAGCCAGTAAAAAGTCAAGTCTGGACACACAAACCAGTGATTCATATAATGATGAATGTCCTATGCCGTTGGTACAAGTCATCCAGCCTGATGACCCGAACTACTCGGTCACCGCCTCGTACAACACATGGGACCACAGTGACCATGGGAGATGTTTCTGGTCTCACCTTGTCTCGGTAGTACTCCTTCAGCTCCACCATCGTGTCCCCACTCAGCACATCCAGATACCTGCACAGCAGCCACAGCAGCAGCAGCAGCAGCAGGAGCAGCAGGAGCAGCAACAACAGCAGCAGCAGGTGCAGCAACAACAGCAACAGAAGGTGCAGCAGCAGTAAGAAGAAGCAAAGAATGAATACCAAGGTCTTGAGGCAATTTGACAAGACAGGTTGCTGAGTAGAGTGAAACAGATTTTGAATTTTATACTGTGAATGACACACAGAATGAAAGCTACTGGTGTAAGATTTTTCTATTTCCATTCACTACTAGACTACCAATCATTTTTACATACTAATTATCAATTCTTAAATAATAATCCTTTCCTAACTGTTTATGGATTTTTAAACGTAAAATCTGGTGTGCACACTTCTTGTAAATTAGTTACACAGTTACACAGTATACATACTGTTTTTAATGTTTATACCTCCATAAACGAAAAAAATATCGAAGTCTTTTCTTTAATTCAATATTTTATAGTTAATAGGGTTATAGTTTAACATTTTTCTTGTTTTTTTCCACAAACACATCAACCATGTCAAAATTTAATTGTAGTTATCAATGTTCTAACGATGTAGTGTGATGGTTAATAAATCATACATGACAGAGGAGAAAGAAGTGTGAACAACTAACCTTCCTTCCAGGAGAGCTGCCAAGTTAAGAGAGATAAACTGCTGACATGTCGCCCTCAGCTGCGTGGCGTTGTACATGGATGCAAACTCCAGGATCTCACCAACGTTGCGGAATGTTACTGCAACAACACACAGCCACATGGCTTCATTTGTTTTCTTTTGTTTAACGCTGCACTCAACAACATCCCAGCAATATGATGGGGGCCTGTAAATAATTAAGCCTGGACCAGACAAACCAGTGATCAATATGGTGAGCAACAACCCATGCTGTTGAGGTACGATGACACACAATAAACCCAGTCACAAAGCCTGAGCAATCGACCCATTTGTCACCTCTTACATCATAGTGCTACGATGGTTGTAAGTCTATATTAGTGAGTGAGTGAGTTTAACGCCGCTTTTAACAGTATTCCAGTTATATCGCGGCGTGTAAGTTTAATGTGGGAGGATAGCCCAAAGTGATGCAGGTCTCAGACGTTAACCATTTCGGTGAAACCCACGAGCACGGGTATGGTGCTGACAAACCTAGAAACATAATCGGGGCGAACCAGGATTCGAACCCACAATCATAGGTTTCTGGCGTGTCCAAGGGACGCAACTCTGCACAGCGAATCGCGGCGCCTTAGACGACTGGGCCACCCATGCACCCCGTAAGTCTATATTAAAGTATACAATCATTATAGTGCTACGAATGTAAAAAGTCTGTATTAAAGTATGGCAGTACCGATCATCATAGTGCTACGATTTCAAAAAGTCTATATTAAAGTATAGGAGTTACAATCATTATAGTGTTATGATTGTCATAAGTCTATGATAAAGAGTAGGCGTTACAATCATCATAACGCTATGATTGTCATAATGCAACCTCGAAAACTTTAACACGGGGTATTCCGACTATAGATACAGGCTTAATGACTGAATCCATACAATCTAGACCATCTATTAGCCATTCCAGAATGTTCTTTTGTTCATGTTTCAAATTTTTTATCAAGAATTTGTCAAAATATGTTTCGAAGCTTAGTTGCCAATTTGAAATTAGTGCCGTAAAGCACGAGAAAGCTGCCTTCTGATTGGCTAATGTCAACTTCTTGTCAGTCATTTAATTGGTCGGTCAAAGTTTGTGCAATGTCAGTCTGACGTGACCCATAATGGGATGTCCTCAGATCTTTGTTTAGCAGTAGCGAGAACTAAGATCTGATTGTAATGAGATTGGTCTAAGTTAAGGTATGAGAGTTGGATCACCTCAGCGCAAAGATCATTTTGTACAACGGCAGCCAGCAGCCTTGCCAGTAACAGTGATGCACTTCCACAGTGATGCACTTACTGAGATTGGCCAGGGACACCTCACACATTTCCTTGAGTCGCACGGCCAGGAGCTGGTCCGCCACCACCAGCACATTGCACAACAGCTCCACCTTCTGGCAGTCTGTAACAGTGATCAGTAATGGGACATCAAGACTACTTCATGAGGTGTTGCTCGGGAAATACACAGATTGTCACACTTGCTTCATGGACAGAGTGAGTGAGTGAGTGAGTGAGTGAGTGGGTGGGTGGGTGGGTGGGTGAGTGAGTGAGTGAGTGAGTGAGTGAGTGAGTGAGTGAGTGAGTGAGTGAGTGAGTGAGTGACAGTGATTTAACGCCACTTTTTCCAGTTATAACGCGGCGTGTCAGCTTAATGTGGGAGGAAAGCCTGAGATGATGCAGGTCTCAGACGTTTACCACTTCGGTGAAACCCACGAGCACGGGTATGGTGCTGACAAACCTTGAAACATAATCGGGGCGAACCAGGATTCAAATCCACAATCATAGGTTTCGGCATGCCCAAGGGACACAACTCTGCACAGAGAATCGTGGCGCCTTAGACGACTTGGCCACCCGTGCTCCCACTACTCAATCTACTGTATAGTGATACCATGACATTTACACCCGTGGCCCCCTCATGCACACAGACTGGCACATGCACAACAACAAATCTGTATACTAGCCACAGTTAATGACGCCCATAAGATGTCAACAATAAAGACTGTGACTTCATTACATTATGTCAACATGGAGAATATTTATACACATGCTTCATATCGACCTTATTTTATCTCATCATTAGGGAATCAAAAATATATTTAACCTTCATTTCGCTTGTGGAACACTGACAGTACTTAAGACAATACACACCTGTAACGACCTGAGACTCGTCACTGTACAGGTAGTCCAGGAGGATGGACAGCACATCTCCAGGCACCGGCAGTGTCAGGGAGGTCGTGTCTGATGTCTGAAAAATACACAAGCCAACATTATTTTTATTTGAAAGTCAAAACTAAAATTTAGTAAGTTGAAGCAGGTTGAACCCGCCCCTCCCCTCACCTGTACCCAACCCGCCCCCTTCCTCCCCTCACCTGTTCCCACCCCTCCCCCTTCCTCCCCTCATCTGTACCCGGCCCCTCCCCTCACCTGTACCCGACCCGACCCTCACCTGTACCCGCCCCTCCCCCTTCCTCCCCTCACCTGTACCCGACCCTCACCTCACCTGTACCCGCCCCTCCCCCTTCCTCCCCTCACCTGTACCAGACCCTCCACTCACCTGTACCCTACCCGCCCCCTTCCTCCCCTCACCTGTACCCGACCCTCTCCCTTCCTCCCTTCACCTGTACCCGACCCTCCCCCTTCCTTCCCTTCACCTGTACCCGACCCTCCCCCTTCCTTCCCTCACCTGTACCCGACCCTCCCCTCACCTGTACCCGACCCTCCCCCTTCCCCTCACCTCCATCTGGCCCCTCCCCCACCCCCATCCCCTCACCTCCATCCAGCCACAGCCCAGCATGCTGTGGAAGTACTCCAGTCTGGCCACCAGCACACACTTGTGACACTGTATCATCGTGCCGTCCTCTGCCTCGATACTCACATCACACAGCTCAGGGCTGAAACATCACACAACAATGAAACACCTTATGTATAACTGAAGCAGAATATGAACAATGTCACACTCCTTATAGATGATACTGCCAGTTCCTGTGCCCCCCACACTGAGTCAACCTTCTGCATGTTCGACCAAAGAGTCCCCCTGCATGGAGACATTACTTCTCTGTATCCTTACATCGAGGTTTCAGGGTTCCAGATAGCCATCGGCCACCGGCCACCGGTCACAGACCAATAAAATTTCAATTTGACAGATGGTTCATTTAAGCTGAAGGACTTTTGACCGATAGAAAGGCTAAGCCAGGTGTCACACATTTCATCATATCATGATAAAAAAGTAAGTACAAGGAGTGTTCATTAAAGATTTCCCCTAAACCACTTAGGGTTATCATATTTGGTTGAAATTTCACATGTGTAATGATACATGTATCTATCGGTTATGTCTGAATTTGCAGCACCGAACTATTAATCTTACCACTTTTACAGGTGTTATGATCGAGTAGGGTGTGACAATGGAGCCAGTAGAATACTGAGCAGTGATTAGGTTTTTATATTTGAAAGGTCGCACACCAAAAGAAACTTTCGATGAAATGAAAGCAACTTATGGGGAAGATGCCCCATCATATGACGTTGTTAAACACTGGCATCGCCAGTTCAAGTGCGGTCGGACATCTGTGGAAACAGCTGCCATTCCTGGTCACCCCCATTCAGCCATTGATGAGGACACTATCCATCAAGTGGAGACCGCCATTTTGGCAGACCGACATATAACTGTTCGCCAGTTAGCACAAGATGTCAAGATCAGTGTAGGGTCTGTGGAATCATCCATGACAATTTGAACATGCATAAGGTGTCTGTACGATGGATTCCTAGGTTGCTCACACCTTTCCAAAAGCAGGAACGAGTCAATTGCTCAAAGGATCTTTTGGACGTGTGCCAAAAAAAACAGGCAAACTTTTTTTGACAGACTTATCACACAGGATGAAACATGGATCCATCACTATGATCCTGAGACTAAAGTTCAGTCGATGCAATGGAAGCATGTGGAGTCACCACCCCTAAAGAAGGCACGTGTCAAACCCTCTGCAGGCAAGGTCATGCTCACGGTGTTTTGGGACCAGCACGGAGTAGTGATGATGGATTTCTTGGCAAAGGGTACCACAATTACAGGAGCTTATTATGCTTCACTGCTGCGGAAATTGCGGGACGCTATCAAGCTTAAGAGGCATGGCATGCTGACCAAGGGTGTCCGTCTCCTGCACGACAATGCTCCAGTACACAACTCTCATGTTGCCCAGACAGAAGCGCGGTCCTGTGGCTATGAAATCCTTCCACATCCTCCTTACTCACCTGACCTTGCACCATCTGACTTCCACCTCTTTCCAACCATGAAGTCATTTTTGAAGGGAAAACATTTCACAGAAGATAAAACACTGATTTCTGAAGACAATTCCTGGTTTGAGACGCAAAATGAGGGCTTTTACAAGCGAGGTCTCCATAGTTGCATAAAACGATGATAGAAGTAGTGGTTCCTGTGTGGAGAAAGACTAATACCTATGCCAAGTGGGTCAGGGGAAATCTTTAATGAACACCCCTCGTAGTAAGGATTGACAGTACCATTTTTAATCACTAATGACATGCTCTCATTAAGTTTTGTGTCATTCTGAGAATGTACGGTACAAATATTGTCCTGTTATCGATCAGAGTTTTCATCGTGATGCCTTTCATGACACAATGATATTATCCTTTGATCACAGGTTTTCGGACAGCATGTTTTCTATCGTTATTGCTCATGGCACAACAAGTTGTGTGGAGAAATTGTAAGTACTCAGATGATCGCTTGTTTTTAAGAAGTATTTTATAAGTGAGTGAGAAGGTTTACAGTTGTTCAAGAGGGGCGGTCGGGTAGCCTAGTGGTTAAAGCGTTCGCTCGTCACGCCGAAGACCCGGGTTCGATTCCCGACATGGGTACAATGTGTGAAGCCCATTTCTGGTGTCCCCCGCTGGAATATTGCTAAAAGCGGCGTAAAACCAAACTCACTCACTCACTCACAGTTGTTCAAGTGATTAGCGAGAAAACTACGAATGTTTCTTAAGCTTCCATAAACCCCTAAAACAAGGATAAATGTAGCACTATTGTCTTATGTTTGAAATGTTGTCTTGTTTTTTCAACAAAAGGTAAGTAAGTACAAGGTAAGTTTTTTTCAACATGCTTCAACATGGGATATGGGTCAGACATTGCACGCTTGTGACAGTTGTCTGGGGGATGGAGGGGTGAGGTTTATGGCAGTTTTGCTTCCAAACCAAGGGTGTGAGAAAGCTATGCCCGATTTTTTAAAAGTACTGACTTAACTTTGAAAGTTTACTGCAGTAACCCACACTGACAGATGCACAGAGGCTGCCTTAATTTGTAAACATGCTGTTTGAACAAATACATTTTCCAGCAATTTAATATTTTTTGGTTTACAGTCATGTCCATGGACTTATTACATATCCTGGGTCCAAGTCATTGACCTACACACAACCTATTGTGTCAAAATCACTGGGTCTTCAAATTCATTCACCACTGAATTGCTAACTCACAGTTTCCTGCGGTCAAACTTGACCTTTGGTGGCGAGAGGAACTTCCCGGCAGACTGCACACAGCCATTGAGGTACTTGACCGCATCTAGCCTGAAACAACAAGCTGCCTTCACAACAGGTCATTTGTTGTTTGTTTGTTTGTTTGTATTCCAGCTTTATGACAGCGGTCTGTAAATAATCAAGTCTAGACCAGACAATCCAGTGATTGACATCATGAGAATCGATCCACACAATTGGGATACAATGACATGCATCTGTCACCAGTCACCGGTTTCAATTTGACAGATTGTTCGTTTATTTCTCATAACTTCCCGGCAGACTGCACACAGCCATTGAGGTACTTGACCGCATCTAGCCTGAAACAACAAGCTGCCTTCACAACAGGTCATTTGTTGTTTGTTTGTTTGTTTGTATTCCAGCTTTATGACAGCGGTCTGTAAATAATCAAGTCTAGACCAGACAATCCAGTGATTGACATCATGAGAATCGATCCACACAATTGGGATACAGTGACATGCATCAAACAAAAGCAGTTAGCCTGACCGCCTGACCACCTGATCCCGTTAGTCGCCTCTTACGACAAGCATAGCAGCCTTTTACGGCAAACATGGGTTGCTGAAGACGTATTCTAACCCGGATCTCCATGGGTCACAGTTCATTTGTGTGTTTGTTAGTATTCTCTGACATGGAAGGTTCCAAGAAGGTATCTGTAACTCAGGATTTCATAAATATCTGAAGGAATGTTAATTCATTATTGAACTCACCTCTTGGAAAGCCCTTTGACACCCAGTTCCTTGGCAACATCTTGTAAATATCGGACAGGGTTCTTCGCAGTATTGTGAGGGTCGGCATTCTCCTTCTGGACCGATTTCTTCTTCTTTTGATGAACTTCATAGGCAGACATTTTGGACAGATTTTCAGAAATAAGTAGATCTGAGTTATCTTTCTGTAGGTCAGCATCACCTTGACCTTTTTCTTGACCTTCACCTTTGACAATAACTGGGCTGAACTTAGTTCCAACTTTAAGTAGGTCACAGGTGTCATTGTAGATGTATTGAAGGACTTGTTCCATGATCTCCGGGGGAACAGACGGAATGTGAATGACAGGCTCCTCATCAGGGAATTCTTCATCGGTTTTTGTCAGACTAGCTACTTTGTTGCGAAGAAAGTCACACTTTGAGACGAGGATGTACTTGTGACATGGCCACCTGTGATTCCCTGCCTGCAAACAGGAAGTGAGTGAGTGACTTCATGTATACTTTGTTTGTTTGTTTAATGGCACACTCAGAAACATTCCATCTAAATAATCGAGTCTGGACCAGACAATCCAGTGATTAACATCATGACCATTGATCTATGCAATTGATGCAATTGCATAAACCAAGTCAGCGAGTTTGACCACCCGATCCCTTAAGTCACTTTTTACGAAAAGCATAGTCGCCTCTTACGGCAAGCATGGGTTGCTGAAGACCTATTCTGACCTTGACCTTTAAAGGTCGACATCAAGGACAGCATCATCGTGGTGGTCACAGTACCTGCACAGTGACGTCATGTATAGCATCATATTCGTCAGCTTCCTCCCTCAGTCGCTGGAAGTCCGAAGACATCTCTGAGTCACTGATGGACGGAATGTCGGACAGACTGCAACAGACAAGATCATGGCCCTCTGACCATCAACGCTTCACAGGTTTGTGTACACTTCATCCCTCCATCACCCATCACCTATGAATAGCCTCGGATCCTATTGCACCAGCCAGCCATGCCCCACCCCACCTGTTGGCCTGTCAGCCATGCCCCACCCCACCTGTTGGCCTGTCAGCCATGCCCCACCCCCTCAGTTGACCTACCAGCCATGCCCTATCCCCTGTTGACCTACCAGCCATGCCCTATCCCCTGTTGACCTACAACCTGTGCCCTATCCCGTTGACCTACCAGCCGTGCCCTATCCCGTTGACCTACCAGCCATGCCCTATCCCCTGTTGACCTACCACCCATGCCCTATCCCGTTGACCTACCACCTGTGCCCTATCCCGTTGACCTACCAGCCGTGCCCTATCCCGTTGACCTACCAGCCATGCCCTATCCCCTGTTGACCTACCACCTGTGCCCTATCCCCTGTTGACCTACCACCCGTGCCCTAGCCCCTGTTGACCTACCAGCCGTGCCCTACCCCCTGTTGACCTACCAGCAATGCCCTATCCCGTTGACCTATCCCGTTGACCTACCACCCATGCCCTATCCCCTGTTGACCTACCAGCCGTGCACTATCCCCTGTTGACCTACCACCCATGTCCTACCCTCCCTGTTGACCTACCAACCGTGCCCTATCCCCTGTTGACCTACCAGCCGTGTGGCAGAGCTTGCAGCACCATCAGGTTGTTGTTGCGGCGGTCGGCGGAGATCTTGGTGGCTCGGTGCATGTTGGGGATCCTCTTGACCGGCACTATCTCCACCTCATCCTTCAGCATCAGGTCGATCAGAGTCGGCTTCTCAAAGTCATCAGTCATTTCTGAAAACATTTAGTTAGGAGTTGATTTCAGCAATATTCCAGCAATATTATAGCAGGTGACACCAGAAATGAGCTTGGCACACTCTAGCCCCGAGGGGACTTGGTTGCTGGCCTCTTGGATGAGGAAACTCTTTAAACATTAGGCTCCTCCAGCTCGCCATGACAGATTGAAATGAATGCAGAGTGATAGTCTGCAGCCTTCGAAATTCACGCTAGTGCACGAGCCCGAGACTACTAAATTGTGTGGAGGACAAGTAACAATCCAATGATGACCTCATTGCCTTGTAGTTGCATTTGAGGGCTTCAGGCCTGAACCAATGCTCAATGCTTCAATTTTGCTACAATTTGGAACTGAGGAAAACCGACAGAAAAACAGAAACATTGTAAAAAATTTGACTTGTTCAAGCAATCAGGCCACAACCTCTGAGAACTTTTTACGCTAGTCCTCTGGACTAGTCTAAAATTGGAATTCTAGAAAATAAGAAGTGAAGTACCAGGAGTGCAGACTTAATTATTCCACATTTTCACTTAAGTGGCAATTGTGAAGGTTGCAGAGCTTCCATGTGAGGGTATTACTGCAGCCATACATCCTCAGTGCATATAGCAATATTTGATCTTTTAACCATTGGGCTACCTCGCCATTCCAGCAAAGCACCAACACCTACAACAATGACTTACTCTTGTGTGGGACCACCTCCTTCTGTGGCAGGTGTTTCCTTTCCGGCCAGTAGCCCATGAACCCCTCCCCGGCCTCGGTGATGAAGGCTACGGTCGCGTCACTGCACACAACATCAACAACAAACAGCTGTCGCTTGATGGACCACTGACAGCGGCGAAGTGTGGGGCTGGACTCCCGCCAGATAAACACCTGTCAACAGAGTGTTACATCTACACAGTATTCCAATGACAATACCGATACAAGGTACATAGATAAGCTGTTCTTGTGTTGGAGGGGTATTTGTTATATTTGTCATGTGGTAACAAGAATTTCAAAATGATCTACCTTGAGAAAAAAGTACATTTTCCTTACAACAATCAAGGATATCATAGACAAAAACTTAAAAAAAGTAAAATAATTTTATTGTCTTCTTTCTCATTTGCTCATGAACTCATTTAGAGTATTTCACCTTTCAATAAATCCATTGTTATACATGCATGTTCTTCTTTCCTGAGGAGAAAGACACATTTTCTCTATTGCTGAGTGAGTGAGTGAGTGAGTTTTATGCTGTTTTTACCTTGACGTGGGAGGGAAGTATGAACGGATGCAGGCCCTAGGCAGTTATCTCTATTGTGAAACCACTCGATACAGTGCTGACAACCTAGAAGCATCTGGCATTCAAACCTACAATCACAGGTTTCTTGCATGCCAAATGCCAGCTACTCAGCTGCACCTGAGAAAACAGTAACAACCTAAGCCCCAATTTCTGAAATTTTGAATTGATAATTGTTTGAACAATGCTTCAGCTGATAATGACAAACTACATTAGACACTTTGTTAATACAAAGACATCTGGCTCATGGTGTTTCATTGCCAACCTGGCTGGACACAGAAAGAGGTTCATAGCCTACCTGGCTGGACACAGAAAGAGGTTCATTGTCTACCTAGCTGGACACAGCAAGAGGTTCATTGCCTACCTAGCTGGACACAGCAAGAGGTTCATTGCCTACCTAGCTGGACACAGCAAGAGGTTCATTGCCTACCTGGCTGGATACAGAAAGAGGTTCATAGCCTACCTGGCTGGACACAGAAAGAGGTTCATTGCCTACCTGGCTGGACACAGAAAGAGGTTCATTGCCTACCTGGCTTGACACAGAAAGAGGTTCATTGCCTACCTGGCTGGACACAGAAAGAGGTTCATTGCCTACCTGGCTGGACACAGAAAGAGGTTCATTGCCTACCTAGCTGGACACAGCAAGAGGTTCATTGCCTACCTGGCTGGACACAGAAAGAGGTTCATTGCCAACCTGGCTGGACACAGAAAGAGGTTTATTGCCTACCTGGCTGGACACAGAAAGAGGTTCATTGCCTACCTGGCTGGACACAGAAAGAGGTTCATTGCCTACCTGGCTGGTCACAGAAAGAGGTTCATTGCCTACCTGGCTGGACACAGAAAAAGGTTCATTGCCTACCTGGCTCGACACAGAAAGAGGTTCATTGTCTACCTGGCTGGACACAGCAAGAGGTTCATTGCCTACCTGGCTGGACACAGAAAGAGGTTCATTGCCTACCTAGCTGGACACAGAAAGAGGTTCATTGCCTACCGAGCTGGACACAGAAAGAGGTTCATTGCCTACCTGGCTGGACACAGAAAGAGGTTCATTGCCTACCTGGCTGGACACAGAAAGAGGTTCATTGAATACCTGGCTGGACACAGAAAGAGGTTCATTGCATACCTGGCTGGACACAGAAAGAGGTTCATTGCCTACCTGGCTGGACACAGAAAGAGGTTCATTGCCTACCTGGCTGGACACAGAAAGAGGTTCATAGCATACCTGGCTGGACACAGAAAGCAGTGCAATGCTGAGGTCTGAGCCGCCTTTCTCCCTGAGCCGGTCGGCCTCAGCGTGGTAGTCCAGCTTCCCTCCACAGACCAGCACCTTGCCCACCTCCAGCCACCTGTACAGTCACAACATGGCTTGTTTCATTCAGCAATATCTCACAATAATCACTACGGCCTGCATATAAACAGACACAATGTTTATGTATAAGAACTTACAATATAAGATAGCTATGTGATAAATCACAAAGAACAATGGCTGAAGTGTGGTTTATTTCACAATAAAACACTGTTCTATCTTGACGTCATTTCTGGAGTTTCAAACATGCGCTCGCAACTTGATGATTTTGTATATTGGACAACGTTATGTTCGCGAGGGGAGTGTCTAGTGAGTTGTTGCTCAAAGATGTTGATGGACAACTCAGATCACATCCAAAAAGGGGAGAGATATGCCAATCGTCATTGGGAGAAAAGGTATAGGTAATCGTCATGTGGATAATGAGAATATGCGGGAAATACCCACCTGTGCATAAAATGGACTTGTCCGACATCACCCAGGTCAGATTCTTGTGAGTGAGCCATCATTATTAAAATACGGGTAAGTATTTTTAAAACTTGTAAATTTTATCATCATCCTTATACAGGCTGTACATAATGTTGATATCGCACATAAGAAATAAACGACCTGCCATTACAGTAAAATAAAGAAGTCCTTGTCAAGCCTGTCAAACAATTTAGGCCTGCAAATAATCAAGTTGTGATCACACAGTCCACTATTCTACCTGGATCTCCACAGGTCCCTGAGACCACTTGGGCACCTGTACCCCCTCAACATAAGTGACAGAAGTCGGTACAACATCAAATAAATACAGTGTCACTCATAAAGTGCTACAAACTCCAATATATGTTTATAAGCACCGTGTGTGTAATTCATAGAAAACAGTATTTCTTACTTTGACATTATCCTCCGACACTGATATTCATGAAGAACAAAGATGTCCCCTTTCTTGGTGAGACAGACTGTAGCAGCATCGGAGCAGGTGACAGACTTGAGGGCGATGTCCTTCTGACTGAGAGCGGAGACCAAGCGGGGCTGACTCTGGAGCTTCTCTCCCTTCTGGTGACCTGCCAAAACAACACAACCACTGCAGAACCAACACAACCAATGCAGAAAGAACACTACCACTGCAGAAAAAACACAACTACTGCAGAAACAACGCTACAACTGCAGAAACAAATCTAACACTGTAAAAACAACCCTAACACTGCAGAAACAACACTACCACTGCAGAAACAATACAACCAATGCAGAAACAACACTAACACTGCAGAACCAACACTAACACTGCAGAACCAACACTAACACTGCATAAACAACACTACCACTGCAGAAACAAATCTAACACTGTAAAAACAACACTAACACTGCTGAAACAAATCTAACACTGCAGAAACATCACTACCACTGCAGAAACAAATCTAACACTGTAAAAACAACACTTACACTGCTGAAACAAATCTAACACTGCAGAAACAAATCTAACACTGCAGAAACAACACTACCACTGCAGAAACAACTCTACCACTGCAGAAACAACACTACCACTGCAGAACCAACACTATCACTGCAGAAACAACCCTAACACTGCAGAACCAACACTAACACTGCAGAACCAACACTAACACTGCAGAAACAACACTAACACTGTAAAAACAAAACTAACACTGCAGAAACAAATCGAACACTGCAGAAACAACACTACCACTGCAGAATCAATTCTACCACTGCAGGAACAACACTGCCAATGCCAAAACAATGCTACCACTACAGAAACAAGGCTAACACACTGCAGAAAAAGGCTAACGCTGCAGAAATAACACTAACACTGGAAAAACAATGCTAACACTGCAGAAACAAATCTCTACCACTGCAGAAACAACACTACCACTGCAGAAACAACACTACCACTGCAGAAACAAATAGAACACTGCAGAAACAAATTTAATACTGCAGAAACAAACCTGACACTGCAAAAACAAATCTATTCCTGGAGAAACAACACTAACACAGCAGAAACAACACAAACACTACAGAAACAACACGAACACTACAGAAACAATGCTAACGCTGCAGAAACAACACCAACACTACAGAAACAATGCTAACATTGCCATGGTTCAAGGAGCAATACTCAATAATTATTTGATATGCACCCATGTATAGGTTACTAGTTTGTATGTACGTGATCTAGTGTATTGCCTTACAGACTGACCTAGCTGGCCAGCATTGAGCCCAAACGTGAAGACGGCATCGGCAGTGTACACAACAGTGTGGAAGCTGCCCACACACACTCCCAGGACATTCCTCCCCTTCCACAGCTTGGCATAGATCTGAAAACATCACCAAGGATTCCATAAAGCTGAGGCAAATCTGGATAAACACCTACAGTACTATCACAATGAGTGAGTGAGTGAGTTGGGTTTAACGCCGCTTTCAACAATATTCCAGTTATATAGCGGCGTGTCAGCTTAATGTGGGAGGAAAGCCCGACATGATGCAGGTCTCAGACGTTTACCACTTCGGTGAAACCCACGAGCACGAGTATGGTGCTGACAAACCTAGAAACATAATCCCGGCGAACCGGGATTCGAACCCACAATCATAGGTTTCTGGCGTGCCCAAGCGACGCCACTCTGCACAGTGAATCGCGGCGCCTTAGACGACTGGGCCACCCGTGCCCCCCTGTCACAATGAAAACTTTAATGTGGTCTGTGACATACGACTCCAATATGAATTTTTTATGATAAAAATGTCATTTATACTTATCCTGACTCATACTTATTTGCTTATTTTTTTCCTATTCTCGAAAGGTAGTGGAAACATCTTGTGCTGTGTTCCCAGTGAACAGAAAATATCTCACCTAAACGCACCCCTCTGAGTCAGGATAAGGCAAAATGTTTTAAATAATTGGTCTTGATGTGATGGTTTTCAACAGGAGATCCTATTTCTTTGAACTATCACTCGAACAATGTAATGAGGACAATGTGGTACCTATACAGAAGTATTTGAAAATAATTTTAGAAATGTAGCAAGGAAGCAAAAAACAACAACATCTTTCTCATGTCTTCCTTGAGAAAGCTTGTTCAACCCTGCAGCAGTTGTTTGTTTGGTGATTGATATTGTCAGCAACGATCCACGTCATGAGGTAACAAGATGTTATCAACAAAGTTACAAAGTCTGACCCCCCGATCCATTTGGTCGCCTCTGACGCCCAGCATAGGTTGCTGTGGACCTATTCTAACCCGGATTCCCGACAGGAGCCCTGTGGCAGTGATGACACATGGGGTAGTAACCCCACCAGGGGGAAGAGAGGTGCTTACAATCAGAGTTAAACGTAGACTTACAAAACTGGGGGTCGGGGGAACCCAATAATTACTCTTAAGGGCCCTTGCAGGTGGGGTGAGGTGAAATGGGTTTAACGTCGCGTCCAAGATTATTGCACTTATATAGCGACGTGCATGCACGTGGGTGGGTGTGGCTGCTTGTACTAGTCCGGACTGATGCCGATTTATAGTGCTAGCTCACTGAGATACCATGCCGCAGATTAACATGAATATCCCACTCAGACACAGTACACTGACTCCGAGCCGACCAGTCCTTGTTTTAGCCCATTAATGCCGAGCGCCAGACAGGGTAACAACAAGTACCATCTTTTAACGTCTTTAGGTATGACGCGGTTGGGGATGGAACCCCAGACCTTCCGCTCTCCGGGCGGACGCACTACCACTAGACCACGGAGGTGGTCTACAAAACTGGGATTCGGGGGGAACCTAATAATTACTTTTAAGGGCCCTTGCAGGCAGTATGAGGGTCCTGTATAGTAATGAAATGGTGTTGTGTACTGTCTTGATAATTACTTGGAGCCTGGAATGAATCAGTGATCGTGTGGACAGTGGTCATGATTGATCGATGAAGTAACCCCTAAAATTCAAAACAATAAACTTTTTGAAAAAAGTTCAAACTTTTAATGTATCCAATCAATTACACTATTTTCTATTATTAACAGTTTCTATCCACTTAGTATGGATAAGTTCACTTTTATATGTGAACATTGTTACTATGTTGTTTTATAACACCGTTTCTATTCTAAATTCCTGTATTGGGACAAAATGATCAGCACATGTTGCCACCTGACAACCTTTGCACAACTATATCTAAAAACCAGTCTCGTAACATGTTAAGTTCATGTTGTGCATGAAACACAACATTTTCATGTCCATTTAATGCTCGTTTGGGTGAGTTTTGGCGCACTGTTTTACTGTTGCGTTTTGGCACGCAGTCCTTCTGTCCAGTAACAGACACACATCACTGCTCTTGATGGGCTGTTAGTACAATGAATATTATCGTGCATCCTTGTGGATGCAGTATATTTTTTTTCTGTGTCCATTCTCTACAATTCAGGTGTAACTCACCTGTCTGGGTTTGACAGATTTATCGGGTGGGGGGAACAGACCCAGTTGGTGGAAGGCATTTAGTCCACAAGTGAAGATTGCTCCACTGAAATATTAAGGGAAAAAAATGGTCCATTCAGTATGGAAATGCATTAACAATACATAACAAGTCCTCTACTTATGCTGATAGGGTCACACTCCATCGGCTTACCATCGAAATAGGGCCTGGGAACAAAACGGTACGACATCAACCCGTTTTACAGCATTAGGGGAGATAACGATCTGCATAGGCTGATGTTCACAGCCGTTAACTGGAAGGTCAACTGATTGATCTACATGTGAGGAAAGACCTCATGGATTAAACTAATTGCAGTACTTATTGTCCTGCTGACTGTTGTGCTGATTTGTATGCAGACTGTAATACTGATTTGTATGTTGACTGTAATACTGATTGCCATACTGAAGGTCCTACTGATTGTCATACTGAAGTTCCTACTGATTGTCATACCGATTGTCATACTGAAGGTCCTACTGATTGTCATACTGAAGGTCCTACTGATTGTCATACCGATTGTCATACTGAAGGTCCTACTGATTGTCATACTGAAGGTCCTACTGATTGTCATACCGATTGTCATACTGAAGGTCCTACTGATTGTCATACCGATTGTCATACTGAAGGTCCTACTGATTGTCATACTGAAGGTCCTACTGATTGTCATACTGATTGTCATACTGAAGGTCCTACTGATTGTCATACTGAAGGTCCTACTGATTGTCATACCGATTGTCATACTGAAGGTCCTACTGATTGTCATACTGAAGGTCCTACTGATTGTCATACTGATTGTCATACTGAAGGTCCTACTGATTGTCATACTGAAGGTCCTACTGATGGTCATACCGATTGTCATATTGTCATACTGATTCTCATACCGATTGTCATACTGAAGGTCCTACTGATTGTCATACCGATTGTCATACTGAAGGTCCTACTGATTGTCATACCGATTGTCATACTGAAGGTCCTCCTGATGGTGATACTGATGGTCATACTGATTGTCATATTGTCATACTGATTGTCATACTGATTGTCATACTGATTGTCATAACAATTGTTAAACCGATTGTCATACTGATGATCATACTGATTGTCATATTGTCATACCGATATTCATACTGAAGGTCCTCCTGATGGTGATACTGATGGTCATTCCAATTGTCATATTGTCATACTGATTGTCATACTGATGGTCTTATTGATGGTCATACTGATTGTCATACCGATTGACATACCAATTGTCATACTGATTGTCATACTGATGCCAAAGAAGCAGCCATATTGTTGAATCAATATCATGGATACATTAACAACACAGAGTATCACAAGATTTCCAAAAATGGGGTACACTAAGATTTGTCCAGTCACAAAACAATACGGCAATGAAAATCTGGGTACAACTCAATTTATCATTTTGTATCCAGGGTACATTTTGATGGTAAACCAATCGAGAGTGACCAATCATCAATAATAGGTCAACATTTTGATGTGTTTCACATAGTATTAACTGGAAAGAGGACAAATGGTCCATTGTGGTTGGTTGGTTGGTTGTTTTACGCCACTCAGCAATATTCCAGCTATATGACGGCGGTCTGTATATAATCGAGTCTGGACCAGACAATCCAGTGATTAATATCATGAGCATTGATCCACGCAATTGGGATTGATGACATGCATGAACCAAGTCAACGAGCCTGACCACCCGATCCCGTTATTCGCCTCTTACAACAAGCATAGTCGCCTTTTACGGCAAGCATGGGTTGCTGAAGACCTATTCTACCCCGGATCTTCACGGGGGAGACAAGCATGGGTTGCTGAAGACCTATTCTACCCCAGATCTTCACGGGCTGGTCCATTGTGAAGCAGTCAGCAAACTTCAATGACATGTGAGCCATACTAGTCAATAGGCGTTCCAGTGGATAACAAGTCTATGTCGGCAGCACATCAACTGCGACATCTCACCTCTCCATCAGCATGACCGTGTGGTCCCTGGCGGCGACGATCTGCAAACACGTCTCATGCCTCACGGTCTTCACCAACATCGGCACCTGAGAAACAAAGGATTAATTATTTGTTGTTTAACGCCATAATGTCGGCCTGTAAATAATCGAGACTGGACCAGATAATACAGAGTTTGAAACTATTAACAACAATGCATGCCATCGGGATACGTCGACACGCCATCAACCGCGTTGCCGAGTCTGACCATTCGTTGCATTAAGTCACCTCCTATGACCAGCATAGGTTACTAGGAGCCACTGCTCACCCAGTATCCCATGGGTCCCGAGTTCGATCATCTCTTACAACTAGAAATGGGTTGGCTGAGGGCACATTTTTTTAGGGTCAACATGGGGCAAGTAGCAAAGGTGGGACACAACCAACAAGCATGAAATACTCATATCCCCCGCCAATATGACATGTCTGGTTGTGTGCAAGGCAAGAAATATTGTACAGTTTTCAAGATCTGCTCCGGAAACGAGCACTACCTCCATTTTCTGTCTAAGTCAAAGTTGTTGCTGTGGAAACTCGAAATATTTTTTTCAAAATTCACAAACTATCAAAAGGCAGCAGTTCACCACAAGACCTACCTATGTGCCAAGTTTAGTTAAGATATCTCTCGTGGTTTTTGAGTTCTGCTCCAGAAACGGCACCCATTCCTAATAATGTACAACATGTTGAACCTAATAATCAGCAAGCGAAACAAGCTGTCAAATACTGAATATGGTGAAGAGAAACAAACCTTCTTTCTTCTCTCAGTAAAACTTACATGAGAATTAGGTCTCTGGGATTAAATGTGTTGAAATACAAAGAAAAAACGGAATCAAGTAAGACTGATAGAGAGAAGCCTCCTACCACGCATGGCAGTTCGTTCTCGTGTCCGAGCCGGCCTCCATGGCCGTGGCCGCAGGTGTACACTTGCCCTGCCTGGGACAGGAACACGGTGTGATACTTGCACAGAACCATCTGGAACACAAAACACGGACAGTGAGTGAGTGAGTGCCCACAGTCACTCAGCTATACTACTCAAAAGAAGTTCAAGAACACCCACTCTTGCATATTGGACACCTGATTCTTTCATATGACTACAGTTAATATGTCATACCATTTGAAAGAATTGGGTGTTCTTCAACTTCGTTTGAGTAGTATATATCACGGCTGTGTGCAGAGTGTAAACATCCATACCTAGGGATGCAAAGCTTCACCGAACATTCAGTGCCTCGCAATCTACGTCACGCGTACCACATGGAGGTCCTGTATCAGTACCAGATCATACATGTACACTATGATGGGGGCAGTGATAACTGTAGGAACATAACTGCAAATGCTATTTTCTGCCGGGTTGCACACTTTTCCATAAATGACCTCAAGACTCTTCTCGTTCCTGTCTACTCATTTCCTGTGATGATAGAATCGGTCTCCAAGATATGTAACCTATCGCAACAGAGTAAACTGTTTCAGTCCTATATAACACAGTTTAACCAGTGCCTTAAAGAGTGAGATTTTACCCATGTCTTCAGGTTCAATAGCACACTAACCAAGCCAGGTTATAAAAGTGAAGATTCCAGAAGGCTATACCCTTCAGCTGTGCCTTTTCCACTCCTTAACACAGACTGACAATTGTCACAGTCGGAAGAATGTGCAAAATGCCTTGTTACCTTACCTCCTCTAAAAAGGGTTCAACATAGTTAATAACTTCAATTTTTTTCAAT
The DNA here is from genome assembly GCF_023055435.1 of Haliotis rufescens. Lineage (NCBI taxonomy): Eukaryota > Metazoa > Mollusca > Gastropoda > Lepetellida > Haliotidae > Haliotis > Haliotis rufescens. The sequence continues at coordinate 1,851,539 of NW_025964223.1, read as the reverse complement.
AATTTTAGTAAAATCTAAAATATTTTACATTTGGATACTTATCCTGCATTGCTGTGATAATACATTTTTAGACGTAGTAATGCAGGATAAGTTAAAAAAATTAATAAAATGTAAAGATTTTTAACCTTTGGATACTTATCCGGCATTACTACGTCTAAAAATGCATGAAGGTAGTAACGTAGGATAAGTTAAAAAGTCTGTTATATTGGGATTCATTTTCCACTACCTAGTCACAGGCATAATTGGCATAATTTAATGATAGCAGATCTTACATCCTTTAGTGATATTCCAGTTCGCTTGAACTCGTCAATGACTTCGGGCGAGGCTCTGGACTGACCACTGGCATGCCCCAGGTTAAAGTTTGGGTTGTCCCCCCATGCATACACCTCATTCGGCTCTGAAACACGAATAATCTCACATGCAGATAATTCTGTACACTGCACGATAAAATATTTTCTTGATTTGCGGACGATCATCTAATCTGTTTACATACCAAATTGTGTTCTGATCTCTGCCCTGAAATGTCCATGGGTGACAAGTGACAAGCACCATCTATCTTCCCGAGGCAAGGGAGATAACTGACTATAAAAGTCCAGTTTCCACCTTTGCTGAACTGGGCTGGATTTCCAGGATCAATCATAGTTCCACCAGAGGCTATTATGAGTTATGTCCCTTCTATGTCCCTCCAATTGACCAATCAATTTCCATCTTTTATATCACTTCCATTTGCTTTTAACAAAATGGCAGCGCCCTGTCAAGATGATCTGATCGATAATCAAAATCAATATTGTAATAAAACTGGGTCTACCCCCGAAGTGCATCAAATCACTTGAGAACCTTGATCTCAAAAACATTACAAGATTTGAAAAATATCTGTCAACACCCAGTTGATGGTACACATGCTTTGCAAATCCTGAAGTCAGCGGAAATCTGCACATTGAAATTCATGTTTTTTCCGAATCAGATGTCTAGTTCCTTACAAGATATTATTGGACTATGCATAGACTCGTTAGTCGAGCCAAAATGTAAACCCGGAATTCCAGCCTATTTTGACAAGGGTGGAAACTGGACTTCCACAGTCAGTTAACCTCCTTGCTCCAGGAAGATGTGTCTGCTGCCAGTACTACTTGTTGGTACAAACTTTATTTTCTGATTGAAAATCAAAATGCAATATCTCATGCTTTTTTCCAGTACAGGTACGCTATGGTCGTTTGAAGACAACTCTACCTTTCAAATTGAATGTGATTTCCCTGGGCTTGTCCTTCATGACAATATCAAGGGCAGACAACCCCTCGTGGTCACGAGTGTACAGATCAGTGCCATGCTGAAACACAAGCAGTTTGTTTTTCATGAAAATAAATATATTATTGTCACAAGACAGTGTCCAGCAATGTACTTAACACATCACTGGGAAAACAACTGATCTCTCAGAACTTGTCTCAACAGGAATAACATACTTAGAGAGACAATCAAAATAATACAGTGGCATCTGTCTAAACCAGACTCTGGCTTATTTGGATATCTGTCAATACAGACCAAATTTACAGTCCTAAGTTCTCTACAATCATTTAGCATTACGTAAAATCTGTCCAATAATGTCTTTCTTTACTCTGGATTCCTAGCTAAAATTGTGGGACAAAGGACCACATTATCATGTAGCTGGAACTCTCTACTCCTGTTTAATTTTCACACACAGAGCTCCAGATAACTTTTGGAGCAATTGAGTTTTGTCTCAAAGGTTTCTATTTTAATTGGGTTTTTACATTTTTCATTGGGTAACCAATATTTTTTCACTCATCTATTCATCACTCAATTGGGCTTTTCCCAAAATGAGTAAGCATTTTGAGATTTAAAAAAAGTTAAAAAAATGAAATAATGTTTTAGATGGATATAATGGTTCTAAATATAGGCTTGACTCGGAAAGTAAATTAGCTCGTAATTATGTTTCGGAAATTAGCTTTGTTGTACGCATGCTGAAAAAAACTTCATTGGGTAATTACGTGTGCTGTTTTCAAATAAATGCGTTTTCCATTTAATGCATGCGTTTCTGTACGCAAGGTAATTGAAAGTAATTGGGTTTTGAATAGTTTTTTGGGGGGTATTTTACGCAAATACGCAGCTTGTCTGTAGCTCTGAACACATCTTGCTCACACGTCTGGTAAGTTTTACTCATCAATAAATATGTTGAAATCCATGTACACAAGTCTTTGAGTTACTGTTACACGTGAGATACCAAGGGACGTAACTCTTTACTGGACTCAGATTTCTGTTTAATCCAGACTGCTGTCTAATCCTGGCTCACACAAGTCTGGTTTGGACAGATTCCTGTTTTTGGAAGATGCCACCAGATGAAGTTGAATAACATTAGGTACAACCTATTTCAAACTTGGCAGTGTATGCAAAGTTTATGCCGAATAGTGAAACGGATTTGATATGTCATCACTGCAGTTCCTCACTGTTGACTTAACCATATATGCCCAAACTTAAAATAATATTTTGTCCGAGCTCTTTTCCACCTTAGAGTTAGCACAATTTTATGCACTGTTAGCAATAGTGGAGCCATATGAGCGGATGACACCAGGGAGCGGCTTCACAAATAGTTCCAATACAGGGAACTCTAACATGCTTCGCTGAAAGATCAAATGTGCAGAGAGTACTTTAACCTGCAATATACCACAATGGCGAACGTCACAACACTGTTCAAATTTCCTCCCTGTGATCTATTACAGTATTAGTGTTTCCAGGGTCCCACTCTACGACTATCGTAAGTCTGTCATAGTATGGGAGCTATGATCATCTCAGCGCTACAACTATCCTAAGTCTATGTTAAAGTATGGGAGTTACGATCACCCTAGCACAGCAAGTGTTGTAAGTCTATGTTAAAGTATGGGAGTTACGATCACCCTAGCACAGCAAGTGTTGTAAGTCTATGTTAAAGTAGGGGAGTTACGATCACCCTAGCACAGCAAGTGTTGTAAGTCTATGTTAAAGTAGGGGAGTTACGATCACCCTAGCACAGCAAGTGTTGTAAGTCTATGTTAAAGTAGGGGAGTTACGATCACCCTAGCACAGCAAGTGTTGTAAGTCTATGTTAAAGTAGGGGAGTTACGATCACCCTAGCACAGCAAGTGTTGTAAGTCTATGTTAAAGTAGGGGAGTTACGATCACCCTAGCACAGCAAGTGTTGTAAGTCTATGTTAAAGTAGGGGAGTTACGATCACCCTAGCACAGCAAGTGTTGTAAGTCTATGTTAAAGTAGGGGAGCTTTGATCATCTCAGCGCTACAACTGTCATAAGTCTTTGTTAAAGTATGGGAGTTACGATCATCTTAGCCCAGCAAGTGTTGTAAGCCTATGAATAAAGTATGGGAGTTACGATCATCTTAGCCCAGCAAGTGTTGTAAGCCTATGAATAAAGTATGGGAGTTACGATCACCCTAACACAGCAAGTGCTGTAAGTCTATGTTAAAGTATGGGAGTTACGATCATCTTAGCCCAGCAAGTGTTGTAAGCCTATGTTAAAGTATGGGAGTTACGATCATCTTAGCGATGAGATTGTTTTGTGGAACGGGGCCCTGAAAAGGTTCTGTAGTCTGTAGTCAACTTTATTGGATGCTCCCTACAGGCATCATTGCCATAACATTCCCTGCCTCCATACCTGTATGAGTTGTCTGGCTACAGGTAACTGGCCATAGAACAGTGCCCGATGTAACGCCGTCCAGCCCGACTCCGAGTCCTTGTCGGTCATGTCTCCATGTTTGTCAGTCAACAGCCATTCTACAATGTCCGCCTTTCCGCATGCAGCCGCCATGTGCAGAGCTGACCTTCCCACAGTGTCCTTGACCTTGGTCACATTGTGACAGAGACGTGAATATGCCTTCACTTCTTTGAGGGTTCCTTTTGAGATCGATGAATGAAACTCCAGAGCGTGTCTTTTGGACCGACATTTTGGTCGACACTCAGGCTCAAACAACCAAGACATTGCGTAATAATTTTTCGAGGACACAAAATTCGACAAATGTTACACTCGTTAATTTACTGTCAAAACTGAGCCTTAACTAAATCACAAGTTATTTTTTGATGAAATGCTGGAAGCAAAGTGTCCTTTTACAGTAACAAACAAATCTTCTCCTGACGATGGTCACGCTCTCCAGATCGATAAACCTCTGTCACAGCCGGCTTCTTGCGTCCCTGGCACCCCACTTCGCCACGCCCTCCTGGCCACGCCCTCACAGGGCAGACATCTCCAGATGTTCAACAAGCCATAATTGTAAAAGTACCACTGAAAGAAAGAAAAAGGTACAATGTTTGTTTGTTTAATGACGCACTCAACAACATTCCAGCTATATGACAGTGGTCTGTAAGTAATCGAGTCTAGACCAGACAACCCAGTGATTTACATCATGAGTATCGGTCCACGCAAATGAGATACAGTGACATGCGTCAACCAAGTCAGCGAACCTGACAACCCGATCCCGTTAGTCGCCTCTTACGACAAGTATGGGTTGCTGAAGACCTATCCTAACCCAGATCTTCATAGGGCTAAAAGACAGATTTGAAAGATGTCTATTGCAAAACATCAACTTAAAGTATCTTCAGACAACCTCCATATTAAAAATAAATAACATGACAGTTCCTGACTGATACTATCATTTCTCTGGTGGACCAACCTATTTGGCAAGCCTTGTAAAAAGACATATAACAGTTTTAACATTGTATACCAGGGTTAGAAACTAATTTTTATTTTCACTAGGCTGCAAAACTGACCATGCTGACCTGCATACACCCAAATTATGCTAATAGAAGTAGTGGCAGTCCACAAGGAAATGTCCTTCCTAATGTGGGAGGAAAGCCCGAAGTGATGCAGGTCTCAGACGTTTACCACTTCGGTGAAACCCACGAGCACGGGTATGGTGCTGACAAACCTAGAAACATAATCGGGGCGAACCGGGATTCGAACCCACAATCATAGGTTTCTGGCATGCCCAAGGGACGCAACTCTGCACAGAGAATCGCAACTGGGCCACCCGTGCCCCCTACAAGACTCAGACTAGCAGACATGTTAATTTCAATCCCTAATTTATCATGCATACATCATATAGACTTTAATAATTTACAGCTCTAAGAATTAACTTCTAAATGTGAACTTCAAGGATAAGTTCAACAATTACTTAATTTGGGACCCGTGAAGATCCAGGTGGAATAGGTCTTCAGCAACCCATGCTTGCCGTGAAAGCCGACTATTCTTGTCGTAAGAGGCGACTAACGGGATCGGGGGATCAGGATCGCTGACTTGGTTGATGTATGTCATCGTATCCCAATAACGTGGACCGATGCTCATGATGTCAATCACTGGATTGTCTGGCCCAGACTCGATTACTTACAGACCACCGTCATATAGCTAGAATATTGCTGGGTGCAGCTTTTAACAACAAACAAACAAAACAAAACTTAATATGGCTGCAACAGAATAAGTTTACCCTTTCATTTGCTCTCAAAGGATGGAAACTATGCTCTGTTATCAGTGTTGCATTATTACCACACTTCTTGTGCAATCTCACTGGTTTCTGTGGAAGTGAAAATGACAGCAATGGATTCTACATTTGTTGTACTGCATCTACATGCTTAATGCTTAATCACATGCTGAGATAATTAGGCGTGTTCAGGCAACAAGCCAGTAAGTATTAAAAAAGCAACATAACTGCATAAGTTCAGGCATTTAACTAGACCTGCCTAGAGGTCGATATTCGACCCAAATCTGCACCAAATGTCAGTAAAGATTCCCTAAGTCGGAATTAAACATTTCCCAGTTCATAATGTTATAGAAAATATCATGGCTTTGTAAGGTGACTTGTACTTCACTGAAACCAGGCCCATTAATGCTTGGTTTATCATTATTGCATTGAATGCAATGTTAATCAGGTTAATATTCAATTCATCTGATTTTAGGAAAATAAGAATTTTTTCAACAAAAAATAACAATTTTGAAAAAAATAATGTTTTTCTAATTTGCCAGCCCACTTTGTTAGGAATCCTAGATAAGTTATTAATTTGTCTTACAATTTCAAAGGAATTCCTCCTTGCATAGCAGAGCTCCAGATAAGCTGCGTATCTGCGTAAAATAGGCATCAGATATGCAGAAATATGCAGTAATATAAAATCCAAGCATATCAAATACGCAACGAACATTACAGATACGCTACAAAAATAAAACTTGTGTGTATCATCAAAATATTGTGAAGTAACCCTGCGTATTTGATTAGCAAATCAGCAACTTATTTTGAAATTATAAACGGGCATTCCGTCAACCTTGCCAAACTCCACGATAACAGTTACATCATGATCATTTGCCATCACACTTTCTTGTGGAAGTATTGTGGTATTTTTTAGTCCTATAAACCTCTCGAACCCCCACATGACACCAGTTTGCAGGGACTAGATGAATAGTGTTTTTAAATATTTAACCTAAGTACCCACATGTGTAAAAACTAGTGGGTAACAGAAATTTGAATACCCAGATAGAATTACTGATACCCAATGATTTTAAAATGCATGGGTAAAATACCCACAACACCAATAGTTTATCTGGAGCTCTGCATAGGTTTTCCTTTCAAAATGTAAGATGGGCAAATGTGTGACTACCAAGCCCTACATGCCTAAACATAATAAAATACTCCTCCTTTCTGTTGTACATATACATATACATAATGGTCAAAATGATTTATGTACAGACCAACCACTATTGTGGTTTATTCATCCTCCTCACATATCAACTGCCAAACTAAGATACTTTCGTTAAAATTATTGTATCTGAAGCATTTGTTTAAAATGTATTTATTTATTTCTCAACCATTTCTCAAACGATATAAAATATATATTATCCAAAACTTGCTCCCAAAGGTTCTATGGCTTGGGTGAGATCAAGCAATATGTCCAAGACATACTGCAAAGAAATTGCATCACAATGCTTTGTGGACCATTGTGACATCATCGGTTACCATGACATCACAATCAAATGACATCTCTAATCTCGCTGCCACTGTAGCTGATTAGCGATACTGTTTACACACATAACAATGCTTATTACTGATCACAAACTGAAAAAGTTGGAAGAATAAATTTGGATGACACCTAGAATCTTAACCTTGTGTCATTTGACATCAATTGCATCCACACTTGTCAATATATTTCATATCAAAAGTCACCTGAGATTATCTAATGTGTGCATCTGATGACTTAATACTCATAGCTGCCACATTTACCGTATTTGACGTAATAAGCGCCCAGGGTGCTCTCAAAATTAGGAATAGGGGGCGCTTATTAGAATATTATCTTGAGTTGAAAGATCGTAAATTTCGTGGTTTATGCTAACAGCCTGAAATTTATACATACGACAGATATATTTTTCAAGAATTTAATTGCCCATAATTAAGGGTGATATAACACAAGAGTGCGTATTATTCACGAATAAATAAGTCTTGTGTACATTGATCAATCGGAAGGGGTGCTGATTGGGATTGTTCACTCGCCAATATATTAGCAAATATCGCCGTGGGCGCTTATTAGAGCGGGGCGCTGATTACGTCGAATACGGTAATGATAATACCATATAAAATTCACGATTGTCCACTTGCCAAAGACAACTAAATAGTTCTGAAGACCAGTAAAAATCCAATGATGGTAGTCTACATTGACTTTTAGAATGTGTCAGTTGGGTTTAAACTTAAAGCCACTTTTAACTGTATTCCGAAGTTATGCAAGGCTTATGCCTTGACCACTTTGGTGAAACCTGAGCGCAGGTATGGTGCTGACAAACCTAGAAACATAATCGGGGCGAACCTGGGGCGCGGTGCAAGCCACGAATCGCTTTGAGTAAGCAAATTAAATAGTTAGTCTCCCTGGGGTATGCAACAGCTCAAAGTGCTTGCGCACTCTTCCACAATGGCCACTAGCCGATGCATATGACTACTTTGTAGATGTGGAGCAGACTGAGGATGATGCGATGTTAGCTGCCTTTGCCAATTTCCCAGTTGATCCAGTCAAGAATTTCTTGTTCCGCTGTCAAACTCAGCCGCCATTTTGGTTCGAGAACGAAGCGACCTCAGTCAGCGATTGTTGCGCTTGCAAGAGGCTGAAAGTTAGCAAATCGTTGTGATGCGAATTGCTATACATCGCTTGCAAGTGACTGTCGCTTTGTAACGCATCCCGGGATTCAAACCTCAATCATAGGTTTCTGGTGTGCCCAAGGGATGCAACTCTCCACGTCACCTTTTACGACTGGCCACCCTTGCGTCCTCATTGACTAGTAGCATTAGGGGTAAGATATTCTGAACAAGTTTTCAATGCTAGTCACATAATTCAGAACTGACATAACCTAACTAAACTGCCCCAACTTGCTGAACTAGCAAATCTTGTGGCAAATGTCAAAATTGACATTACTGATTTCGGCACCTATTTTATGCATGAATCCTTATCATTCATATGCACGTGTACTTACGAAAGTTAGTCGACGAAGGAAGTGTTCTGGTTGGAAGTTGAAGAGACAAGTGAAACGCTGACAATCATTGCACAGGGTGATGTCACAGAATATCTACTGGGGGCAGCCATCTTCATTTCGTGGCGTTGGAACGCTTGAACGTGCACTCCGCCCACATCGAAAACAGCACAGGTCCCAAATGGGAATTCAGTCATTTTACGATTACGCATTTCCATCAAAGTGTTACTTACAGTGTGTTTATATTTTAATCCAGTTTGATGTAAAGTGTATCCATCATAATCCACTGGACATAATCCTTAGATATTTCAAGATCAGAATCCATTAATGTATAAACACAATCATCATTCTATGACCTGTTTTCGAGATACAACTGTGTGTTGTTTGTTTGTTTGTTGTTTACGCCGCACTCAGCAATATTCCAGCTATATGACGGCGGTCTGTAAATAATCGAATCCGCACTCAGCAATATTCCAGCTATATGACGGCGGTCTGTAAAAAATCGAATCTGCACCAGAAAATCCAGTGATTGACACCATGAGCATCGATCCACGCAATTGGGATACGATGACATGCATCAACCGAGTCAGCGAACCTGATCACCCGATCCCGTTAGTCGCCTCTTACGACAAGCATGGGTTGCTGAAGACCAATTCTAACCCGGAATCTTCACGGGACCAACTGTGTGTTGACTGTCACTAAATGTGTTTAACATGAACCTGAAATTCATTGATTTCGCTGTCTGCAGATATACAAACAACATTTAAATTTAACTGTTGTACTTTAATCAGATCTTGTATATTAGTATCAGTTGTCATAGGTAGTTCTGAGTGTTTGGGTTTTGTTTGTTTGTTTGTTGTTTAACACCACACCCAGCAATATTCCAGCTAGATGTCGGCGGTCGGTATATAAACGAGTCTGGACAAGATAATCAAGTGATAGATAACATGAGCATCGATTCCCCGCAAATGGGATACGATATGACATGCATCAACCAAATGAAGGTGTGTAAAGCCAGTGTGACCGATGACTGAAGAGAGGGTGTGTGAGTGTGCCTTCAACTTGTCCTCTGATACAATGAAATCATTCCTTACTCCTGTTATGATATGTGCTCTTCAAGTGGGGCCTGTTCCTTAACGACGCCGTTGTTAAAATCTATGGACGATCACCTTAGCTCCAAGATCGTTTTTGGAACGGTGCCATGGTCCCAGTTACCATAATGATAGTCTTGGAACTTGCCGATTATGTCACAAGTCCGCGCCCATTGATTCTGACTTTGATTTCACTTATTTATATTTATACAACGTTCCCGGTCTCTGTTAATCATGCGCCATGACAGTGGAATTTATATACATAAACATATATAATTTATTTTTTACTAAAAGCCTAGGCAAGTCTAGATTAAACTAAACCAAGTCTAGTTTCCTTGATTTCACAGCAGAAGGGGAAAGGTTGTTTTGATAAAAAAAACCTTCCAATTATTTCAGAGAAATGTTTTACCAGACCAAGCGTTAGGGTAGGTCTCTGTCTGCACCACGCTCTTTGGTTTTCAAGCCATATGCAGGGGCGGTCGGGTAGCCTAGTGGTTAAAGCGTTCGCTCGTCACGCCGAAGACCCGGGTTCGATTCCCGACATGGGTACAATGTGTGAAGCCCATTTCTGGTGTCCCCCGCCGTGATATTTCTGGAATATTGCTAAAAACGGCGTAAAACCATACTCAGTCAGTCAAGCCATATGCTTGTGCGATGTGACAACATCAAGCGACTGGTCAGACTTGGTTATTTTGTTGATTGCGTGTCATTGTATCCCAGTGACATGGGGCTTTGTTCATAATATCAATCCGCACTTTGCCTGCTCCTAACTCGATTATTTACATATCGCCTTCGACCCGTGAAGATCCGGGGTAGAATAGGTCTTCAGTAACCCATGCTTGCCGTAAAAGGTGACTATGCTTGTCGTAAGAAGCGACTAACGGGATCGGGTGGCCAGGCTCGCTGTTTGTTTGTTTGTTGTTTAACGCCGCACTCAGCAATATTCCAGCTTTATGACGGCGGTCTGTAAATAATCGAGTCTGGACCAGACAATCCAGTGATTGACATTATGAGCATCGATTCACGCAATTGGGATACGATGACATGCATCAACCACCCGATGACCACCCGCCTCTTACGACAAGCGTTGTCACCTGTTACGACAAGTATGGGCTGCTAAAGACCTATTCTACCCCGGATCTTCACGGGTCACCAGGTTTAGTGACAAATGCAACATGGATCAAGTAATTATGTTTTCCTAAAGTTTAACACGTGGAATATAGTGTACAATGTTAAAGAATCAAATGTTTTGGCAAAAAACAAATCCTTTTGTTTTTTGAGAATAAATTGACGTAATTCTACTTGGTCTCAAATACTTTATATGAATAAAAAGGAAGTCCTTCCTTGATTGTAGTAAGGATATGGTTAATCTTTGAGACTGGGATTTGGTGGTACATTTGCTGGACCGGCAATATTTCTCTCTTTGTACTGACTGTTATGCAGCTTTGGAATCCAGTACAAAAGAGGAATGGACATGTTTTCAGCTTTTAGAGGTGATCGTACTGATGCGTGGTTTGGGCAGATATCCTCCTCAGTAACATACTGGCCCTTTATGCGGCTTCTATCGAGTTCTTTGATCACAATAGTCGAACAGTTCCCTCATTGTATAGTTCCAAACAGCCCCAGTCATCAAGTGAGGTGGAATGAGGTGTAACTTCAGGCTCAGGAATATAGCGATGAGATACCATACCACAATTTAACATTGATACCCAACTCGGACACAACATACCCACCAGTCCTTTTTTTATCCACCCTTAATGATCTGTGCCAGGCATGGTAGCAACAAGCATGCTTTTTTAACGTCTTTTGGTATGAGACCAGTCATCAAGCAGTTTTGTTGTGGCATTGAAAAATGAGTACACAGATGTTACTTGGTGTTTCTTTTGTAACGCCAAATCTGGGATTCGAACCAAGGATCACAGGTTTGGGAATGCCTAAGGGACGCAACTCTTCACAGCAAATGCAGGATTTCGTACATGATGACCCTGCACCCTGGGGTAATGGGTAATGGGTGGAGATACGATGTACGCATGGCAGGGGTAAATCTAATGTTGTCCATCTTCATTTTAACTGTTTGGTCCATGCTGAAACTGCTTTCAAAAGGTTTTTACTTACATAAACGATGGAATTTACATTGACCCCCAAAGTGAGAGAGTGAATGGTGTTCAGTGCCAACCAGGGCAATAATAGCTGTATGACAGTGGCCTGCATGTTGATTTAGTAATGGAGTCTGGCGCGTAGCTCAGGGTACAAACCTATTGCCGAGCAGGAACCAAAACCTTGCATGAGCATGATAACTGCAGACTTATCCCCAAACCTCAAGCAGAACTATCTCCACCCTGCAGGCAAACCTATCCCCAACCCACAGGCAGAACTATCTCCACCCCGCCAGCAGACCTACCCCGACCCTACAGGCAGATATATCCCTATCCCACAGGCAGACCTATCTCCAGCCCACAGGCAGACCTATCCCCTCCGAACAGGCAGACACATCCCCAACAACAGGCAGACCTATCCCCACCCCGCAGGCAGACCTATCCTCACCCCCACAGGCAGACCTATCTTCTCCCCACAAGCAGACCTACCCCGACCCTACAGGCAGATATATCCCTATCCCACAGGCAGACCTATCTCCAGCCCACAGGCAGACCTATCCCCTCCGAACAGGCAGACACATCCCCAACAACAGGCAGACCTATCCCCACCCCGCAGGCAGACCTATCCTCACCCCCACAGGCAGACCTATCTTCTCCCCACAAGCAGACCTACCCCGACCCTACAGGCAGATATATCCCTATCCCACAGGCAGATCTATCCCCATCCCACAGGCAGACCTATCCCCTCCAAACAGGCAGACCCCTCCCCACCCACAGGCCGACCTTTCCTCATCCCCACAGGCAGACCTATCTTCTCCCCACAAGCAGACCTACCCCGACCCTACAGGCAGATATATCCCTATCCCAAAGGCAGACCTATCTCCACCCCACAGGCAGACCTATCCTCACCCCCACAGGCATACAGCTGGGCTATTGCCGACATTCATTCTCTCCTAGACAATCTAACATGGAGTGAGATGACTGTCTACTTATTTCAGTTATAGTGAGTGAGTGAGTTAATGCTTTACGTCATATCGGTATTTCAGTTATATGATGGAGTGTCAGCTTAATCTGATAGGAAAGCCGGGGTGACCTTTGTAGGCAATCTTTGCCACTGATGAACACGATGACCAGGCCATTGCAGCACCTTTGATCATTGGGCAATCTATACTGAACAAACAATGTTTGGGATCATGAATATTTTCATGAAATGGTGTGCTCAGTCTTCATTACAAAATATATCCCCAAAATAGTCATGATCCCTAACTTTTCTTGTTCAGTATATTTTATGAACATTTTTCCCTTTCAAAGCCAACATTACTTTTATTTATTTTAAAAAATTACATTCATGCCAACATAATGAACGTATGTTACTATTTATCCCTTTCTTTGTGTGAGTTTATACTATTTGGTAGCAATAAGGGATAAAACATGCAAAAACAGTCGAATTGAATCCCTGCACAGAGTTATCATGGTTATGGAAATTGAAAAGCCACATAAACAAGAGGTCACCCTGACTGGTATATGATAGAAGTTTGAGTACGCATATCTATAAGTTCTCAAACTCAAAGATATCAAACCCATCCAGACACAAAGTTTATTTTTGGAGGAGATATTTTATTTCACTTAATGAATAACAGTTAACATTTGTTTACAACAGAAAGGCGGAATGTAGCAGATTCTCGTATTATCTAACTATAGGATATAACTTGTAGCACTTGCAGGATGACATATTTGTCTAGGCAGACATGAGGACAAGCATGACAAGGGTGGGTAGCTCGCTAGAGTACATCAGGCTGATCAGAACACCGACTCTATAAAAGTACAAAACATCCTCCAAATGTACACAGTTTTGTCAACTGAGCAATCTGTCAGTCATTCTATAATATCACAATAGCTTCCTGCTGATGATGCTGGTTTAGTATTCAGAATACTGGTTGCTTTGTTCTTCTGGTAGTGAATGAGTATGGTTTTACGCCACTTTTAACAATATTCCAGCAATATCATGGCGGGGGAAACCAGAAATTGGCTTCACACATTGTACCCATGCCGGAAATCGAACCCGGGTCTTCGGCGTGACGAGAAAACGCTTTAACCACTAGGCTACCCGACCGCCCCTTTGTTCATCTGAGAAGCTGTCTATACCCAAGTTTGTAATCAGAATTCAGGCCAGTTGTTGGAGGTACATCACGCAATCAAACTTGTCCAATCATATCATAAATCGTAGAAATGTCGGAATTGTTGTTTTTGTGACAATACTATATTTTGAGCCAAATACCAGACCTTACAAATTGTGTCTAGTTTTGGGTTAGTAACCAAGGTAACTGTGTAAAACTATGCATGGCATAAGACATTCTGTTTAACACAGAGCCAGCCCACCCGTTACCATCCAAAACAAAGCTGTTTCATACATACCAAACCCCCCTTATCACCTTTGGTTTCCTAAATAAGTGCCCTTCACTTTGTGACTTGCTTTTTTGAGATTATCAGGTCTTCGACAGGCTTTTTTAAACTTGGTTTACAAATTTGTTGACTCCCAAAAAGTGACATGTGAAAAAAAAGAATAATTGAAAAGCAGCATGTTTTTCATTCCAATGACCACAAATAAGTGATATGTTTAATATAAACAAATCATTTACTGCCGCTTTCAATATAAACATATTATTTCAAATACTATATAATTAAAACCTGTTGAAAATTTATCATAAAAACAATAAAAAAATTATGACGAATCAGGACACGTGTGTACAAGGGAAGGGAGGTAACTATACACTTGTTTCTTTCCCTATTCCCCCTTGCCCTACTTTTTTTCATCTACCTACTCAATATTTTGAGGAAATAAAAACAAAATGTTTGAACTTGGACTTTTAAAAAATATATAACATTTTGAAATACTCACCGGATTTGGGGGGCAAGAAATTTGTAAACCAAATCAAAAAGTGTCTGGCATTGTTACGTTGTCAGTTGTCCTCAAAGAGTGAAATTGAATAGATGAAATGAGATCATAATCAGATTAACAATTTATGATGACTCTTGATATGTGTGTAATATGACTTACCAGTCACATGTTAACAGTTGTCCATGTTGTACAAGAATAACGTCTAAAGGTTATGTTTTTCTTGAAGTTCAGATCACAAACGTTCAGTCATGTTTGTGTCTTAAAACTATAAACTGATAAAAGACTTATCACATAAGCAGATGACAATGTTCAATTTGATATTTCATGCTTTCATGACAAAATGGAAAGTCAAATCTTGTAGTCTTTCATACTCTCCATACTCTGTCATACCAGTACTAAACAATAATTATTATGAACACTTATTCTCACACTACACACAGAGTTCTGTAACCATGGTAACATACTTTTCCACAGACAATGCACTGTCAAACAGTTTCTTTTCAAATTTTATTCAAGAACAGCTTTCAGGAAAGTATCTCCAGTCACGATGGCAGTTGTTGCTATGACGACTTTCCGACTGAACTGTCGCACTAAATATCGGAGAGCAGCGATTTCACTGAAGGTGCATCCTCCCAGAAAATACACGAGTACTGTGTCAGACTTGCTCTTGCTTCCATTGGGTGGTGTCTTATCATGACGGACGATACCACCTGGTATAAGTTTAATAACCTCGTCCATGCCAGTAAGTCCTCCCCGCTCAAGAATCTGTTCAACAATCTTACACAGCAGAGGCGTGTAGGCTCCACTGAAAACATACGACATGTCATTAGGACTCCGTAAGTTGATGTCATCCGGAGACTTTGGAATCAGATTAAGTTTTTTGGCCAGTGTTCTGAACTGTGAAGACTTGGCAATGCCTGGGAGTGACTTAGGTAATGGCTTGGCTGGAGTCAGGGTGGCCGTCTGCTCTTCCAGGAGACCGATTCTCTTGAGCTGGTACAGGTCAACCATGTGTTCGAAGCCCTTACTTTGCAGGAACTGATTGGTTATGCTCTTGTAAGTGCTTGACACCAACCCACCTTGGGTTAAGGAAAGCAAGCACAACAGTTTCAATGGCGCCAAACTGGAAACCTGTTTACATAGACTGTCTTCTATGTATGTTAAATTTTCTTTGGTTTCAATTCCCTCCAGGACACTATGCTCTGCCTTAATGTAATCTTCAAAGTCTTCACTTTTCTTCTTCTTCATTATTGCTTCACAAGCACCAATGTGGTAGGTTAAAGTTCGGTGCTGTGCCTTCAAATCTTTGAGGTCATTTGAAACAAAGTCCTTCATATCCCCAACAGTTTTCAAATCCTTCTTTTTGTCGTAACCAGTTTGTAATTCTTTGGTTTTGGAACTCAAGTAGGTGAAAACATTTGAAAAATGACGATCTCGAATGACCCTGTAGACTTCATCCTGAGAAGTCAGCAGTTGTTTCACATCTTGTGTTTTACCTGTGACCTCATGGCCAAAATTGATAATACCGCACTCAATCTTAAATCTTTCATCCAGAAGGGCCTCATATGTCATTGGCGTGCAGAGTGGGGTAACATAATCAACACTCCTATCAACCAGAATCAGCTGTCCAATCTGACTTCTGCTGTCTGCTGGGTGTGGAGTTCCTGAAAGTCCTCTCATTGAGTCCATAAGTTCATACACCATCTTGGACCCTTTACCAACACAGAACACATCAGGGATGACACCAAAGAAATTTTCAAGATTGACCAAAGAGGATGCCACAGTGTGTATCCATGTGTAGTCTTTATCGATGTAAAATGAAGAGAAGAAATCAGGTAATTCCAGTGACATCAAGTCTGTATCCAATGGAATAAGGTCCAGATGCAATTCTTCAATAGTCACGTATCCCGAAACACCTTCAGTTTCCAAAATCATTTCACAGAGTTCCAATTTTCTTGGAACTAACACGATTGTGTACAGCCGCTTATCTCCCCGATTCCTCTCCGCGTTAATCTGATCTGCTATCGCCTTCATAGTAACCATTTTGGCACGAACGATGTAAATTCGTCTCTCACTTCCGTGAATGACTTTCTGAGAAGGGTCAAGTTTGAAAATCTTCTCGACACCATGTTGCTTCAGAAAAGAAATGCCGGCAAACCGGTCAAAGGGCTTCGTTAGTTCGCCGTCTATTACCAGATCCTTCTGTTCTACCACTGTCATCAACAAATGGCCTAGCTGGTCTCGAAGGACCTGTGTTATTATGTGGAAGTCCATACTTCACAGCCAAAATCAAACTCCATACATTGTTGCCGCCCACTTCCGCCGCCAAAGCGCTGCTTGGAGCTCCAATAGTCAAGGCAGCGCAATTCTGGAAAATTACTCCTCCTTTCTGGTAAACCATGTTGTGCCTGATTTGGCTTTGGTTTGATTTTACGCCGCACTCAGCAAAATCCCAGCTATATGACGGCGGTCTGTAAATAATAGAGTCTGGAAAAGACAATCAAGTGATTGACATCATGAACATAGGTCCACGTAATTCAGATCGACGACATGCATCAACAAAGTCAGCGAGCCTGACCACCCGATCCCGTTAGTCGCCTTTTACGACAAGCATAGTCGCCTTTTACCGCAAGCATGGGTTGCTGAAGACCTATTCTATCCCGGATCTTCACGGTCTCACGAGAGATGGGTTGAGGTGAAATGGGGTTTACGTCGCGTTCAAGGTTATTGAACTTATATAGTGACGTGCATGCGTGTGTGCTTGTGTGCGTGTGCATATGTAGGTGATAGTGCTAGCCGTTCAACATGTATACCCTACTCAGACACAGTATGAGTATACCGATTCCGAGCCGACCAGTCCTTGTTTTACTGGGTGGTTAAAGCCAAGGGCCGGGCATGGTAACAACAAGTACCACCATTTAACGTCTTTGGGTATGATGCGGCCGGGGATCGAACCACCAACCTTCCGTTCTTTAAATGTCTATGGATTTTAATATTCACAGAAATGGACAAACCTGACAACACTGAACGCAAGGATGGCCTGGTGTATTGGTGTGTGACGGTGTCATCATATATCCTGGCGGTTTGGATCTGTGTTCACGTCGTCGGGCAATGGTTTGCCTGGTACCGATATAGTAATAGGATACACAACAGCTTGTATATATTGCCTTGTCAATAGTTTCAACTTACCTATTCTAAAACTTCAGTCACCCCAGTCACTACATCTGTAAGGTTTTCAAAGTCTCTCTTCAAACGGTTTATTTTCATTGTGGGGGGCACGGGTGGCCCACGCGTCTAAGGCGCCGCGAATCGCTGTGCATAGTTGCACGCCAGAAACCTATGATTGTGGGTTCGAATCCCGGTTCGCTCTGATTTTGTTTCTAGGTTTGTCAGCACCATACCCGTGCTCGTGGGTTTCACCGAAGTGGTAAGCGTCTGAGACCTGCATCACTTCGGGCTTTCCTCCCACGTTAAGCTGTGACGCCGCGATATAACTGGAATACTGTTAAAAGAGGCGTTAAACCCAACTCACTCACTCACTTATTTTCACTGTAGCTCACTTGAAACAGTTATTGTTAAATGACAGTCAAACAGGCAGTTTCCCTTGTTCAGATGGTGTTGCATACTCGTACAGATAAGATGCTGGCACATGATCATAGCTCGAATTGAATTAAGTGCCTGAACGTTATATAAAAAGTACAGGATACAACTGTAAATATTGACAAGTGTAAATAAATAAGGTGTAGATAAGAATGATAGGATTCTTGGGATTTCATTGTATCCATTCATAGAGAACTATGATGTATTCATTTTTTATTTCCGGCGCACTGGATAATTGCGTACATCTTCTTTCAGGTGTTGCATGCTGCTTCAACATATTGTATCATTAGTACTACAGTAAAATGTTCATCAGGTGACTCTGAAAAACAAAACCATGTCATTTTGTACAAGCTTGTTCTTAGCATGTCTTCTGAAACAGTGTAGGGTATCCCAATGGTTAAAACGTCCGCTCGTCATTAAGCACATTCCAGGTGTGCCCGCCGTGATATTGAGGGAATATTGCTAAAAGCGGCATAAAACAACACTCATTCTCACTTCATGAAATAATAATCCGATCCCAAGTCGAGCTTAATTGGGGACTACAGGCAATCCGAGCAAGTTTGGGGAATTCAAAATCAAAGCTCACTCAAGTTTTATCACGCATATGTCCGCGTGTGCGTGTGCGTGTGCGTGTGCGTGTGCGTGATAATGGCTCAGTATCACACATGGCACTTATTTCACTGCATAGAACATAACCAAACGGAGGCCTCGGATGAAGAAGCATCGTCCTCCAAATGCACCATGACGGACAATATTGCAGTGACATCGGCAGTCCGCGACATTGAAGCGTCCATAAAAGGTGTGACAGTCTGCCTCACACAACCAGAACATGCACAGAGTTCGGTAAAAGTAATTAGTTCGAGGAGGAGTTATTGATTTAACAGACCCATCGCCACAGAGACCATTCATGTGGTTCCCGGCACTCGCTGCGCGTCATCACCCAATTGAGATATGAAGAGACGGAACCAAGTTTACATTTTACGCTTCACCGCCAAAATAAAAAGGTGGACAAGGGAGTATAACTATACCTAACCAAAACGTAAGGGATCATGAATATTTTTTGGGTAAATTTTTATTGAAGTGCAGGCTGAGCACACAATTACATAAAAATATCCCCAAAATATTCATGATCACTAACTTCTTTTGTTCAATATACTTTGATGGGGAGAAAAACTATGGTCACCGAACTGTGAAAATGGAAAAAAACCCATCAAACAAATTTGAACTGTATGTACTTTCCTTGTTCAGATGTCTGGCGCGCAACCGCATCTCCGGATACAGTACCAAGCGTGTGTTTGTTTCACCAAACTGTCTCTGGAACATTGCGGGGGCAAGGGTGGTCCAGTCGTCTGAGGCCCCGCGGTTCGCTGTGCAGTGTTGCGTCCCTTGGACACGCCAGAAACCTATGATTGTGGGTTCGAATCCCGGTTCGCCCCAGTTATGTTTCTAGGTTTGTCAGCACCATACCCGTGCTCGTGGGTTTCCCTGAAGTGATAAACGACCTGCATCACTTCGGGCTTTCCTCCCACATTAAGCAGACACGCCGCGATATAACTGGAATACTGTTAAAAGCGGCGTTAAACACAACTCACTCACTCACACTGGAACATTGCTGTCCTGTTTAAACCAATAATGTACATACAGAATGCCATCTTGTCCAAATGCCATGAAGGTAGATGTATGACAGTTCTTTCTTTGTTTTGTCAGCAATAGTCCAGCTATATGACACGAAACAGTGATAGATATTATGAGCAACGCGTGAGACTCAACCGAGTCATAGCGTGACCCCTCGATCCATGCGGTCGCCTCTCATGACAAGCCCAGCTACGTTTCGAGGGGGGCACGGGTGGCCCAGTCGACTAAGGCGCCGCGATTCGCTGTGCAGAGTTGCGTCCCTTGGCCACGCAAGAAACCTATGACTGTGGGTTCGAATCCCGCTTCGCCCCGATTATGTTTCTAGGTTTGTCAGCACCATACCCGTGCTCGTGGGTTTCACCGAAGTGGTAAACGTCTGAGACCTGCATCACTTCGGGCTTTCCTCCCACATTAAGCTGACACGCCGCGATATAACTGGAATACTGTTAAAAGCGGCATTAAACCCAACTCACTCACTCACTGACGTTTCGAGGGGCCTATTCTAACCCGGACCTCTCACCGCGCGACAGTATCTACAATGTATCTAACATGATGTTTGACCTGGAGCACTCAGCGTTCGCTCGTTACTCAGGGACAGGGCTTTATATCCACTATGATAATAAGTGAATCAATTATTGGTGTCCCTCGATACGAATTTTCTATTCATTAAGTTACACTGTTCCATTGGCCACAGTTTGGAAGAGTGGGTGAGTGAGTATGGTTTTAGGCCACTTTTATCAATATTCCAGCACTATCACGGCGGGGGGACACCTTGTTTTAGCTCCTTAATGACGAGTGCTAGACAGGGTAACAACATGTACAATCGTTTACATGTTTTAATGACCTTTGGTATTATGCAGCCGGGGATCACCATACTGACCTTCCTCTCTTCAGGCAGATGATTTATCCACTAGAGAGAGTGAGTATGGTTTTACGCCGCTTTTAGCAGTATTCCAGCAATATCAGGGCGGGGGTCACCAGAAATGGGCTTCACACATTGTACTCATGTGGGGAATCGAACCCGGGTCTTTGGCGTGACGAGCGAACGCTTTAACCCTAAGCTACCGCGCGCGCCCCCAGTGGGGAAGAAGCCATGGACCTCCGAACCTGTGTATCAATCTAAAACAGATGGCGCCCCTCTGACATCTGACAATCAAATGTTCATACAATTTAAGAAAATTAACCTGCACGAGTGGCCCATGATGGCGTCTAAGTCGCAGTGCATCCCTGAGTTGCCTCCATTAGGTGTGCCAGAATCCTATGATCGTGGGTTCCAGGCTTCTGAGTTTCATCATAGTATCAAATGACCCGCATCACTCCAGGCTTTCCTCCCACATCAAGCTGACACGCCTTGATAACTAGCATCCTGCAGTCACACTCCAAAGCGCCACGTCAGACTGCACTAACACAGACGCGACACAGACGTCAACGAACGGGCAAAAATAAACCGCCATCTTAAAACTAGTAACATGAATATTTGGTTTTCGATAGATACAGACCAAGCGTAATTATTATCTTAACTTGACGAGGTATTTTTTATACGATAGCTGTGTGGACCGCTTGAGATTTTTGTCACAAAGGTATGATGGTGATTTTACGATGTTCATTGCGCTACGAACGCTTTGTTGATCGGGCCGCGATTCCGGAAAACCATTTGGCACTACGAATATAGTCAGTCAACGTTAGCAAGTGGGAGTTACGATAGTCGTAAATAGCGCTAAGATCGCTTTGCGGTACTGAGGGAAGGTCACCTAGTCCTCTACAGGCCCTGTATAGACCGAACTACCGCGATGATTGATGTGGTTGTCAATACATTTGCAATGCTCTGGTCCCGTCCATGTCGGTAACTCTTCCAATTTCCTTACTTCAGATCTGGCAAAACCCTGGCAATTTCATGTTTTTTGGCCGGAATAAAATTAAATTACCATACACATTGCAAACAAATCACGTCGAAAATCCGTTTTTTCGTATCAGTCCAGTGCAGTATCTTGATATTCGGAGAAAATCCTAAGAAAAGACCTCAGGTCATCCGTTAAACTTATTGGGATGTCGGATTTTTGTTCAAGATTTTACTTGGAATAGGGAAGCTAAGTTGCGCAGTAATGTTTTCATATTGGCCCTTGGTTGGGTGCGCACGCTCAGTGTCAGTGCCAATGCCAAGTAAATCATGCTCTGTAAACACTAATCAAACTTAATGCACGATAAATCCTCATGTGAAATTCTTGTACCTGTATTTTCATCATCAAGCAGTTTCTAGTGTTATTTTCCACCCAACTAATGATGAAAATTATTTTTCCTCTCGGAGAATGGTAACTGATATAAATGATGAAAGACATTTCAATGTTTGTAAATACAGGAAGGGAACTGATACTGTTCCATTAAAACCCAAACACTTTCTCTTTTATTGCATGTTTTATTTCACCCGACCGACAGTAACTTTAAGAGGTCACTTAGACAAAACATGATTTTGATAGTTATTGTATTTTTATTTCACTCACTAAAGCTCGATGGTAGAAAGGAAGCATTAGAGTGGTAATCTGGGGGTGTTTCTATTGGGATATATCTTGATGCAGCAGTCCGGAGAGAGAGAGAGAGAGAGATCCAATACATGTCTCATATAATATTGGAATTGTATGTTTGAAAAGGTGAACTTGTCTTATATTTACCACATGTAGGAGTTGGTATAACATCCTTTCTGTGTAGTTTCTGTATAATATCTGTATGGTTTCTGAATAGTTTCTGTATAGTTTCTGTATAATATCTGTGTAGTTTCTGTATAGTTTCGGTATAGTTTCTGTGTAGTGTCTGTATAGTTTCTGTGTAGTGTCTGTATAGTTTCTGCATAGTTTCTGTGTAGTGTCTGTATACTTTCTGTGTAGTGTCTGTATAGTTTCTGTGTAGTTTCTGTATGGTTTCTGCATAGTTTCTGCATAGTTTCTGTGTAGTGTCTGTATGGTTTCTGTGTAGCGTCTGTATAGTTTCTGCATCACTTCGGGCTTTCCTCCCACATTAAGCTGACACGCCGTGATATAACTGGAATAATGTTAAAAGCGGCGTTAAACCCAATTCACTCACTCACTCACTGTATAGTTTCTGTGTAGTTTCTGTATAATTTCTGTTAAGTTTCCGTGTAGTTTCTGTATTACTTATGTATAGTTTCTGTATAACTTCTGTACAGATTCTGTATAGTTTCTGTATAATTTCTGCATTGTCCATCGTACTTCACGTCCCTCCATCATATATCTCAATGTTATACTCCACGTCCCACCATCGGATCTTTCAGGGTACCTCACGCCCATTCATCGTACTTCACGTCCCACCATCGAATGTTTAAGGGTACTTCACGCCCATTCATCGTACTCCACGTCCCACCATCGGATCTTTCAGGGTACTTCACGCCCATTCATCGTACTTCACGTCCCACCATCGAATGTTTCAGGGTACTTCACGCCCATTCATCGTACTTCACGTCCCACCATCGGATGTTTCAGGGTACTTCACGCCCATTCATCGTACTTCACGTCCCTCCATCGGATGTTTCAGGGTACTTCAAGCCCATTCACTGGATATTTCAATGTTACTTCACGTCCCTCCATCGGATATTTCAATGTTACTTCACGCCCCTCCATCGGATATTTCAATATTACTTCACGCCCCTCCATCGGATAGTTCAATTTTACTTCACGCCCATTCATCGTACTTCACGCCCCTCCATCGGATATTTCAATGTTACTTCACGCCCCTCCATCGGATACTTCAATGTTACTTTACGCCCATCCATCGGATATTTCAATGTTACTTCACGCCCCTCCATCGGATACTTCAATGTTACTTCACGTCCCTCCATCGGATATTTCAATGTTACTTCACGCCCATCCATCGGATATTTCAGGGTACTTCACGCCCATTCATCAACCAAGTCAGCGAGCCTGACCATCCGATCCCCTTAGTCGCCTCTTACCACAAGCATAGTCACCTTTTACGGCAAGCATGGGTTGCTGAAGACCTATTCTACCCCAGATCTTCACGGGTCTCATTCTCACAAATAAACCATCATTAAATTAATGATCGTTATGTCTTTACATCAAAATATTCGCGTTATTTTACTCAAACAATACGTTGCTTAAACAGAGACTTTTAGGAATTGTGGGAACATGGTGAAACTTTCACTCCAAGTTTGCTGATAAATATTTTTGTATTAAAAGTAATGTTATTTTATTGAAACACCCCATGGTAAGTTATATGCCTTGTAAAGTTGACAATCAGAAAATGCGTATTGGGTTCAAGGTCATAGGTGTGGCTGGACGTGTGTGCTGCCCTAAGCTATGATTAGAATGGGCTCTATTTGGCAGCAGTAGCAGCAGCAGCAGCAGAGTGAGTGAGTATTGTTTTACGCCGCGTTTAGCAATATTCCAGCAATATCACGGCGGGGGACACCAAGCTGACCAGTCCTTGTTTTAGCCCCAGGGTTACAACGGGAATCGAACCCGGATCTTCGGCGTGGCGAGCGAACGCTTTAACCACTAGGCTACCCGACCGCCCAGCAGCAGCAGAACAGCAATGGGCATCATCTTTGCCAGAAGCAAAATACTAAGTTTTTGCTGGAGAGCAGACATTAATTAAGTTAAGCCCAAAGGTTCCCATCCGCTGAGAAGCAGAGGGACTGAACAGATTCCCGCTGAAGAGCAGGGGCCTGATAATTCTGATGATTAGATGGTGATTAAGTAAGTATTTACTTTCGTAGCCCACAAGAACCACGCCAACAGCACGCGTGTGAGAAGCGCGAAATGAAATTATTCCTTCGGTTAAATCGTCATAAAACATCTTAGTCAGTCTCATGTCTCTGCAAATGAAATCAGACAAACAACCACCTTTAAAACCTTTCAAATATTCGCCACTCGTGAAAATATCTCCATTCCCCCCTTCACTCGATGAGAGAAACGTGATATACACTTGAAATACCCTCTATTTATCATGTTTAATTAAAGTCTGCATTCATTACAATAAACGTTATTTTACCGGTAAACATATGTTTTTGGAATTGTAGCAATTTCAATATCTTAAGGGTCTAACTAGGTATAGATTCCAAATAGTTTGATATTTTAGTTTTTATCGAAAAAAACCCATTTTCCCAGCATTTCCACACCACTTTTAGGTCGATTAACAACATGAGTGAGTCATTTTGGATTAAAAGCGGCTTTGAACTTTCAGCTTTAGTCATGTTTGGAGTGCACCAACTTTGGCGAAGATCACGAACACAGGCATGGTCGACAAACCAAGTATTGTTTGTTGTTTGTTGTTTAACGCCCGCACTTAACAATATTCAAGCTGTATGACGGCGGTCTGTAAATAATCGAGTCGGGACCAGACAATCCAGTGATTGGATTCA
Source organism: Haliotis rufescens (assembly GCF_023055435.1). Classification (NCBI taxonomy): domain Eukaryota; kingdom Metazoa; phylum Mollusca; class Gastropoda; order Lepetellida; family Haliotidae; genus Haliotis; species Haliotis rufescens. Next base: position 1,826,336 of record NW_025964223.1, on the reverse strand, counting down.
TGCGCATCGATCTGCGCAACTCGGACACGATGTCATGCATCAACGAAGTCAGCGAGCTTGACCACCCGATCCCGTTAAAACGTTAGTCGCCTCTCGCGAAAAGCGTAGTCGCCTTTACGGCAAGCATGGGCTGCAGAAGACCTAGTCTACCCCGGATATTCACTGGTCTGCAAATATCTGGAGAATGGTGTCTTCTCCAAGTATCACATTGGAAGAGGACCCGCGTGACAGTTTGTACACGGACATGAAACATTCATGTTTAGTAAGTGAAATAACGAACAGTTCCTTATAATGCTGTGGGGGCCAATAATATCAGCGCTATATCGAGTTCTGTCTGTTATCTGCGACCATAATCTCGTCCTGTCCATGGAAATTGGATTTCTCCATCGCCAGCGGCAACACGCTGAAATATGACAACGGGCTATATGTATAGATGATAGGAACATCGTGTTAAAGATTTGAATTGCTGGAAGTACTCATAAAACCCCCAATAAAAGGCCATATGAAGAGAACAGTTCCCCAGCGTGAACTTTGATAGTTTGATAGTTCTTGCAAAAATCAATTTCTCCCACACTGAAGCCCGCGTGATGTACACACAAATTTGCTGGTGCTGATATAAATACAAAATTGCCTGGTGGTGAGACTGGACATCGGTCATTGAGATTGTGTGTTACGCCAACTATAGAACGCTAATTACAAAATGACAGTGTCGGGAGCTGATCGTTATTGGTGCCTGTGGGAGGATTGTGGTCGGCACTGTGGAGGAGTTGATGAACACAAGCCAGCGTAGCCAGACAGGAAGGTGGGTGTTGCAGTGATTGTCTGAGCCTAACATAGAACTGTAACCTCCACTGATTAGAGCTGTAACCTCCACTGATTAGAGCTGTAACTTCCACTGTTTAGAACTGTAACCTCCACTGTTTAGAACTGTAACCATCAGCTTTATGGAACTGTAACTTCCACTGATTAGAGCTGTAACTTCCACTGTTTAGAACTGTAACCATCAAGTTTTAGGAACTGTAACCATCAGCTTTATGGAACTGTAACCTCCACTGATTAGAGCTGTAACTTCCACTGTTTAGAACTGTAACCATCAAGTTTTAGGAACTGTAACCATCAGCTTTATGGAACTGTAACCTCCACTGATTAGAGCTGTAACTTCCACTGTTTAGAACTGTAACCATCAAGTTTTAGGAACTGTAACCATCAGCTTTATGGAACTGTATCCTCCACTGATTAGAGCTGTAACTTCAAATGTTTGGAACTGTAACAATCAAGTTTTAGGAACTGTAACCATCCACTTTATGGAACTGTAACCTCCACTGATTAGAGCTGTAACCTCCACTGATTAGAACTGTAACCTCCACTGATTAGAACTGTAACCTCCACTGATTAGAGCTGTAACCTCCACTGATTAGAGCTGTAACTTCCACTGTTTAGAACTGTAACCATCAAGTTTTAGGAACTGTAACCATCCACTTTATGGAACTGTAACCTCCACTGATTAGAACTGTAACCTCCACTGATTAGAACTGTAACTCCACTGATTAGAGCTGTAACCTCCACTGATTAGAGCTGTAACTTCCACTGTTTAGAACTGTAACCTCCACTGTTTAGAACTGTAACCATCAGCTTTATGGAACTGAAACCTCCACTGATTAGAGCTGTAACTTCCACTGTTTAGAACTGTAACCATCAAGTTTTAGGAACTGTAACCATCAGCTTTATGGAACTGTAACCTCCACTGATTAGAGCTGTAACTTCCACTGTTTAGAACTGTAACCATCAAGTTTTAGGAACTGTAACCATCAGCTTTATGGAACTGTAACCTCCACTGATTAGAGCTGTAACTTCCACTGTTTAGAACTGTAACCATCAAGTTTTAGGAACTGTAACCATCCACTTTATGGAACTGTAACCTCCACTGATTACAGCTGTAACTTCCACTGTTTAGAACTGTAACCATCAAGTTTTAGGAACTGTAACCATACACTTTATAGAACTGTAACCATCCACTGATTAGAACTGTAATCATTCACTGATTAGAACTGTAACTTCCACTGTTTAGAACTGTAACCATCAAGTTTAAGGAACTGTAACCATCCACTTTATAGAACTGTAACCATCTATTGTATAGAACTGTAACCATATAGTTTAAGGAACTGTAACCATCAAGTTTAAGGAACTGTAACCATCAAGTTTAAAGAACTGTAACCATCAAATTTAAGGAACTGTAACCATCAAGTTTAAGGAACTGTAACCATCAAGTTTAAGGAACTGTAACCATCCACTTTATAGAACTGTAACCATCAAGTTTAAGGAACTGTAACCATCCACTTTATAGAACTGTAACCATCAAGTTTAAGGAACTGTAACCATCCACATTAATGTTCGCTGGACATGCAGAATGCCCTGAAAATAGTTATCCCCCCAAATAAACTTGTTTTCCTTCCAGAGAAAAAAACCCTGATGTCTTGAAGCAGTGGCCCAAAAAACAAAGATCTCTTACATGTATCAATACGCAAAATACTGTATGGCTCCTTGTGAAGATCAGTCTAGTTCACTCACAGCCAGCAGATCATTATATGCAAGACATATCAATGAAGGGGAGATAATGGTACATGCATGAACTGTTCCATTGTTTTCATACTTTGATATTCAAGAAACATAAATAGCCTACTCCTCTAAGTCAACTCAAATTTGCTGTAACCAGACTTGCTTCCCTTAGCCACACCAGGATCCACTGAGAGTGTGTTGGAATCCTTGATTGGCCCTGATAAGAATCCTTGAGGGATTTAGCAATATGGTGAACATATATATATGACCAGTATCACTTGTGTCTTTGTTCCGATAATTCTCTGACATGCTATGATTGACTGAAATACTCACTCACTCACTCTACCAAGTGTTTTTAATCCAGAAATATCTTTCATCAATCTATTCTAGGGTTGTTCTGGTGAAAAACACCTTTTTTATTGCCATTCCAACTCGTGTATACCAAAAGCCTGAATCTGCAGAGTCACGTCCATACTCCCCATCCATCTCTCCTCACCGTAATCAATGCTCTTGTCCAAACTGGCGAGGAGACCGGGCTATATTGAGTTGGCTGCAGTCGACGTACACGGGAAGGACACATATAACCCAATCAATGGCTGACCACTGCTGGCAATAATAAATGCCAGCAGTTGATCACACACACCTCCAGGTTAGATCCACATATATAATACATGATACTGTTGATGTTAGATCCACATAAGTCACTATATAATACATGATACTGTTGTGGAAGTAAGCATTTCTTGTACTATGTACCTTCATCTAGAGAAGTAGGCATGTCGATCCACATAAGTCACTATATAATACATGATATTGTTGTGGAAGTAAGCATTTGTAAGTGGTGTAAAACCATACTCACTCACTCACTCCTTTCCAGTGATGAGCTATCAGATGTGGGTCAGAAGGTAGTGGTGTTAGTTCAGAAAGCTGAATCATTTCTACAAACAGTATTGTCCACAACAATATTGTATCTTTAAAAGAAGGTAGTTTCTGACTTACTGAGTATATTTTGTATATTTCAGTGATAGTTTCAGAATATTATCATCTGCATCATGAATATTGTTTGGTCTTGGGAGCCCCTTCAGATTTCAGCACCACAACTTCTCGTGAAGTCTTTGGCAGGGTCACGAGTCTCATGAAGATGACCTCTGCTGGACGTCACAAATATCATGAAGACAATGTCTGTTGGAGGTCTCGAGTCTCGTGAAGATATTCTTTGTTGGAGTTCACAAGTCTCGGGAAGACAATCTCTGCCAGAGGTCACAAGTCTCATGAAGACAATCTCTGCCAGAGGTCATAAGTCTCATGAAGACAATCTGTGCCAGAGGTCACAAGTCTTATGAAGACAATCTCTGCTGGAGGTCACAAGTCTCATGAAGACAATCTCTGCTGGAGGTCACAAGTCTCATGAAGACAATCTCTGCCAGAGGTCACAAGTGTCATGGAGACAATCTCTGTCAGAGGTCACAAGTCTCATGAAGACAATCTCTGCTGGAGGTCACAAGTCTCATGAAGACAATCTCTGCTGGAGGTCACAAGTCTCATGAAGACAATCTCTGCCAGAGGTCACAAGTGTCATGGAGACAATCTCTGTCAGAGGTCACAAGTCTCATGAAGACAATCTCTGCTGGAGGTCACAAGTCTCATGAAGACAATCTCTGCCAGAGGTCACATGTCTCATGAAGACAATCTCTGCCAGAGGTCACGAGTCAGCGAGGCATGGAACCATTTGACATCACAGGGCAAATTACATCAAAGGTTATTGTGACATGTTTGTAAACTATATGGTTCTGAATTATAAAGGTAGACCAACATGTCAAGTCCGTTTTTTGTGTCTCCTCCAATAATGATGCAGTTCTACAAAAAGCACCCTCGAACTTAAACTCACTCTGTTTTATTGATTCTGTTTGAAAGCATTGGTGAACTGCCTGATCCCCCAGTGTGACTATGAGCTTACCAAGCTGCTTTCAGTACTTGGCAATCTGGTCGCTATACTTAACGAGTTATGTACCAGCTCCTGGCAGAGAGTAGACTGCAACTAACCATGACTGCATGGTTGTAGTCCTGCTGTAGTAGCAGACCTCACGATGGTTGGACCACTCTACTAAGACAAAATAAAATCACAGTTAATGGACGTCTCTGGTAATTGTAGAGAGAAGTTGAGTGAAAAAGAAAGAAATTGGATTAACCATCTGGTTCTAATCACATGAAACCTGCCTTAGGAATTTTATTGACTTCTCATCAATTTCATAAAAACGTTCATCTTTATTCTGTTTTAATGGATTTTTTTGTAAAAAAGTTGTTGAAAACTCTTGTGGCCCACCTGAACACTCTAATTTTGAAAGCCATGTAAATTGAACTCAGGCACTTTTTAGGCGGCAGAATTTAAATTGCATTTTTTTTTTTACGGCATGATCGTAAATTTGAACAAAGCGATTCATGTGTTCTAGGCTTATTTCAACATAGACATGTTTCCTTGACCTTTGGTCTCTATTTCAAGAAGTCTTATGTGATGAAGAAGTTAGCAAATCATTGTAGTGTCAGTGTATTGCAATATGAAGTGACTTATAATGTGTCACAATATGTATTGCAATAAAAATGATCACAGGTACATTGTCATGAACTATTTAGTAAACGTTCTACCACCATGGATCTGAGTTCTACAACCATAGATCTGAGTTCTACCAGCATCGATCCTAGTTCTGCCACCATGGATCTGAGTTCTACAACCATAGATCTGAGTTCTGCCACCATGGATCCCAGTTCTGCCACCATGGATCTGAGTTCTACAACCATAGATCTGAGTTCTGCCACCATGGATCTGAGTTCTACAACCATAGATCTGAGTTCTACCAGCATGGATCCCAGTTCTGCCACCATAGATCTGAGTTCTACCAGCATGGATCCCAGTTCTGCCACCATAGATCTGAGTTCTACCAGCATGGATCCCAGTTCTACAACCAGAGATCTGAGTTCTACCAGCATGGATCCCAGTTCTGCCACCATGGATCTGAGTTCTACAACCATGGATCCCAGTTCTGCCACCATGGATCTGAGTTCTGCCACCATGGATCCCAGTTCTGCCACCATAGATCTGAGTTCTACCAGCATGGATCCCAGTTCTGCCACCATGGATCTGAGTTCTACAACCATGGATCTGAGTTCTGCCACCATGGATCTGAGTTCTGCAACCATGGATCCCAGTTCTGCCACCATGGATCTGAGTTCTACAACCATAGATCCGAGTTCTGCCACCATGGATCTGAGTTCTACAACCATAGATCTGAGTTCTGCCACCATGGATCTGAGTTCTACAACCATAGATCTGAGTTCTACCAGCATGGATCCCAGTTCTGCCACCATGGATCTGAGTTCTACAACCATAGATCTGAGTTTTGCCACCATGGATCCCAGTTCTACCAGCATGGATCCCAGTTCTGCCACCATGGATCTGAGTTCTACAACCATAGATCTGAGTTCTACCAGCATGGATCCCAGTTCTGCCACCATGGATCTGAGTTCTACAACCATAGATCTGAGTTCTGCCACCATGGATCCCAGTTCTGCCACCATGGATCCCAGTTCTGCCACCATGGATCCCGGTTCTGCCCCTATGGATCCCAGTTCTATCACCATGGAACTCAACACCTGCTACATTTACATCACTTGAACTCAACACCTGGTACATTTACATCACTTGAACTCAACACCTGCTACATTTACATCACTTGAACTCAACACCTGCTACATTTACATCACTTGAACTCAACACCTGCTACATTTACATCACTTGAACTCAACACCTGCTACATTTACATCACTTGAACTCAACACCTGGTACATTTACATCACTTGAACTCAACACCTGCTACATTTACATAAAATAACACCTGGTACCCCATTGACATCACATGAAGGTGACATTATTATGTCAATGATGCCTTCAGTGATTTAGCCAACCTGACACAAACTGTCGACCCCCATAGATTAGAATTCAACAAATGAATATATAAGTTCAGCAATATATTGCAATATTTTTATTTGGTATCATAGTTATGGCTTTCATCGTCAATACACCTTCAAGAATCTTTTACAGTGAAAGGTAAGTGTTAAACTGTGAAATATTGTTTCTGGTAGATGTGTCTGGTTTTTCAATCAAGATCTCATTGGTGTGTGAGTGGAAAATGTTTGTCAGGTGTCATGCCAGTAATTAATTACCCCTTGACTGGTTATAGTGTAAACGTATTAATTCAGCCAATCAATCAGAGATATACCATTCACTGAACCATGACCTTCTCAAGGTCACTGATTAATAATTCATTCAACAAAGACCATCTGGGCTCCACCTTGACTGGACTCAATTGGACAGATAGTGTTTGTCTTCCCTTTGTCCATTACCCGAACCCTGTGTCTGTTGTCCTTTGTGTTGACCATGTCTGTGTGTTGTCCTTTGTGTTGACCATGTCTGTGTGTTGTCCTTTGTTTTGACCGTGTCTGTCTGTTGTCCTTTGTTTTGACCGTGTCTGTCTGTTGTCCTATGTTTTGACCCTGTGTCTGTCTGTTGTCCTTTGTTTTGACCCTGTGTCTGTCTGTTGTCCTTTGTTTTGACCCTGTGTCTGTCTGTTGTCCTTTGTTTTGACCCTGTGTCTGTCTATTGTCCTTTGTTTTGACCCTGTGTCTGTCTGTTGTCCTTTGTGTTGACCCTGTGTCTGTTGTCCTTTGTTTTGACCCTGTGTCTGTCTGTTGTCCTTTGTGTTGATCGTGTCTGTCTGTTGTCCTTTGTTTTGACCGTGTCTGTCTGTTATCCTTTGTTCTGACCCTGTCTGTGTCTGTTGTCCATAATGTTGGCTCCATGTGGCTGTCTGTTATTCATTGTGTTGACTACTTGTGGAGGAAATGGATGTTTTTTTTTCCCTTAGTCATGACCTCACCTTCATGACATCTAGCAGCAGTATGTATGTTGTTATAGATAGTCTAGCAAAAGGGTTGCAGCAAAACATGTGACCACTACAGGTCCAAGAGAGGATAGAAACGGTAGCTAGGAAACAACAAGACAGATTTCTGAATACCCAGTTATTTCACTGTTTGGGTAGGACGAGTGGTTTAGATGAAGAGTAATAGCACAAATCCTGTGGAATTAGGCTTCCAAAGTATTAAACGTCTGAAACCTGCATCACTCTGGGCTTTCCTCGCACTTTGAGCTGACACACCATGGTATGACTGAAATACTGTTCAAAGTGTTGAACCCAACTCGCTCGCTCGCTCGCTCGCTCGCTCGCTCACTCACTCACTCACTCACTCACTCACTCACTCCTAAGTATTAGGTTGTCATTACGTTGTAAGTGTTACATTGGGATGTCAAACATGTCTATATGTCATCTGTATCTGGTAGCCTTGACCAAGTGACAGTTTTCTGTCATAGTACATGAGTACATTTGTATATTCAGCATTGAGACCTATCTACTGCTAGAAGGGGTGGCCCAGTCGTCTAAGGCGCCGCGACTCGCTGTGCAGGGTTGTGTCCCTTGGACACGCCAGAAACCTATGATTGTGGGTCCGAATCCCAGTTCGCCCCAATTATGTTTCTAGGTTTGTCAGCACCATACCCTTGCTCGTTTGTTTCGTCTGAAGGGCCACTTAGAAGTCAGAAGATAAAATACATTATTTTTTTTCTGGATAACAAAAAGTGTCATGCATTCAAGGCCAGATCAGTTTAGTTTCTGGATTTAATCATATTCTTTGTCAGTTTGCCAAGAGGAAGGAAGCAAAAAAGCAAAAAACAGGTCGTCAGATATAATTTAAAATGAAACAGAAAAATGTCTGATAAAGAATAATGTCATTCAAACACACAATTTAATAAATAGGATATCGCTTTACAAATATAATAGGCTTGACAATAGCAGGACAATATGTTGGTCTGTACAAACTGTATAATACATATGTGATTCATAATCTTGTTTTTAATTATCAAAATAGAAGTAAATTTCGAATATTGCAGGTAATTCTGTCATGTTAACGAGAAACATACAGGTGGTTTATTTTCAAATTGCTCATGAAATTATTATTTCTTGTATATTCATTGTATCAGATTTGACGTGGCCATTACACCCAGAGGCAATATTAGGTTTTTCATTTACCCTGTCAACGTTTGTATGTCCGTAGTCTGTTGTACCCACGTCACAATACCTACCAGGTGAGAGCTTGTTTTCATCAGTGTCCTATTCAATCTATTTGTACTACCTTTCATATCCCTCGAGTGTAATTTGAGTCCTACAACGGAAATATTGCTGCCTGTGATTTCGTACATCATTAGGACGATCGATCTACCATTACTGGAAAATTCCATGATAATATTTCAAGAATTCAACACGCGCACGCTGAATCTGGATATTATGGTGAAAAAATCTACGTGGGCTGGGAATTGTATTTCTGGATGAGTGGTTGTCATGGTAACTAATCAGTGCAGTGACATTCATACTATCATGGCTGCTTGATTTTAAATAAGAAATTGTCAACACAAAAACGTAACTGTTTGAAGACTTTAGGGGTCTTGTGAAATTGATTACCTGTCAAGGGATGTAAGTCTCCCAAACGACAATTAGATTTATGTGGCTTAAAGAAAACCACATGCTGGCCATGAAAGCATTCATTGATTCCTCAAGGCCGGTATTCCGAGTCAAGTATACTTAAAATGCCTGCTCATTTTTTTCCTGCTTCCCTTGATGAAATGACCCGTGAAGATCTGGGGTAGAATAGGTCTTCAGCAACCCATGCTTGCCTTAAAAGGCGACTATGCTTGTCGTAAGAGGCGACTAACAGGATCGGGTAGTCAGACTCGCTGACTTGGTTGAAACATGTCATCGATCCAAATTGCATGGATCGATGCTCATGAGGTCAATCACTGGATTGTCTGGTCCAGACTTGATTATTTACACACTGCCGTCATATAGCTGGAATATTGCTGTGTGTGGCGTTAAACAACAAACAAACCAAACCAAACCCTTGATGAAAGACCAGGGTCAGCCATCGTGTTACAGCGGTGGCATGGGGCACATGGGCCACATATTATGTTCTCAAGGTGACCTAATGATATGTGTTCTGATCCAGGATGTAAGACCAGGTTCAGCCATCGTGTTACAGCGGTGGCATGGGGCACATGGGCCACATATTATGTTCTCAAGGTGACCTGATGATATGTGTTCTGATCCAGGAGGGGCGGTCGGGTAGCCTAGTGGTTAAAGCGTTCGCTCGTCACGCCGAAGACCCGGGTTCGATTCCCGACATGGGTACAATGTGTGAAGCCCATTTCTGGTGTCCCCCGCCGTGATATTGCTGAAATATTGCTTAAAGCGGCGTAAAACCAGACTCACTCACTCACTCTGATCCAGGATGTAAGACAAGGGTCGGCCATCGTGTTACATAGTCCAGCGGTGGCATGGGGCACATGGGCCACATGTGGGATACTGTCTAGACACTGGGATGCATTCTAGGCACTATGGGGTACTGTCTAGACACTATGGGATACTGTCTAGGCACTATGGGATACTGTCTATATGTAGCAGGGCATGGAGTCATCCCACAGATGACATCCTTACCTTGTCATCTTGCTGACGGGGTTAACCTCTTTGGTCATGTGGACAAGGCATCCGACCTCGGATCAGAAGGTCTGTGGTTCGAATCCAATCACAGGACTCGGAAATTTTATGGCCGCTACATATACAATATGGAATGCTGCCTAGGCACTATGGGATACTGTCTTGGCACTATGGGATACTGTCTAGGCACTATGGGATACTGTCTTGGCACTATGGGATACTGTCTAAGCACTATGGGATACTGTCTAGACACTATGGGATACTGTCTAGGCACTATGGGATACTGTCTTGGCACTATGGGATACTGTCTAGGCACTATGGGATACTGTCTAGGCACTATGGGATACTGTCTAGACACTATGGGATACTGTCTAGGCACTATGGGATACTGTCTAGGCACTATGGGATACTGTCTTGGCACTATGGGATACTGTCTAGGCACTATGGGATACTGTCTAGACACTATGGGATACTGTCTAGACACTATGGGATACTGTCTAGGCACTATGGGATACTGTCTAGGCACTATGGGATGCATTCTAGACACTGGCATACTGTTGATACACTGTCTAGACACTATGGGATACCGTTTAGACACAATAGGATACTGTCTAGGATATATGGGATACTGTCTAGACGCTATGGGATACTGTCTTGACACAACGGGATGCTGTCTAGGGACTATGGGATACTGTCTAGGCACGATGGGATACAGTCTAGGCACTATGGGATACTCTCAAGGCACTATGGGATACTGTCTAGACACTATGAGATACTGTCTAGATACATGGGTTACTGTCTAGACACTATTGGATACTGCCCAGGCACTATTGGATACTTTCTAGACACTATGGGATAATGTCTAGGCACTATAGGATACTGTCTAGAAACTATGGGATACTATCTAGACACTATGGCATACTGTTGATACACTGTCTAGACACTATGGGATACTGTCTAGACACAATAGGATACTGTCTAGGAACTATGTGATACTGTCAAGACGCTATGGGATACTGTCTTGACACAATGGGATACTCTCTAGGCACTATGGGATACTGTCTAGACACTATGGGATACTGTCTAGACACAATGGGATGCTGTCTAGACACTATGGGATGCTGTCTAGACACTATGGGATGCTGTCTAGACACTATGGGATGCTGTCTAGGCACTAGGGGATACTGTCTAAGCACTATTGGATACTGTCTAGACACTATGGGATACTGTCTAGGCACTATGGGATACTGTCTAAGGACTATTGGATACTGTCTAGGCACTATGGCATACTGTTTGGATACTGTCTAGGCACTATGGGATACTCTCAAAGTACTATTTGATACAGATGGGATGCTGTTAGGACAATGTTAGGATACTGTTTTGATATGTTAGGGAATGTATGCAAATGCAAATCACCTGAAGACAAAATGAATTCAGACAAAAATAAGTTCAGTTTATCGATGACACCGTAAACTGTTATCAAGTTACCACAGTTGCATTTATGCTTTTCTGATCAATTCTTTAAGACGTTTTTATGACTTCTGTTCTGGTAGTTTTATCATGGTGCTTTATTGATGCATAAAACAATGTTTGTTTCCCCGATAACTGATTGACTTCGCACAGTGAAGAGTTCCTCCAGTGGTGTGTCAGCAACATGTATGGCCTACTTTCTACCTGGAGAGGATCAATGTAAAAAGAGTGTTTACAAATTAGTTGCTAGTGAAAAGGATAAGGAACGGCAGCACCACTTGGCTAAACAACTCTCATTTGTCCCGCTGTGGAAACATGGCCTCTGTGGTGTAGTGGATTGAGTGTTTGCCTGGGTAGAACAAGGTATGTGGTTTGATCCCCTGGCCATGTCATTCCAAAAGACTTTCAGGGGCTAAAACAATAAGGACTGGTCGGCTCGGAGTCAGTATACTGTGTCTCAGTGAGGTATCCATGTTAAACTGCAGCATGGTCTATCAAAGGGCTAGAACTATAAAACCAGCATTAGTCCGGACTAGTACAAGAAGCCATGTTCGTGCATTGACGTCGTTGTGAGAGTGAAAAAATCTTGAATGCAGGGCTGAAGCCAATTTCAACTCCTCATCACTGGAAAGGGCAGCACCAGTAGACTGCCAGATAGCGTGTAGAACATTTATGGTGTAAAGTGACGAGATTGCATTTGAAGTATATTATTCCTCGTACTATGTATTTGGTCCATCAGCATAACAGTTTGAATGCCGAGATCAGAGGACCAGGATGCAATACATTCAGTGTATGCCAAGAGCAGAGATCCTTGCCTTGCTTAAGTCTCATTGATGATATGTCTGTGCGCGTGACACTCTTCTGCCTGGAGAGATAAAGAAGTCCCAGTTGTGATGAATTACAGAGATGTGCTTGATACACACTCCTAATTGTTGTGTTTTGCCATCTCTCACAACGCTGAAGTGATCATGGAGTTGCACAATTGAGAATTCTAGTGCGCACACTATAAGTCCTCGCTTTCTGCCAAAATTCATTGATTTTCCCGAGCCCGTGACTGAAATAATATCGCTGCTTGCTTCTCACTCCTGTGGGAGCACCATGTGGCGAACAAGGCCGACGCCAGTTCCACAAGCGATATTTGAAATTCTGGATAATTTGTTAAATACCTTTACCTGCTGTCTACAGTTCAACATGGCGAGGAGGACTGCTTGGACATTGCTGCCGGACAGACAGGCTTTTACATAATTGGTGTTTGAGTGGTAAGTATGCTCATGTTAATCATGCTCATTTAATCTTAACAGTTCTAAATGAAAATTGTGCTTAATAAGATGGAAGTAATTTGATAATGTCATGAATAAACATCTGTGCGTTGTTGTGGGCGTGTCCACGTGTTATCTCAGTTTGGTGGCGACAGGGAGTAGTATGTCATTCACAACTTCCTGTTGTCCTTGTAAGACATTCATACATTTCATTAACTGATAAGGGGGTGGTCTGGTAGCCTAGTGGTTAATACTTTCGCTTGTCACACCAAAGGCCTGGGTTCGATTCCCGACATGTGTGCAATGTGTGCAGCCCATTTCTGGAGTCCCCCTGCTGTGATATTGCTGGAATATTGCTAAAAGTGGCGTAAAACCACTCACTCATTCACTCACTCACTCACTCACTCATTAACTGATAAAAGTGGATTATTGCTCATGTTGTCCATCACTGGTTTGCCTAAATCAGACTCAATTATTGACACTGCTTGGATATATGAGGAATAATGCTGACTGATACAAAAACAATAGCCACTGTTAATCTCTGTGTTACATATCACCGAAAAACATTACATGGGGTAACTTGAGTAAAAGTGTCTGTTGGGGAAAGGGAGCTTTCCCTGTTTGATCCCTTGATAAGTTGGGTACTAACAGGGGTCAATGTATTTTGGTGACAGCATGGAGCCTGTCAGCATTATGGTTGCATGTCTATGTTCTTCACTATTTCTGTATCAACTCTACATGTTGGCTGAAGAACGCATCTGAAGTCACCACAATTGATTTTTGTGAATTGCTGAAACGGTCATTGGAACCTTCCCTATGGCCTATTAAGAAAGGTGATCTGTCATAGCGAGTCCACCAATCCCCTTGTCGGAGGCCCTGAAGGAAGCAGCAGGCTCTGATAGCCATGGCAAGATGTTAAGGATAGGACAATTATCAGTCTCTAGCTTAGATCGATTCTGTTGTATATGTTCATGTGAAAAATGTTAGGATGACATGAGATAGTGTTGGGTGAGCATTTTAGTGGTAGCTTCTTGTATCCTCGTCTATACTCCGATGTATTGGTTGTGATCAGGGGTCCGTAAACCGTCATATGCGCCGGACATGTCCAATTGGGAATCTCAAATGTCCGTTTTAAAATATTGCTTACCGGACATTTTAAAAAGTATTGTCCGGACATTCTTAAATTTTGACCGGACATGATCAACAGTTAGGACTGAGCAGTTTCTGTCTGCAGTTGCAACACAATGAAGATTAACTACACTGACAAGCTTTGTTTGTTTTGATTGCTGAAAATACATCGTACCTACATGATAGTCCAATCGGTCAATCACTGTAATAGGCAATAAACTGAGTTGACACTGATTAATCGAGGATTAATTACTGAGAACATCTTGTTAATTTGAGTGAAAGGTGTTTACAACTGTACATTAATACCTTGCATCATCGATGTACCTCATTATCCTCACAATGCTACGTTACAAAACCTCAGACAAGAAGCGAAAGCGTGACGACAGCCAGTCGACCGGATCTGCTAAACCCTCAAAGTCTGGACGATCATTTTGTAAGTCGTGGCTAATGACTTTCACTTGGTTGACATACAATGAGGATTTGCAGATTTTATTGTTTTCAGTAGCTAGTCGTATATTAAATCTTGATTGACCGCCATTTTGCTTTCTCGGACGATCGATATCCAATTTTTTTATGGTCAATAATTAAGTACAGATGAAAAAGTATTCAAATAACCATTGCTATCAACGATATTTTAGTATTTGTGATTAAATTATCTGTCTTGTTTTTAAAAAAATCTTTAGTTTTAAAAAAAAACTTTTCCCGTGAGGTCACGTGATAACCAAATATGGGATAATAGTCTCGATCCAAATGTTGCAACACGTACACTTGAGCAGACTCATGAATATAACTCATGAATATTACTTAGACCGTTCACTACGTTAACAGATCGTTATTATAACAGAAACAAACGTATGTTTTCCATGTAAATCTAAAATGATATTATTTGTTATTAATTGTCCGGTGAATTAAACAATTTAAATTGAAACAATTCATAATTCATCATATTATGAATACGTAAACTTGTAATGTGTGTGAAAAGTTGTACTAAAATACGCTATTTGAAGGGGGCGTGGCCTAAATGCAAATGTCCGATTGGGATTTTAAATTTTCCGGACCCCTGGTTGTGATGCTCATATAGCCAGTTGGTTGATATACTCTGATGTATTGTTTGTGATGCTCGTATAGCCAGTGGGTTGATAAACTCTGATGTATTGTTTGTGATGCTCGTATAGCCAGTGGGTTGATATACTCTGATGTATTGGTTGTGATGCTCGTATAGCCAGTGGGTTGATATACTCTGATGTATTGGTTGTGATGCTCGTATAGCCAGTTGGTCGATATACTCCGAGGTATTGGTTGTGATGCTCGTATAGCCTGTTGGTTGATATACTCTGATGTATTGGTTGTGATGCTCTGATGTATTGGTTGTGATGCTCGTATAGCCAGTGGGTTGATATACTCTGATGTATTGGTTGTGATGCTCATATAGCCTGTTGGTTGATATACTCTGATGTATTGGCTGGGATGCTCGTATAGCCAGTGGGTTGATATACTCTGATGTATTGGTTGTGATGCTCGTATAGCCAGTTGGTCGATATACTCCGAGGTATTGGTTGTGATGCTCGTATAGCCTGTTGGTTGATATACTCTGATGTATTGGTTGTGATGCTCTGATGTATTGGTTGTGATGCTCGTATAGCCAGAGGGTTGATATACTCTGATGTATTGGTTGTGATGCTCATATAGCCAGTTGGTTGATATACTCTGATGTATTGGTTGTGATGCTCGTAATAGCCAGTGGGTTGATATACTCTGATGTATTGGTTGTGATGCTCATATAGCCAGTGGGTGGATATACTCTGATGTATTGGTTGTGATGCTCATATAGCCAGTGGGTGGATATACTCTGATGTATTGGTTGTGATGCTGGTATAGCCTGTTGGTTGATATACTCTGATGTATTGGTTGTGATGCTCATATAGACAGTGGATGGATATACTCTGATGTATTGGTTGTGATGCTCATAATAGCCAGTGGGTGGATATACTCTGATGTATTGGTTGTGATATTCATATAGCCAGTGGTAGGATATACTCTGATGTATTTGTTGAGATGCTGTATTGCCATTGGGTTGATCTCCCCTGTGTTGTGATGTATTGATTGAGAAGCCTGATGTATTGGTTGAGATGCCTGATGTATTGATTGAGATGCCTGATGTATTGGTTGAGATGTCTGATGTATTGGTTGAGATGCCTGATTTTATTGGTTAAGATGCCTGATTTTATTGGTTAAGATGCCTGATGTATTGGTTGAGATGCCTGATGTATTATGTATTGGTTGAGATGTCTGATGTATTGGTTGAGATGCCTGATGTATTGGTTAAGATGCCTGATATATTTGAGATGCCTGATGTATTGGTTAAGATGCCTGATGTATTGGTTAAGATGCCTGATGTATTGGTTGAGATGCCTGATGTATTGGTTGAGATGCCTGATGTATTGGTTAAGATGCCTGATGTATTGGTTAAGATGCCTGATGTATTGGTTGAGATGCCTGATGTATTGGTTGAGATGCCTGATGTATTGGTTGAGATGCCTGTTGTATTGGTTGAGATGCCTGTATTTCCGTGGGACACCTCTCTCTCTTTTGATGTATTGGTTCAGATGCCTAGTATGGCCAAGGGACCTCCTCATGAATAATTCCGCCAATATCTTAAACAACTGGAATCTATAGAGAAAATGAGTTGCAGAAATGAAATTGCAAAAAATTGACGGCAACTTTTCTTGCAGGATCATGAATTATTGAGGACATTTAATTGAAGGACCAGGGCGGAGGCATGAGGGAATATTGACAGATCAGAGAGGGGATTCCAAGTCGAGATTCGTAATCACACTATGTTAATATTTAATCGCTTCTTTTCACTTTTGGCCATTCTGTAATTGGCACACCGTCACATCCGATTAACAATAGATGGACATAGTTTAGTCACCTGAAGAAGTTGCCACGACCAGGGTGGTATCAACAAGTGCACCAGAAAGAGTGGGTTTAGATGCTCAGATTGGCTACATCATGTTGGACAATGGGAGAAAAACTCTGCGTTGTGAGATAAAAGGAGTTTTTTGCCAGAGTACACTTTGTTACGACTCTGGTTGGGTTTGCAAGACTCCATGTCATGCTGACCTGGAACACTAATCTTCAGTTAGACTGTGTTACTTGCTAGTTGTCTTCGTGATTCTTGAGGGAATTCGGGGGCATGTATGCCACAAGTGTACAATAAGCTTGTGACCCATGAAGATCTGGGGTAGAATAGGTCTTCAGCAACCTTCAGCAAAGGCGACTATGCTTGTTGTGAGAGGCGGCTAACGGGATTGGCTCGGTGACTTGGTTGATGCATGTCATTGTATCCCAATTGCGTGGATCAATGCTGATGGCAATCACTGGATTGTCTGGTCCCGACTCGATTATTTACAGACCGCCGTCATATAGCTGGAATATTGCTGAGTGCGGCGTAAACTAAAACAAACAAACAAACAAACAACAATAAGCTTGTTGTACAATGAGATTAGACATAGTTGGACAAAGCAAAGTAGACCTCGGACGGATTGAGAGGACCTCACTGACCTCATACTGTCGACCACTGGTTGACCTGCTTCAGACCTTCTACCACATTGCTGGCCCCTGTGATAAAACTGCAGTGATATTAATATCTGGGATGGAATCACGTACATATTGCTTTCATTCAGATAAAACTCTATTCATATATTTAAAGAATGAGAATGCTTCGTTGATGTGAATTCATTCACTACTAACTGAAGGGTTGAGTAAGTTTGTTTACAGCGGCTCTGTTAACTCAAATCAGCATAAAGATAGCATTGAGTGCTCCATTGGTGCTGTACATCACACATCTTGGCTTGCGTTATTGTGATATGTTTCAGCATCAACCAGGTTTCTACAAGTAAGTTATGTTGCAACTGGTAGTAATGACACTGGTTTCATGTTAATACCATTGACATGTATTTAGGTCCCATACCATGCTGCTTCAGGTTCAATGCCCAAGATGTGGGAGGAAAGCCTCAGATGATGTAGGTTATGGATGTGTGCCACTGTGTGAAATGAAACATTCATAGGCCTGGTTTTACAAACCAGGGATTCTGGTTGATATAAATTATTTATTTGTATCTTACAACACTGGTGCCTTACTGCTGGTCCCGTGTCCCCATCAACACTGGTGCCTTACTGCTGCCCCCATCCACACTGGTGCCATACTGCTGGCCCATACAACACTGGTGCCTTATTGCTGGCCCCGTGTCCCCATCAACACTGGTGCCTTACTGCTGCCCCCATCAACACTGGTGCCTTACTGCTGCCCCCATCAACACTGGTGACTTACTGCTGGCCCCGTGCCCCCATCAACACTGGTGCCTTACTGCTGCCCCCATCAACACTGGTGCCTTACTGCTGACCCCGTGTCCCCATCAACACTGGTGCCTTACTGCTGCCCCCATCAACACTGGTGCCATACTGCTGGCCCATACAACACTGGTGCCTTATTGCTGGCCCCGTGTCCCCATCAACACTGGTGCCTTACTGCTGCCCCCATCAACACTGGTGCCTTACTGCTGCCCCCATCAACACTGGTGCCATACTGCTGGCCCATACAACACTGGTGCCTTATTGCTGGCCCCGTGTCCCCATCAACACTGGTGCCTTACTGCTGCCCCCATCAACACTGGTGCCTTACTGCTGCCCCCATCAACACTGGTGACTTACTGCTGGCCCCGTGCCCCCATCAACACTGGTGCCTTACTGCTGCCCCCATCAACACTGGTGCCTTACTGCTGGCCCCGTGTCCCCATCAACACTGGTGCCTTACTGCTGCCCCCATCAACACTGGTGCCATACTGCTGCCCCCATCAACACTGGTGCCTTACTGCTGGCCCCGTGTCCCCATCAACACTGGTGCCTTACTGCTGCCCCCATCAACACTGGTGCCATACTGCTGGCCCATACAACACTGGTGCCTTACTGCTGGCCCCATCAACACTGGTGCCTTACTGCTGGCCCCATCAACACTGGTGCCTTATTGCTGGCCCCGTGCCCCCATCAACACTGGTGCCTTATTGCTGGCCCCGTGTCCCCATCAACACTGGTGCCTTACTGCTGGCCCTATCAACACTGGTGCCTTACTGCTGTCCCCATCAACACTGGTGCCATACTGCTGGCCCCGTGCCCCCATCAACACTGGTGCCTTACTGCTGCCCCCATCAACACTGGTGCCTTACTGCTGGCCCCGTGTCCCCATCAACACTGGTGCCTTACTGCTGCCCCCATCAACACTGGTGCCTTACTGCTGGCCCCGTGTCCCCATCAACACTGGTGCCTTACTGCTGGCCCCGTGTCCCCATCAACACTGGTGCCTTACTGCTGCCCCCATCAACACTGGTGCCATACTGCTGGCCCATACAACACTGGTGCCTTACTGCTGGCCCCGTGTCCCCATCAACACTGGTGCCTTACTGCTGCCCCCATCAACACTGGTGACTTACTGCTGGCCCCGTGCCCCCATCAACACTGGTGCCTTACTGCTGGCCCCGTGTCCCAATCAACACTGGTGCCTTACTGCTGCCCCCATCAACACTGGTGCCATACTGCTGGCCCATACAACACTGGTGCCTTAGTGCTGGCCCCGTGCCCCCATCAACACTGGTGACTTACTGCTGGCCCCATCAACACTGGTGCCTTACTGCTGGCTCCGTGTCCCCATCAACACTGGTGCCTTACTGCTGGCCCCGTGTCCCCATCAACACTGGTGCCTTACTGCTGGCCCCATCAACACTGGTGCCTTACTGCTGCCCCCATCAACACTGGTGCCTTACTGCTGCCCCCATCAACACTGGTGCCTTATTGCTGGCCCCGTGTCCCCATCAACACTGGTGCCTTATTGCTGGCCCCGTGTCCCCATCAACACTGGTGCCTTACTGCTGGCCCCGTGTCCCCATCAACACTGGTGCCTTATTGCTGGCCCCGTGTCCCCATCAACACTGGTGCCTTATTGCTGGCCCCGTGTCCCCATCAACACTGGTGCCTTATTGCTGGCCCCGTGTCCCCATCAACACTGGTGCCTTATTGCTGGCCCCGTGTCCCCATCAACACTGGTGCCTTACTGCTGGCCCCGTGTCCCCATCAACACTGGTGCCTTACTGCTGGCCCCGTGTCCCCATCAACACTGGTGCCTTATTGCTGGCCCCGTGTCCCCATCAACACTGGTGCCTTATTGCTGGCTCCGTGTCCCCATCAACACTGGTGCCTTATTGCTGGCCCCGTGTCCCCATCAACACTGGTGCCTTATTGCTGGCCCCGTGTCCCCATCAACACTGGTGCCTTATTGCTGGCTCCGTGTCCCCATCAACACTGGTGCCTTACTGCTGGCCCATACAACACTGGTGCCTTATTGCTGGCCCCGTGTCCCCATCAACACTGGTGCCTTATTGCTGGCCCCGTGCCCCCATCAACACTGGTGCCTTATTGCTGGCCCCGTTTTCCCTATCAACACTGGTGCCTTACTGCTGGCCCCATCAACACTGGTGCCTAACTGCTGCCCCCATCAACACTGGTGCCTTACTGCTGGCCCCATCAACACTGGTGCCTAACTGCTGGCCCCATCAACACTGGTGCCTAACTGCTGCCCCCATCAACACTGGTGCCTAACTGCTGGCCCCATCAACACTGGTGCCTTAGTGCTGGCCCCGTGTCCCCATCAACACTGGTGCCTTACTGCTGGCCCCATCAACACTGGTGCCTTACTGCTGGCCCCGTGTCCCCATCAACACTGGTGCCTAACTGCTGCCCCCATCAACACTGGTGCCTAACTGCTGGCCCCATCAACACTGGTGCCTTAGTGCTGGCCCCGTGTCCCCATCAACACTGGTGCCTTACTGCTGCCCCCATCAACACTGGTGCCTTACTGCTGGCCCCGTGCCCCCATCAACACTGGTGCCTTACTGCTGCCCCCATCAACACTGGTGACTTACTGCTGGCCCCATCAACACTGGTGCCTTACTGCTGGCCCCATCAACACTGGTGCCTTATTGCTGGCCCCGTGCCCCCATCAACACTGGTGCCTTATTGCTGGCCCCGTGTCCCCATCAACACTGGTGCCTTACTGCTGGCCCTATCAACACTGGTGCCTTACTGCTGTCCCCATCAACACTGGTGCCATACTGCTGGCCCCGTGCCCCCATCAACACTGGTGCCTTACTGCTGCCCCCATCAACACTGGTGCCTTACTGCTGGCCCCGTGTCCCCATCAACACTGGTGCCTTACTGCTGGCCCTATCAACACTGGTGCCTTACTGCTGTCCCCATCAACACTGGTGCCATACTGCTGTCCCTATCAACACTGGTGCCTTACTGCTGACCCCATCAACACTGGTGCCTTAGTGCTGGCCCCGTGCCCCCATCAACACTGGTGACTTACTGCTGGCCCCATCAACACTGGTGCCTTACTGCTGGCCCTGTGTCCCCATCAACACTGGTGCCTTACTGCTGGCCCTGTGTCCCCATCAACACTGGTGCCTTACTGCTGGCCCCATCAACACTGGTGCCTTACTGCTGCCCCCATCAACACTGGTGCCATACTGCTGGCCCCGTGCCCCCATCAACACTGGTGCCTTATTGCTGGCCCCGTGTCCCCATCAACACTGGTGCCTTATTGCTGGCCCCGTGTCCCCATCAACACTGGTGCCTTACTGCTGGCCCCGTGTCCCCATCAACACTGGTGCCTTATTGCTGGCCCCGTGTCCCCATCAACACTGGTGCCTTATTGCTGGCTCCGTGTCCCCATCATACTGGTGCCTTATTGCTGGCCCCGTGTCCCCATCAACACTGGTGCCTTATTGCTGGCTCCGTGTCCCCATCAACACTGGTGCCTTATTGCTGGCCCCGTGTCCCCATCAACACTGGTGCCTTATTGCTGGTCCCGTGTCCCCATCAACACTGGTGCCTTATTGCTGGCTCCGTGTCCCCATCAACACTGGTGCCATACTGCTGGCCCCGTGCCCCCATCAACACTGGTGCCTTATTGCTGGCCCCGTGTCCCCATCAACACTGGTGCCTTATTGCTGGCCCCGTGTCCCCATCAACACTGGTGCCTTACTGCTGGCCCCGTGTCCCCATCAACACTGGTGCCTTATTGCTGGCCCCGTGTCCCCATCAACACTGGTGCCTTATTGCTGGTCCCGTGTCCCCATCAACACTGGTGCCTTACTGCTGGCCCCGTGTCCCCATCAACACTGGTGCCTTATTGCTGGCCCCGTGCCCCCATCAACACTGGTGCCTTATTGCTGGCCCCATGTCCCCATCAACACTGGTGCCTTACTGCTGGCCCCATCAACACTGGTGCCTAACTGCTGCCCCCATCAACACTGGTGCCTTACTGCTGGCCCCATCAACACTGGTGCCTAACTGCTGGCCCCATCAACACTGGTGCCTAACTGCTGCCCCCATCAACACTGGTGCCTAACTGCTGGCCCCATCAACACTGGTGCCTTAGTGCTGGCCCCGTGTCCCCATCAACACTGGTGCCTTACTGCTGGCCCCATCAACACTGGTGCCTTACTGCTGGCCCCGTGTCCCCATCAACACTGGTGCCTAACTGCTGCCCCCATCAACACTGGTGCCTAACTGCTGGCCCCATCAACACTGGTGCCTTACTGCTGGCCCCGTGTCCCCATCAACACTGGTGCCTTACTGCTGCCCCCATCAACACTGGTGCCTTACTGCTGGCCCCGTGCCCCCATCAACACTGGTGCCTTACTGCTGCCCCCATCAACACTGGTGACTTACTGCTGGCCCCATCAACACTGGTGCCTTACTGCTGGCCCCATCAACACTGGTGCCTTATTGCTGGCCCCGTGCCCCCATCAACACTGGTGCCTTATTGCTGGCCCCGTGTCCCCATCAACACTGGTGCCTTACTGCTGGCCCTATCAACACTGGTGCCTTACTGCTGTCCCCATCAACACTGGTGCCATACTGCTGGCCCCGTGCCCCCATCAACACTGGTGCCTTACTGCTGCCCCCATCAACACTGGTGCCTTACTGCTGGCCCCGTGTCCCCATCAACACTGGTGCCTTACTGCTGGCCCTATCAACACTGGTGCCTTACTGCTGTCCCCATCAACACTGGTGCCATACTGCTGTCCCTATCAACACTGGTGCCTTACTGCTGACCCCATCAACACTGGTGCCTTAGTGCTGGCCCCGTGCCCCCATCAACACTGGTGACTTACTGCTGGCCCCATCAACACTGGTGCCTTACTGCTGGCCCTGTGTCCCCATCAACACTGGTGCCTTACTGCTGGCCCCGTGTCCCCATCAACACTGGTGCCTTACTGCTGGCCCCATCAACACTGGTGCCTTACTGCTGCCCCCATCAACACTGGTGCCATACTGCTGGCCCCGTGCCCCCATCAACACTGGTGCCTTATTGCTGGCCCCGTGTCCCCATCAACACTGGTGCCTTATTGCTGGCCCCGTGTCCCCATCAACACTGGTGCCTTACTGCTGGCCCCGTGTCCCCATCAACACTGGTGCCTTATTGCTGGCCCCGTGTCCCCATCAACACTGGTGCCTTATTGCTGGCTCCGTGTCCCCATCATACTGGTGCCTTATTGCTGGCCCCGTGTCCCCATCAACACTGGTGCCTTATTGCTGGCTCCGTGTCCCCATCAACACTGGTGCCTTATTGCTGGCCCCGTGTCCCCATCAACACTGGTGCCTTATTGCTGGTCCCGTGTCCCCATCAACACTGGTGCCTTATTGCTGGCTCCGTGTCCCCATCAACACTGGTGCCTTACTGCTGGCCCATACAACACTGGTGCCTTACTGCTGGCCCCGTGTCCCCATCAACACTGGTGCCTTATTGCTGGCCCCGTGCCCCCATCAACACTGGTGCCTTATTGCTGGCCCCATGTCCCCATCAACACTGGTGCCTTACTGCTGGCCCCATCAACACTGGTGCCTAACTGCTGCCCCCATCAACACTGGTGCCTTACTGCTGGCCCCATCAACACTGGTGCCTAACTGCTGGCCCCATCAACACTGGTGCCTAACTGCTGCCCCCATCAACACTGGTGCCTAACTGCTGGCCCCATCAACACTGGTGCCTTAGTGCTGGCCCCGTGTCCCCATCAACACTGGTGCCTTACTGCTGGCCCCATCAACACTGGTGCCTTACTGCTGGCCCCGTGTCCCCATCAACACTGGTGCCTAACTGCTGCCCCCATCAACACTGGTGCCTAACTGCTGGCCCCATCAACACTGGTGCCTTACTGCTGGCCCCGTGTCCCCATCAACACTGGTGCCTTACTGCTGCCCCCATCAACACTGGTGCCTTACTGCTGGCCCCGTGCCCCCATCAACACTGGTGCCTTACTGCTGCCCCCATCAACACTGGTGACTTACTGCTGGCCCCATCAACACTGGTGCCTTACTGCTGGCCCCATCAACACTGGTGCCTTATTGCTGGCCCCGTGCCCCCATCAACACTGGTGCCTTATTGCTGGCCCCGTGTCCCCATCAACACTGGTGCCTTACTGCTGGCCCTATCAACACTGGTGCCTTACTGCTGTCCCCATCAACACTGGTGCCATACTGCTGGCCCCGTGCCCCCATCAACACTGGTGCCTTACTGCTGCCCCCATCAACACTGGTGCCTTACTGCTGGCCCCGTGTCCCCATCAACACTGGTGCCTTACTGCTGGCCCTATCAACACTGGTGCCTTACTGCTGTCCCCATCAACACTGGTGCCATACTGCTGTCCCTATCAACACTGGTGCCTTACTGCTGGCCCCATCAACACTGGTGCCTTACTGCTGCCCCCATCAACACTGGTGCCTTACTGCTGGCCCTATCAACACTGGTGCCATACTGCTGTCCCCATCAACACTGGTGCCTTACTGCTGGCCCCGTGCCCCCATCAACACTGGTGCCTTATTGCTGGCCCCATCAACACTGGTGCCTTACTGCTGGCCCCGTGCCCCCATCAACACTGGTGCCTTATTGCTGGCCCCATCAACACTGGTGCCTTACTGCTGGCCCCGTGCCCCCATCAACACTGGTGCCTTATTGCTGGCCCCGTGTCCCCATCAACACTGGTGCCTTACTGCTGGCCCCATCAACACTGGTGCCATACTGCTGGCCCATACAACACTGGTGCCTTACTGCTGGCCCCGTGTCCCCATCAACACTGGTGCCTTATTGCTGGCCCCGTGTCCCCATCAACACTGGTGCCTTACTGCTGGCCCCGTGCCCCCATCAACACTGGTGCCTTACTGCTGGCCCCGTGTCCCCATCAACACTGGTGCCATACTGCTGGCCCCGTGCCCCCATCAACACTGGTGCCTTACTGCTGGCCCCTTGCCCCCATCAACACTGGTGCCTTACTGCTGGCCCCGTGCCCCCATCAACACTGGTGCCTTATTGCTGGCCCCATCAACACTGGTGCCTTACTGCTGGCCCCATCAACACTGGTGCCTTACTGCTGGCCCCGTGCCCCCATCAGAACTGGTGCCTTGCTGCTGGCCCCATCAACACTGGTGCCTTATTGCTGGCCCCGTGTCCCCATCAACACTGGTGTCCCCAATTGGCTGTAACATTTTTATTAAGTCATTAAACTATCCAAATTATGTCTTTGATTACAGGTAATATGTTCGGTTATCTGAATTTGGCAAACATTTTGTTTCATTTAACTGTTATTCTAATTCTCAGTGGAAACATTGGTAAAAATCATGTTTTTTTACTTCATTTTCAAATCTTGTGAGTAGGTAAAACACTAATTCCGTTGAATTGTGACAATAAAACCACTATAACTGGGTATTATGGGTATGGGTATTAAAATCTGCCTTAACCATTGTACTATCCTATACAAAAAACAAAATGAAAATATATTACATAGGGGTTGAGATATTGTATACAATGTTACCCCACCCCCCAAAAACCAATTTTGACGAAAATTGCTTACTGAGATATGGTGGTAGATGATGTTGCTGTAGTGGATGAGTGGGATAATTGCAACAATGCTTAAAAACACCAAAATAGTAAACTCATAAAGAAAATTGATGTTTTAAGTTTTTCTGGAGCATTTATGGTGGCCATCTTGAATTTCAAGATGGCCGCAATTTTGACCTGTTTTCAAACTCAAGATCTTATATAGTTCTTCAACATGGTCATGTAATATATCATATGAAAGCTTTTTTACATTATCTTTTCAATGATGTACATTATTCACTGACTCCTGTGGTAAATTGACCCCCAACAATGAAAAAAAGGAAATATTGAAATTTAATATCTCTCGCGACTTCAGCCCATACCCAAATTTAGATTTAAATTAAAATGTACATATTTTCACTCAAAATTGTAGATATACTACACTTTTGTCTGAGCATTTCACTAGTTGTAATTTGAGTGAAGAAACAAACATGAGAATACTTGTAGTATTATGAAGTATCAAAAATAAAATGTGAAATAATGTCATCAATAGTCACCGTCAGAGTCTGTCTCTTCTGGAGAGGTAGGTAAGTTGTTTCTGTTTAAGCATGACATAACACAACTGCATCCAAGGGAACATCCCATGATGTTCTTGGCGCAGGCACACCTGAATGAGGAGCTTCTACCTGTTGTGCATTTACAGGTGAGCAATTCTAGACAAAGTGCTGGCATTCAATCCTGTGTCATTGGGATTGGTTCTATGACATCGTCTGTAGACGTCCACCTATACCCTTCTGGTGGTGGAATGTCAGCCTTTCCTTTGTGTGCAGAACGCCACGTGATGCAAATGTGTTGACATCTGAGTAGAGGTTGTGTGGTGGGAGTTCCTCTAGGTCTCCAACTGTGGAACATGTCAGCTGTAAGTGTATTAATGCTAGTTACAGTCGATGCTGGATTGTACACTTTGATGACAAGTGAGTCTGTCTCTACCATGTTGAAGGCACCAGTTTCTTCTGTTGGTTGCAACAAATATGGTTGTGCGATAAATATGTTCCAGGTCGACTTCTTGCCATAACCACTGAACTGACTTGTTGTGTCACAACCATGACCGCATGGAATGCTGGTAGAGTTGCTACAACATCTGGAGTGAGAGATTGATGTACATCATCAACTTGTATGAATAGAGGGTCCTTTGCAGTACCTGCACCCATCTATATCTGAGCAGAAAACCGATGTTTATGATGTATCAACGGTACTAACACATCAGTGTCTCGGTTGTAAATGACAATGTGGTCGTATACATTGCAGGAGGCATCCATGACATGCATCATCATTCGTGTATCTGCCTCTTCATGTGTTCATAGTAGATTTGGTATTGCTGCAGATTGATCTAAGGAAGATATTACATGATCATGGTATGAATCGAGATGACAAGCTTTTGTCAGAGTTCACTGACAATCGATTGGCGGATAATTCTAAGAGTATTCATGACAAAATATCAGAAAATATGTCCCACAGTACATGTTCCGCACTGTACACCATGCAGGTATAAAAAAAGTCAACTCAAACCAATACCTTTAAGCAAGGAAGAAAACTTTTCAGAAGGTTGCTGAGTGACATTATTTCACAGCCCTTGACTCTGTGATGTAATTTTTAATACTTCATAATACTACAAGTATTCTTATGTTTTTTTCACTCAAACGATAAACTAGTGAAATGCTCAGACAAAAGTGCAGTATATCTACAATTTTGAGTGAAACGATGTCCATTTTATTAAAATACGACTTTGGAGGTTGGTTGGTGTTGCTAGAGAAATAAGCTTTCGATATACCATTTGTTGTATTATTGGGGGATAAGATTACCACAGAAGCCAGTGAATAAGGTACATCATTGAAAAGATAATGTAAAAAAGCTTTCATATGATATATTACGTGACCATTTTGAAGAACTAAAGTGCAGTATATCTACAATTTTGAGTGAAAATATGTCCATTTTAATTTATGAGTTGAAGTCCCGAGAGAAATTAAATTTCAATATTTCCTTTTTTCATTGTTGGGGGTCAGTTTACCACAGGAGTCAGTGAATAATGTACATCGTTGAAAAGGCGATTTAAAAAGCTTTCATGTGATATATTACATGACCATGTTGAAGAACTATATAAGATCTTGAGTTTGAAAACAGGTCAAAATTGCGGCCATCTTGAAATTCAAGATGGCCACCATAAATGCTCCAGAAAAACTTAAAACATCATTTTTCTTTATGAGTTTACTATTTTGGTGTTTTTAAGCATTGATGCAATTATCCCACTCATCCACTACAGCAACATCATCTACCACCATATCTCAGTAAGCAATTTTCGTCAAAATTGGTTTTTGGGGGGTGGGGTAACATTGTATACAATATCTCAACCCCTATGTAATATATTTTCATTTTGTTTTTTGTATAGGATAGTACAATGGTTAAGGCAGATTTTAATACCCAGTTATAGTGGTTTTATTGTCACAATTCAACGGAATTAGTGTTTTACCTACTCACAAGATTTGAAAATGAAGTAAAAAAACATGATTTTTACCAATGTTTCCACTGAGAATTAGAATAACAGTTAAATGAAACAAAATGTTTGCCAAATTCAGATAACCGAACATATTACCTGTAATCAAAGACATAATTTGGATAGTTTAATGACTTAATAAAAATGTTACAGCCAATTTTGTCAAATTATGCATTTTTCCTTCAATTTATGCAATTTTGACCCCCTGAAATTTCCTTCACACACTTGCAAGCTTACTACCCAATGAAAATTGTGTACAGATACCTCCTTTATGCAATAGAAAAGGTTTAAGGTATACAGGAAAATGTGGGAACGAAAATCTAAACTAAGCCTCTTTTCCGCTGGTGGCCAACTGACTATGGCCCCATCAACACAATGATTAATTAATAAAGTCTATTCACTGCTGTAACATAATATAAACTGTAAGTATGAAGTATTTTTCTTCTATGGAGATTTCATGCAATGATTTTTGCAGTTAATATATATATAAACATATATATAAAATAATTATGTCCTGATTAATTTTAAGGAAATTTACTCCTGGAGAATGTCAATGTTTGATCATAATTGGAGCCACCAACTAAAACACCAAATGGCCGCCATCTCGGTGTGGGTTTGCTCTAATAACTGTCTTTAAGAGGCATTCAATTTCATTAGTGATGTGATGATTGTGACAAATATTGGCCATCCTTGATGACTCAGATCATTAAGGCCTGTTTTTCAGATCTAATGAGACTGGAAATATTAGGGGTCGGTCGGACATAGCCCTCATGTTATTACAGGCAGCACTGATGGCTTACTTCTTTCTTCCCCTGTAATGCTTTGGAAAATGGCTTTTTGAGATCATGGCTCCATTGTGTTGCTTGGAATAAAGCTCAACACTCTGGAAGCAGTTTCCAGGGAAATACATTTAAAATGAACTCTTGAACTGGATCGGTGGAAGACTTGACATCAGAACAAGGTCAGAAGCGGTTGTGAGGAAAATGGTGCAGATGGAGTTTTTGATTATATGAAATATGGCTTTACTTATCAGCTAGTAGTCTGGTGTCAACTAGATGGGCTCTATATTGACTGTTCTTGCCCTGGTGAAGACAATGTTCCATGATATTGATGGCATTCCGCTCTTTTGCATTCTTTTATTTGAAAGATTTGGAACAACGATGTGGAAAATTTGGTGTTCTGATTTGATCTAGTTTTATTGACTTTATGTTTATTGTCTTGATGAGATTTCATGTTGATTGTAATGCTGATTGTCATGCTAACAGTCATGCTGATCGTCATACTAACAGTCATGCTGATTGTCTTGTTGATTGTCATGCCCATTGGCCAATATAAAACTGAAACGATATAAGACACCAAGCATCTGATATTCTTTAGGGGCTAAGATTAGGGGGTAAGATTTTTGGGGGTATAATTTGTTCCAGACATTTCAGGAAAATAATAATTTGGCCTCCTGTTTTTTGTCCTCCAAATATAATTGTTCACTGAACATGCTGTTGTCTTGATAAAATTGATAAAATGGGTTGTGGTGAAAAAAAACAAATTTTTAGTCTCTTCCTTTCACAAAGTGTCTTGACAGTTTGTCTGTAAGTGTAGGAGATGGTTGGTCCCGAGGAGACATGCTGGTTTCAGTGTGTATCTGTGTAGTCATGTCTGATACGACTGCACGGTTAATCAGAGAAGGATTAGATTGGGATTGTTGCACTTATATATTAAAGTGAGTGAGTGAGTGAGTTTGATTTTAGCCGCTTTTATCAATATTCCTGCAATATCACGGCAGGGGACACCAGAAATGGGCTTCACACATTGTACCCATGTTGGGAATCGAACCTGAGTCTTTGGCGTGACTTATATATTACAACGTACAATGAGTGAATATGTGTTTTTTTGCCCCTTTTACCAATATTCCAGGAATATCATGGCGGGGAACAAGAGAAATGGGCTTCATACATTGTACCCATGCTTGGATTCGAACCGAGATCTTCGGCGTGACAACAGACGCTTTAATAACTAGGCTACCCTACCACCCCCAACTCACAATGAACGTGTGTATGTGGCTGCTTGTTCTAGTCCTGACTAATGCCAGTGCTAGCACACCAAGATACCATGTTGCAGTTTAACATGGACACCCACTCCCTGTATATTCCCTTATTGACAAGCACCAGTCAGGGAAACAACAAGTACCATCTTTTAATGTCATCAGGTATGACAAGGTCAAGATCAAACCACAGACAGTCCTCCCTGGGCAGACACTCTATCCATAAGACCACAGAGGTGCTCAGGTGAATCAGAAACTATAACTGGTTTTACTATATATTATTGTCATGTCATTGACTTCAAGATCAGCATGCAAAGTGCTAGGGCTTTCTATTGATTAAACTGTAAATTATAGTTCAGTAATAAGTGTGTGTAAATAATTGCTTTTCATCCTTTTCATTTATTAGGATATTCTTAGAGGCAATTTTAATGTAAAAAACAACCTCTTTGATGTTTGGAACAAAATTAATCACTTGGCACAACAATTCTTCGATTCTGATATTCATAGGCCATGTTAAGGTGTTATTACTTTATGAAATATGAAAGTGATGACGTCACAAGGGACATTTTGTAAAAAATATATCCTTTTTCGTCTAAACGAATTTGATCCGTAGCTGACCTGTGGTGAACTTACTCATGTATTGTGATCGCTGATGGGAAAAGTAATTTGAAGTTGTAAATGTCTTTAACGGCGGTAACCATGGCGTTACTTTACCATCTCCACAGAAGATGTCTGTACAACACAGAATGCATCGCCTGAGTCAAAATAACAATTTGTTGCAGAATAAACCAGTACAGTAGTATCAGCATTATTTTACATACAAAACTGTATCTTGAAGTTGGTGATCGGTGGTGTGGAAACATGCATCTCACCTGCTGATTGTCAACTTTACAAAGTGTTTTATTCCCTTTTCCCTTTATGTTTTTTATCTATTTGGGATGCTGTTGAGGAAGTTTCTTCTCTGGGTTTACCCCAGGGCAATAGGTGGAACAGACTCCCTGAACCATCTTGTCTTGAGAGCCTACTAACAAACTGGAAAAAAGGAAAGTGAACTTTTTTAATACTGGGGTATTTAATGACAATGCAAAGGTTTTAAGCCAAATATAGTAATTATCATATTTTCATCACAATGTTTTACAAAAGCAAGGCAGGAGGCATTTACATACATATATTTATATTTATCTTACCTCACACATGAATGTCAGATTCTGATTGGCTGAGACCCATTCTGTTATTGCCGACGTGTCCTGCTGATATGTAAGGCTAATATCTTATGGCCCCTGCTCGAATTGCCAAACTGTTAGTATTACATTTGCAACATACCAACCTCCATTTTGTATCTCAAATTAATTATGTAAGACACCAGATATTTGCAGACCCGTGAAGATCCGAGGTAGAATAGGCCTTCAGCAACCCATGCTTGCCGTAAAAGGTGACTATGCTTGTTTTAAGAGGCGACTAACGGGATCGGGATGTCAGGCTCGCTGACTTGGTTGATGGATGTCATCGATCCCAATTGTGTGGATCGATGCTCATGATATCAATCACTGAATTGTCTGGTCCAGACTCGATTATTTACAGACAGTCGTCATATAGCTGGAATATGCTGAGTGTGGCGTTAAACAACAAACCAACCAACCAGATATTTGCAATATTTTCCAAATGAAATAGATCTAGGGGGAATAACTCTAACTTTTTTTCTGTCATCTGATCTAAATGCCTGTGAAAACTGTGGTTTTCTTACCGACTGAGACCAAGGCATGAATATATACGACATATAGAGACCGGAGGACAACATATAATATATTTGACTCAAGAAATTAATCGTGAACCAACCTTCATGATCTTTTTTTAATTTTTTTGCCTCCTGCAACTTAACGTGATGAACAAGATATCTGTAAAACAAAAAACATATTTTCGGCCTTACTAGGCAATATTTTACAGAAATTTCAGAATATCTGTAAACTCAGACCTGAATCCTTTGGGGAACAAACTGGCAGCCCTTGTATGTCATAGCCATACTGGTAATAGATGCTTTCAGTATCATCGATAGTTAACCTGTGTGAGACCATGGACCTAAATACCAATATGCAGTTGCACTGTGCAAGAGATGTGATATTGTTAAATATCGCTGACTATGCTAAAAACACAATTGTACTGTGCAAGAGATGTGATATTGTTAAATACATGTATTGCTGACTATGCTATAAACGCAATTGTACTGTGCAAGAGATGTGATGTTGTTAGATATTGCTGACTATGCTAAAAACGCAATTGCACTGTGCAAGAGATATGATATTGTTAAATATTGCTGACTATGCTAAAAACACTATTGTACTGTGCAAGAGATGTGATATTGTTAAAAAATCGCTGACTATGCTATAAACGCAATTGCACTGTGCAAGAGATGTGATATTGTTAAATATTGCTGACTATGCTAAAAATGCAATTGCACTGTGCAAGAGATGGGATATTGTTAAATATTGCTTACCATGCTGAAAACACAATTGCACTGGGCAAGAGATGTGATCTTGTTAAATATTGCTGACTCTGCTAAAAACACAATTGCACTGTGCAAGAAATGTCATATTGTTAAATATTGCTGACTAAGCTAAAAATGCAATTGCACTGTGCAAGAAATGTCCTATTGTTAAATATT
Organism: Haliotis rufescens; assembly: GCF_023055435.1. Classification (NCBI taxonomy): domain Eukaryota; kingdom Metazoa; phylum Mollusca; class Gastropoda; order Lepetellida; family Haliotidae; genus Haliotis; species Haliotis rufescens. The sequence goes on along the minus strand of NW_025964223.1, from coordinate 1,793,148 downwards.
GCTTACTATGCTGAAAACACAATTGCACTGTGCAAGAGATGTGATATTGTTAAATATTGCTGACTCTGCTAAAAGCACAGTTGCACTGTGCAAGAGATGTGATCTTGTTAAATATTGCTGACTATGCTGAAAACACAATTGCACTGTGCAAGAGATGTGATCTTGTTAAATATTGCTGACTATGCTAAAGACACAATTGCACTGTGCAAGAGATGTGATCTTGTTAAATATTGCTGCCTATGCTGAAAACACAATTGCACTGTGCAAGAGATGTGATCTTGTTAAATATTGCTGACTATGCTAAAGACACAATTGCACTGTGCAAGAGATGTGATACAATTGTGCCCCGCTTATACGGACTTCAGATATCTGGAAACCTCGGTTCCCAGACGATTTTTATTCAAAACGAAATAATTACTATATAAATTTACCCGTATATCCGGAAATTCAGTTTCCGGAATCAGACGGTCATTTTCATACACAAAACACTGAAATGCACACAAAATTGTCTCACTTATCCGGACAATACACTTCCGCTGGTGGTAATCCTTTGATTCGTGAGAAGTCAATTAACCAAGTGACACTGAGTTACGTTTGAGACGAGCTTGTTTATTGTACATGTAATCCCCTTCCATAAATATGGTAAATTTCAAACTTCCATGACAGACTTTTTGAAACGTGTATGAAAAAAGATTGAGTGGATGTACATATCTGTTTGTTCTGTCATCTGTCATGAGTTGCATAATTGAAGGGAAGTAACTCTTCCAGTAAGAAGCTGGTTTCAGTTATACGGAAATTTGTTTATGCGGACGAATTGTGAAATGACGCAAGTGTCCGTATAAACGAGGCACGACTGTATTGTTAAATATTGCTGACTATGCCTAAAACGCAATTGCACTGTCCAAGAGATGTGATATTGTTAAATATTGCTGACTATGCTAAAAATGCAATTGCACTGTGCAAGAGATGGGATATTGTTAAATATTGCTGACTATGCTAAAAATGCAATTGCACTGTCCAAGAGATGTGATATTGTTAAAGATTGCTGACTATGCTAAAAATGCAATTGCACTGTCCAAGATGTGATATTGTTAAAGATTGCTGACAATGCTAAAAACGCAACTGCACTGTGCAAGAGATGGGATATTGTTAAATATTGCTGACTATGCTAAAAACACAATTGCACTGTGCAAGAGATGTGATATTGTTAAAGATTGCTGACAATGCTAAAAACACAATTGCACTGTGCAAGAGATGTGATCTTGTTAAATATTGCTGACTATGCTAAAAATGCAATTGCACTGTCCAAGAGATGTGATATTGTTAAAGATTGCTGACAATGCTAAAAACGCAATTGCACTGTGCAAGAGATGTCATATTGTTAAATATTGCTGACTATGCTAAAAATGCAATTGCACTGTCCAAGAGATGTGATATTGTAAAGATTGCTGACAATGCTAAAAACGCAATTGCACTGTTCAAGAGATGTCATATTGTTAAATATTGCTGACAATGCTAAAAACGCAATTGCACTGTGCAAGAGATGTGATCTTGTTAAATATTGCTGACTATGCTAAAAACACAATTGCACTGTGCAAGAGATGTGATATTGTTAAATATTGCTAACTCATATCTTGCTTATCGTACTCAAACTAATTCTCTCCATAAAGTTAGTTGATTATGAATCCTATCTCTGAATTATATTTGAGATGATGGTTATCAAATAGTACATTAACCATGTTAACAACTAGGGCTGGGATATACACCAACTGTGCGATCTGATACGCATCAAAATACCTTACTCACGATCCGATATGTATCACGATACTTGCATGTGCACTTATCTGTGGTGCGTAAGCCATCTTTTTCACAGACAGGATGGCCAAATACCTGGTACACTGATGATTTAAAGTTGGCAGTGTCAAGTATGGCGCAATGGATGAAAATATTTAAGTTTTCACTATTAAATTGCACTACTGATAAGTGTTTATTTGAACAGTTATTAAAGCAAACATTTAAGGTCAGAATCAATATTTTTTACTTCGTGTGCAACTGTGATTGATACTTGTATCAAGAAGTACAAAATCACGATCCACCGATGCATCGGTTATCATCCCACCACTATTAACAACATCAAGTCATTTCAGAAAAGCGAACAATTTAGTAATACAATTTATTGAATAAACTATCTTCATAAACTTGATTTATCATACAGTTTCAGCCCAAATGAAATATTGTAGGTGTTATTGTATAGAAGTGGTATGAATATCGACCAAACCCAATATGTTTATTTTCCGAAGCTATATCCCAGAGTGAGCATGTTTAGATGTGTCCTCGAGTGATCCGCTCACCCTACAGTGTTATACATCACACTCAAATCTGGCCCCAAATCCAGCGTTATCTGCAACTGCATCTCCGTAACAGCTGGAATGAATTTCTGCTTCAAAGGCCTTCTATGATTTCCTTGTCTCATTCTACCTTTGACAAGGACCAGCTTCCTGAAAGAGAAATTTCCTTTAACATTTGGTCAATAATTTGATTGAGTGAATGGATTACAGAGTTTTATTGAATTACAGGGGGATCTTGGATCAGCGCTGATGACAGTGGAACAGACAGTCAATGTTGGGCCTGTTTGTCATCGTGATTGGTGCCATTAATTTCATTCCACCAATCGAGGGATCTGGCACTGAAGGCACTGATACTGATCATGTGTTTTGTTTGGGGGTCATGTTCCGGAATACGAATATAATCAGGGGAATCCGGTCCTGTGGTTCTGTGCACAACATGCACGGGTCACAAATCAGGTGAAGTTCAGCAACGTCGGTCTCGGAGAGTAGTTGGATGGGTGACCACGTTCAGCAGCTTGACTCCTGAGAGTTTCTAGGGCTTCGGTCCTGCCCCACACTGAAGCACATGTAAGACATGGGGCATCTTCTTGGGCAAGTGAGTTTGTTCGAAATGTGCCTCTGTTCATCCAGCAGTGAGTGGGTACCCGGTAGAATGAGATGGCAAAGTGGTTGTTCACCTTCTAGTGCCTAACTGGCAGCTTGGGTTTTATACTCCCCAGGGAGCTGAGAATGATTCTTGAGTACACACTGATCCAGTTATTATTATGATACAAATTAAAATATAAATGCAGCAAAGAGGGTTTGGGTGATCCTGGTGTGACAGAAGCATGTATATTATCATGGGTTTTTCCCTGATTATGTTTCTAGGTTTGTCAGCGCCATTCTCGTCCTAGTTGTTTTCATCAAGGTGGCAAACTCACTCACTCACTCACTCCTTGTGAGTTGAGGTGTAATGGGGTTAAATGGTTATTTCCCTGACACACTGTGATATAACTAGAATGCTGTTGAAGAGGTGTTAAACTGACTCACTGACTCTTTCACTCACTCACTCACTCACTCACCTGCCTGCCCACCCACCCACTCACTCACTCACTCACTCACCCACCCACCCACCCACCCACCCACTCACTCACTCACTCACTCACTCACTCACTCACACACTCACCTGCCCAAACAACCCACTCACCCACTCACTCACTCACTCACTCACTCACTCACTCAATGTCTAACCAGATCTCCAGCTATGCTGTTGTCTGAGATGACAGAATATACCACTCTACTTTTGTTAGGGATATTCTGCATGTCATGGTGGGGACTGAATTGCTTGGAGATGTTGTCATACATTCCTGATAATATATTGTCACTGGCTCATGTCCTGCTTTGTCTCAAGTTGGAAGAAACATAAGTAAATATTCCAAGAGTTGTTTATGCTTGTCATAAGAGGTGACTATGCTTGTCATAAGAGGTGACTATGCATGTCATAAGAGGTGACTATGCATGTCATAAGAGTGACTATGCTTGTCATAAGAGGTGACTATGCTTGTCATAAGAGGTGACTATGCTTGTCATAAGAGGTGACTATGCTTGACATAAGAGGTGACTATGCTTGTCATAGGAGGTGACTATGCTTGTCATAGAAGGTGACTATGCTTGTCATAAGAGGTGACTATGCATGTCATAAGAGGTGACTATGCTTGTCATAAGAGGTGACTATGCTTGTCATAAGAGGTGACTATGCATGTCATAAGAGGTGACTATGCTTGTCATTAGAGGTGACTATGCTTGTCATAAGAGGTGACTATGCTTGTCATAAGAGGTGACTATGCTTGTCATAAGAGGTGACTATGCATGTCATAAGAGGTGACTATGCATGTCATAAGAGGCGACTATGCATGTCAAAAGAGGTGACTATGCTTGTCATAAGAGGTGACTATGCTTGTCATAAGAGGCGACTATGCTTGTCATTAGAGGTGACTATGCATGTCATAAGAGGTGACTATGCTTGTCATAAGAGGCGACAATGCTTGTCATAAAAGGGAACTAACGGGATCAGGTGGTGAGGCTTGCTGACTTATGAGCTGCATATCATCATATCCCAAATGTGTGGATCAGTGCTCATGATATCGATCACTGGGTTGTCTGGCCCAAACTTGATTATTTACAGGTGTAACCATTTATTATGAAGCAATAAGGTAAAATGAGGTATTTGGGATGTGTGCAGCTAATAAGAATGAGTGAGAGAGTGAGTGAGTGAGTGTGGTTTTATGCAGCTTTTAGCAATATTCCAGCAATATCACCACGGGGGACACCAGAAATGGGCTTCACACAATGTACCCATATCGACAATCGAACCCGGGTCTTTGGCGTGATGAGCGAACGCTTTAACCACTAGGCAACCCGACCGCTCGGCAGCTAATAAGATATTCACATGTAATGTAATTGTATATGTGATCTGAAATGGCTGGAAGCTGCTCACAGATGCATATTTACAAAGAAGGATGTTTTTTCTTTTTCATTGAAGGAAAATAAGTCCCAAGTTGAGAAGTTGTTTCTTCCAACCTTGACACCTACTGCAACAGTGCAATATTCCAAAAAAAGGGATTGCATAATTGAAAAAAGTCAATATTTATAATACAAAAGATAAATTGAACCCTTTCAAACCCACAGCTATATATTCCTCTGAAATGCAATTTGAGAATTTCAATGTGAGCGCCGAGAAAAACAAAATCACATTTGCTGGCCCTGGCAGTGTATTTTAAGGCAGGTATTTGAATGTAAATCTTGTTAGATCTGATCAGCAAGGATTAACATTCCAATCAAGCCATGGAGAGTCAGCAGCAATCGCTAATTATAGATATTGATTTTGTCGATGATGTCTCGGGTAAATCTCGGTTTGAGACTTTTTGTTTGCATAAGTGGAGAAGAAATGGTTATAAAATTGGCCATAAGTGAATTTAGTGTTTAATTAGGTGCATAATTCATGCAGTCGATTTCATGTATTTTCATGGAAATTGTATTAGAATTTGAATGATGTTATCGATGGAAGCTATACTTGCATCATTCGGTGTGTCGATGGATTGGAAGTATCTCTTGGAGTGAGGTGAGGTGAAATTGGGTTTTACGTCGCGTCCAAGATTATTGCACTTATATAGCGACGTGCATGCACGTGTATGTGTGGCTGCTTGTACTAGTCCGGACTGTTGCTGATTTATAGTGCTAGCTCACTGAGATACCATGCCGCAGTTTAACATGAATACCCCACTCAGACACAGTATACTGACTCCGAGCCGACCAGTCCTTGTTTTAGCCCCTTAATGTCGAGCGCCAGACAGGCTAACAACAAGTACCATCTTTTAACGTCTTTTGGTATGACGCGGCCGGGGATCGAACCCCGGACCTTCCGCTCTCCGGGCGGACGCTCTACCACAAGAAACACGGAGGCGGCCTCTCTTGGAGTGACTTTGAATGAGTTAGGCTTCAACCAATGTTGAACAATGTTTTAGTTTATCATATGAAACTGATGAAGCATATCTCCCAGGACATTTTGGTGCAATGAAATTGAGACACAAAGCTTTGCAGACCATTGTGACATCATTGGTAACCATGACATCACAGTCAAGTGACATCACAAATCTCTTAGCCACTGAAATAGCTGATTCACTGAAAAACTGAAAAGACCTATGAAGATCCGGGATAGAATAGGTCTTCAGCAACCCATGCTTGTCGTAAGAGGCGACTGTGCTTGTCGTAAGAGGCGACTGACGGGCTCAGGTGGTCAGGCTCGCTGACTTGGTTGATGCATGTCATCATATCCCAATTGCGTGGATCGATGTTCATGATGTCAATCACTGGATTGGCTGGTCCAGACTTGATGATTTACAGACCACCGTCATATAGCTAGAATATTGCTGATTGCGGTGTTAAACAACAAACAAACAAACAAACAAACACAAACTGAAAAAATTGGAAGAATGATTTTTGATGATAAATAGAATCTCACCCTCATGTCTTTAAGCTCAAATATATCAAGACGTTTTGATAAATGTGAAAAAATTCTTGACATTCTCGGATATTTGAAACACATAGAATAATCATGATGCAGGGTGTATCTGGGATTTGAACCAATTCAATTCTTTTAAAAGTGTTGGAGTTTCCATGGTGATCAATGTTCATTAGTGTGATGGAGTACCGTATTTTCTTGAGTATTGTGTGCACCCAAGTATAATGTGCACCCTCCCCTAGTGTGTTGACATAGAATCTTCAACATACAACAAATGTGACTTTTAACGAGTCAAAGTATGGCATTTATGATATATGTATCCATTCTTTGTCAACTAAAGTTCGTTTCAAGGCGTCAATAGCGGTAATCTCACTGTGGTTGCTGTTAATAACGGTGAGTTGTGCAATCTTCCGATCGATTCACAAACGATTTCACCAAAATTTAAGTAAAACAATATTAAAAGGAATTTTGAATAAAATTAATGAAATAAGTTACAAACACAAGTCCAGATATACAATGAACACTTTTTATAGACAGACAGTGTAATTACATGATTAATTTGCGTACTTCAGTATGGATTTGTTGACATGGTATTTCCGGTGTTACGTGCTCACAGTAATGTCTTTGCGTTGGGGGGGAAAAACATCAAAATACATTTCTGCCATGAATTTGGAATTAACTCGATTCTGATTGGTCAATCAGAGGCTATTAAATCACAATAAACCCCCTCTGATTGAAACAGCTGGTTTCACCACGGAAACTAATATTCATAGAATAGTACTATTTTCAGTCATTGTCTGTAGGCATATTTAAATAACTATACCTACAATTACAGGTTACAAAATGCACAGATGCGGTTACTACAATATTCAAAGGATGTGTGGCAATACATTTCGTGCAGAAAAACACGACAGAAATCAACAAAGGGAATGTATTTACGTTTTGGAGACAACAGAGAGCTTAAAATTTTGGCGCTTTTCTATATACGACTGTGACGTCATATATTTTGCGTCACAATGAGCGATATGACGTCATCATGGTGACGTGAGATGTAGAGCGAAAGCCTTGCAAAGCTTGCTTTGTTTTCTAAGGGATGGCCACCTCATGTGAGCTTACCAAGTTGCCGTGCTTATATGCCTGTCATATGTTCGAGTGAAGTATTACGGAGTAAACAGGCTTGAGTATATACAGCACCATATTTTGTTCGGTGATTCCGTAATTCAGATCGATAACCCACTCAAAACATTGAACTCAACCCATGCCGCTTCACTCAGTATATTTTCTAACACCAAAGAGTTCGCGTTTTATTTAGTCATGGTAGAATGGAGATAAACATACTGTGTTTTCATTGTAGAGCTAGGTTACATGTAGATTTAACTGCGCTAAATTTAACATTTGAAACCTCACGCTGTGCGTTCGGTTCCAAATCCAATTTAGCAGGGTTAAATCTACAGGTAACCTAGCTCTACATTGAAAACACAGTGTGTTAATTTATCTCCTAATTATGTATAATGTGCACCCCTTTCTACAGAGCTGGGTTTTTTGGAAAAAAAAGTGCACACTATACTCAAAATATGGTATACGATGAGAAGAATGGTAAGAATTTATGTTGAAGTCAGCTCTGTTCCACCCCGGCTGTGAAGTCCCTTGTCAGGATTTCCTACTGTCATTCCTGAAACTTGAGTCTCACATGATCCCTGGCCCTCATTCCTGTATCCAATTGTTTCCACACAAGAAAATCCAATCTCTGAAGACACTAATTAGAATCTGTGTCGGTCCCAGATTCCAACCGAGTCAGAACTCTGGTGACAATTTTAATCTGATGTTTGAAGAATGTTGTGGTCAACCCTTGTGTGGTACATGAAGCTAATGTGTATTATTCTACTGCTTTTTTAAGTCAACTCCTGAACAAAACTGACTGATGACAATACGTTTTATGAAGTAATGTATACCGTATTCGACGTAATAAGCGCCCAGGGCACTCTCAAAATTAGAAATAGGGGGGTCTTATTAGAATATTATTTTGGTGAAAAAGACTCTGTTGAAAGATAAATTTCAGGGTTTATACTGACAGCCTGAAATGTTTATATACGAGAGATACATTTTCCAGAATTTAAATGCCCATAATTAAGGGTGCATATAACACACGAGTGCGTATTATACACGAATATATAAGTCTTGTGTACATTGATCAATCGGAAGGGGTGCTAATTGGTATTGTTCACTAACTAATATATTAGCAAATATCGCCATGGGCGCTTATTAGAGCAGGGCACTTATTACGTTGAATACGGTAAGTGGGTTTTTTAATGTTAATGTTAATATGTTACCCTTAGTTTCTGAGACATGTTACCCTTAGTTGCCCTAATGTTAATTCTAGAAAGCACAGTGGATACCGTGGATATATGCTCACCCTATCAACCACATGTTTGCTTGTTGTGGACTTCCTTGTAGTGTGTAATATCTACATTATATCTACAAGTAAATATGATTCACACTATTTCAATGTCTATGATTTTGAGATCTTAATTCATTGAGGTGCATATTGATTTTCAAAAGGGGTCCTGCAAATTAAATTTTGAAATTTTGATTTAAAACTTAACTGCCAAGCATATATACTGTATTCGACGTAATAAGCGCCCACGGCGACATTTGCTAATATATTAGCAAGTGAACAATGTTAATTAGCACCTCTTCCGATTGATCAATGTACACAAGACTTATATATTCGTGTATAATACGCACGCATGTGTTATATACACCCTTAATTATGGGCAATTAAATTCTGGAAAAATATATCTGTTGTATATAAACAGTTCAGACCGTCAGCATAAACCATGAAATTTATCTTTCAACTCTGTTTTTTCCACCAAAATAATATTCTAATAAGAGCCCCCTATTTCTAATTTTGAGAGCGCTGTGGGCGCTTATTACATCGAATACGGTATAAATACTCACCGCCAAAGAGGTGCAAACTATAGAAACATGTGAAGAAATATGTAAGTTAAGAAGAGATGTTTCCAATGTGTACCAATTAATGGCAAAACTAACAATCAGTCAAGGGTTACAACATAGTGTGTTTATTCTTATCATGATATGCTGCACATGATTTCCAAACTTCACACGCTAATCCTGTACGAGACATGTGATGCGTTCATGAGCGTCGATTCACACAACATACCATTATGTTTGGTTTGTGCATCTAACCAATCTAATATCTCTTGAATATGAGTAAGTCTTCATATATTAATCAACATGAATGGTATTCACATTTCTTTTGTCGGTGAGTGTATATATACATGTAGATTTATTCAATTATAAATTGACTGGTAGGCATCGACCCCTAGTTCCTGAAGAGTCCGTGTATCTGCTACACCAGTCTACATCACGTGATCAGAACCTCCGCCATGGAGACCCACCACAGCACCAACTAATAGTTCCCCGTTCCTGTAAGTCTTGGAGAATTCTCCAAGGAGTGGCGCCATGAGAATGTGGCTCCAAGATACACTGTGCAATGATGATATGGACATCCTTCCACTAATGGTCTTTGTATTCGAGAGATTTGGTCAAATCGACAACAGTGTCTGCGGTCTTGCGACAGTGAGATATCGGTGCATGTACTGTGTTGCGGCCCACTAATCTCGCGGGACTAATTTCAAGGGGGTCTTCTTTTGGCTGATGAAGAGCCAGGAAATGGTCACATGATCGAGCAGGCAGGCTATAAATCCCTTCAGCCAATCAGAGAGTGGCTAGCTTGCCAACCGTGCCGTGATGCATGGGAATTGCTTCTTTGGTGATTGTCTTGCCAGATTGAATGGGATGAGGAGAGATTTATGGTCATATCGGTGTCATAAATGCAGGTTTTGTGCAGACTGTATTGCTGTTTATCTGCTCATTCTGTGAGGGAAAATTAAGGCAAGATCTAAATTGTGACTGTCCGTGACGTGAACATCTTTGTTATTATCTCTGAAACCTGGGGCAATGTGCATATATCAGAAACTAAGGGTAACATGTCTCAGAAACTGAGGGTAAGTGCCTCAGAAACTAAGGGTAACATGTCTCAGAAAGAAGCTAAGTGTAACATGTCTCAGCAACTAAGTGTAACATGTCTCAGCAACTAAGGGTAACATATCTCAGAAACTAAGGGTAACATGTCTCAGAAACTAAAGGTAACATATCTCAGAAACTAAGGGTAACATGTCTCAGAAACTAAGGGTAACATGTCTCAGAAACTAAGGGTAACATATCTGAGAAACTAAGGGTAATATATCAAAGAAACTAAGGGTAACATGTTTCAGAAACTGAGGGTAACATGTGTCTAAGAAACTAAGGGTATTTTGTGTCTCAGAAACTGAGGGTAACATATATCAGAAACTAAGGGTAACATGTCTCAGAAACTGAGGGTAACATGTGTCTCAGAAACTAAGGAGGGTAACATGTGTCTCAGAAACTAAGGGTAATGTATGTGTCTCAGAAACTAAAGGTTACACCTGTTTCAGAAACTAAGGGTAACCTATGTGTTTATACAAAACTAAGGGTAACATGTGCTCATTTGCGAGGTGAAATTTGAGTTTAATGTAGCGTCCAAGATTATTTATTACACATATATTGTGACGTGCTTGCATGTGTGTGTGTTACTGCTTGTTCTAGTTTGCCAACTGAGATGGCATGCCACAGTATAACATGTATACCCCACTCAGACACAGTTTAACATGTATACCCCACTCAGACACAGTATACTGACTCATGTATACCCCACTCAGACACAGTATAACATGTATACCCCACTCAGACACAGTATACTGACTCATGTATACCCCACTCAGACACAGAATACTGACTCAAAGCCTACCAGTCCTTGTTTTAGCCCCTTAATGCCGAGCACCAGGCAGGGTGTCAACAAGTACCATCTTTTAGCGTCTTTTGGTATAACGCAGCCGGGAATCAAACTTTTCTGTATGGTACAAGACAACTGCCAAGCACATCAATGCTGTTGAGTAATAAGATGAGTGAGTGAGTTGGGTTTAACGCCGCTTTGAACAATATTCCAGTTATATGTCAGCTTGGTTTGGGAGGAAAGCCCAAAGTGATTCCTTCGATGAGTGGGCCACGCTGCCCCCAGTAATAAGATGGGTAGATGACATCAGGACGAGGGAGTGGCTAAAAAGGATGCTAGGCATCAGTGCCAGATCTAATCTGAACACAGGAGGCGAGGCTTGGTAGCTGAGTGGGTTAAGCCTTCCCTTGTCACACCGAAAACCCTGGTTTGATTCCCCGTGTGAGAAGCCCATTCCTGCAGGCAGTATCCCAACTGGAATACTGTCAATCGTGAAATTAATGCGTCTCCAAAAGAATGCGACCACTGGACCCTAGCCAAAAATGCGACAAAATTTGAATGCGACACCCCCTCCTCTCAAGCATCAGTGGATTTCTATCTAAAGATGTCCTCAGTCAGGTTTAGAATCCCCACCTTAATCCAACCTTACATTAATCCAATCAAACACCAAATAGCACCGCTTATTAGCTCTGAGTAAAGTACTTCCGCAAAAACAATACATGCGCACTGGTTCGTGTCGGCCTTTGACGCAGTCGCTAAGAACAAAGGGTGGCGTCTGTCTGGACTTGCAGGTGTGATCGGTGATGACATAAGTGAGTAGAACTCTTGTCTTGACCCCAGCAGTGACAATTCACAGGATGTAATTAGTGTTTGAATGACATTGTTTATATACTTTAATTGCTGCTCAATAAACAGTGGTGTGGAATACATCAGCGTATGTCTAAGTTGGTAATTTTGCTATCCAAAATGTCTTATTGTTGATATAAATGCGTTATTTAAAAATGCGAGCAAAGACCACTCGCATTTTTCGCATTTAATTCACACTCGCGTTAATTTCAAGATTTACAGTATATGGCTGTGATATTGATAGAAGCAGTATACAACGTTACACACTCACTGAAGATGCTGAGTTTGTTTGGCAGTGGCGAGAACACACACCACATTGCAATACATTGAATTACTGTTTTTGTGATCTGAAGTCATTTATATGAAACACACCAGTAAACAATGTTCACCCATACTGCTCTATTTTTCTTATATTTCTGTCCATACAGAAGTGTGAACACCAGTTTTTACGTTTAGAAAATATCAGAAATGTTTTACACTTGACTGTTCTACCCTAGGTACTATCTCAAATGAACTTGATCACTTTAACTACACTTATTTCTAGCTGATTAATCGAAACCTGAAAAGTATAGTTCAGGTTCAATGGCCTTGACATTTAAAGCAGCTGCGATACATTTACAATGAGGGATAAAACATTGAACAATAAACGAACAGTTGGGAACAGAGCAAATATGCTCAAACTGAATAACCTTTCTTTCTGTTAACTGGTTAACCTTTCAAAATGATTTTTTTAATACACTCATGTTTGTCTTTTAGAAAGTTCTTATTTTTGTTGGGAAGTTTTGTGTATTATTCTAAAAACCAAATATATGTATTGATTAGGGTTCAAAGAACCGATGGTTGTGTAACTAACGACAAATCAAGTATTTCCTGCCTCAGTGATTGTGCATGTGTACAGGAATATTGTATTAATGTGATTAGCTTGTACTAGAGGCGAGTGGTAGGGTGCACTGTGGATATTTATGTCACAGGGTTGTGATCAGGGCACCGTTCCACAAAGCGATCTTAGCACTACGACTATCGTAAGCCAGTGTTAAAGTATGGGAGTTACGATCACCTTAGCTAAGATGGCTTTGTGGAACGGGCCCTGGTCGTTTATTATAGGAGGGGGGGGGGGGGGGGGGGGCAATGAGATTAAGTGAGGTCATGAAAAAAATGAGATGCCAAAAAGAAGGGGGGTTTCCAAGATTTATCAACACTATCAGGGTGGGGGAAAGAAAAAATGACAGGTATAATTTTTCAAATAAATAAATTTTTAATTTGAAGATTATGTTTGGACAGGTCATGTATTATAGGGAGGGGGCTGTCTTGAAATAATGTTACATATTTGTGGGTTGCATAAACAAAATGGGGAAGGGGGTTATTGGCAAAATATGACACAGTTTGCCATCAGTGTGTGAAATAAATGACTGCCCGTGGGACCGTGGCAGGTAGATCTTGTGTCGGGCGCATAGTTTAAAATCTTATGGGTCCTTATAACCTGCATTAAATTTACAGGTCGATTTATTTCTCACAATAAGCTGCAGTTTTTTAAATGAGGGCCTGAAGAGTTGAGTCAGGGCCTGCAGCTTCTCAAGTCTGTGGGTCCTGATGCCAGACTGGCAATATATTTTATTTCAAACATTGTTCCCCAACTAACCACCCAACCCCCTATAATAAATGATTTTTATTGTTGGGGAATTTGTTAGAGAGTTAAGGGAGTGAGCTGTTATTATTGGCAGGGGTCATCCTCATGTATGCAGGGTATTGTATCTCCATTCCTTTATGTCGAACACCTTTGGCCTAGGGTATTGATCATTAGAGAATGGACAGGTATACCCTGGATGATGCTCTGGTATTTGTTGGAATGAATATCCTTTGGTCTTTGAATGGTCCTAGGGTATTAATCATTAGAGAATGGGCAGGTATACCCTGGATAATTGAAGATGATCTGGTATATGTTGGTATGAATATCTTCTGGTCTTTGAAAGGCTTTTAGAAGTGATACACATAAGGAAGAGAGTTTATGGATGTCAACTTCCTTATTATGAGGAACACAACATTTCAGAGTATATGCTTACTCCTTCATCAGGTGAATCGATGCTAGGAAGCAAAGAGCATATGTATGTACCTGTGAGGACAACAAAAGTAATAAGGTTTCAAAGTTGGAAACTTAACAAGGGAAGCCATCTGTTGGGTTCCCCATGTGAGGTGTTCCCCATGTGTGGTGTTCCCCATGTGAGGTGTTCCCCAAACTTAACAAGGGAAGCCATCTGTTGGGTTCCCCATGTGAGGTGTTCCCCATGTGTGGTGTTCCCCCTGTGAGGTGTTCCCCATGTGTGGTGTTCCCCATGTGAGGTGTTCCCCATGTGAGGTGTTCCCCATGTGAGGTGTTCCCCATGTGTGGTGTTCCCCATGTGAGGTGTTCCTCATGTGAGGTGTTCCCCATGTGTGGTGTTCCCCATGTGAGGTGTTCCAAATGTGTGGTGTTCCCCATGTGAGAGGATCCCCATGTGTGGTGTTCCCCATGTGTGGTGTTCCCCATGTGAGGTGTTCCCCATGTGAGGTGTTCCCCATGTGTGGTGTTCCCCATGTGTGGTGTTCCCCATTGTGGTGTTCCCCATGTGAGGTGTTTCCCATGTGTGGTGTTCCCCATGTGTGGTGTTCCCCATGTGTGGTGTTTCCCATGTGAGGTGTTCCCCATGTGTGGTGTTCCCCATGTGTGGTGTTCCCCATGTGAGGTGTTCCCAATGTGTGGTGTTCCCCATGTGAGGTGTTCCCCATGTGTGGTGTTCCCCATGTGTGGTGTTCCCCATGTGTGGTGTTCCCCATGTGAGGTGTTCCCCATGTGAGGTGTTCCTCATGTGAGGTGTTCCCCATGTGTGGTGTTCCCCATGTGAGGTGTTCCTCATGTGAGGTGTTCCCCATGTGTGGTGTTCCCCATGTGTGGTGTTCCCCATGTGAGGTGTTCCTCATGTGTGGTGTTCCCCATGTGTGGTGTTCCCAATGTGTGGTGTTCCCCATGTGAGAGGTTCCCCATGTGTGGTGTGTGCGGTGTTCCCCATGTGAGAGGATCCCCATGTGTGGTGTTCCCCATGTGAGGTGTTCACCATGTGAGGTGTTCCCCATGTGTGGTGTTCCCCATGTGAGGTGTTCCCCATGTGAGGTGTTCCCCATGTGTGGTGTTCCCCATGTGAGGTGTTCCCCATGTGTGGTGTTCCCCATGTGTGGTGTTCCCCATGTGAGGTGTTCCCCATGTGAGGTGTTCCCCATGTGAGGTGTTCCCCATCTGTGGTGTTCCTCATGTGAGGTGTTCCCCATGCGTGGTGTTCCCAATGTGAGGTGTTCCCCATGTGAGGTGTTCCTCATGTGAGGTGTTCCCCATGTGTGGTGTTCCCCATGTGTGGTGTTCCCCATGTGAGGTGTTCCCCATGTGAGGTGTTCCCCATGTGTGGTGTTCCCCATGTGTGGTGTTCCCCATGTGAGGTGTTCCCCATGTGTGGTGTTCCCCATGTGTGGTGTTCCCCATGTGTGGTGTTCCCCATGTGTGGTGTTCCCCAAGTGAGGTGTTCCCCATGTGAGGTGTTCCCCATGTGTGATGTTCCCCATGTGAGGTGTTCCCCATGTGAGGTGTTCCCCATCTGTGGTGTTCCTCATGTGAGTAGTTCCCCATGCATGGTGTTCCCCATGTGAGGTGTTCCCCATGTGAGGTGTTCCCCATGTGAGGTGTTCCTCATGTGAGGTGTTCCCCATGTGTGGTGTTCCCCATGTGAGGTGTTCCTCATGTGAGGTGTTCCCCATGTGTGGTGTTCCCCATGTGTGGTGTTCCCCATGTGAGGTGTTCCTCATGTGTGGTGTTCCCCATGTGTGGTGTTCCCAATGTGTGGTGTTCCCCATGTGAGAGGTTCCCCATGTGTGGTGTGTGCGGTGTTCCCCATGTGAGAGGATCCCCATGTGTGGTGTTCCCCATGTGAGGTGTTCACCATGTGAGGTGTTCCCCATGTGTGGTGTTCCCCATGTGAGGTGTTCCCCATGTGAGGTGTTCCCCATGTGTGGTGTTCCCCATGTGAGGTGTTCCCCATGTGTGGTGTTCCCCATGTGAGGTGTTCCCCATGTGAGGTGTTCCCCATGTGAGGTGTTCCCCATCTGTGGTGTTCCTCATGTGAGGTGTTCCCCATGCGTGGTGTTCCCAATGTGAGGTGTTCCCCATGTGAGGTGTTCCCCATGTGTGGTGTTCCCCATGTGTGGTGTTCCCCATGTGTGGTGTTCCCCATGTGAGGGGTTCCCCATGTGTGGTGTTCCCCATGTGTGGTGTTCCCCATGGGAGGTGTTCCCCATGTGTGGTGTTCCCCATGTGAGGTGTTTCCCATGTGAGGTGTTCCCCATGTGAGGTGTTCCCCATGTGTGGTGTTCCCCATGTGTGGTGTTCCCCATGTGAGGTGTTCCCCATGTGAGGTGTTCCTCATGTGAGGTGTTCCCCATGTGTGGTGTTCCCCATGTGTGGTGTTCCCCATGTGAGGTGTTCCCCATGTGAGGTGTTCCCCATGTGTGGTGTTCCCCATGTGTGGTGTTCCCCATGTGAGGTGTTCCCCATGTGTGGTGTTCCCCATGTGTGGTGTTCCCCATGTGTGGTGTTCCCCATGTGTGGTGTTCCCCAAGTGAGGTGTTCCCCATGTGAGGTGTTCCCCATGTGTGATGTTCCCCATGTGAGGTGTTCCCCATGTGAGGTGTTCCCCATCTGTGGTGTTCCTCATGTGAGTAGTTCCCCATGCATGGTGTTCCCCATGTGAGGTGTTCCCCATGTGTGGTGTTCCCCATCTGTGGTGTTCTTCATTCCCTACAAACTTCTCTATGGTAGGGTGTTTTCTTGTTTCCTGGTCATCAATCCCAGCACTGCCTTCTATATTAACTCGCCATTGTGTCCACCGAATCGTCATGTATCATCACTCAACACAAGTTTGGTTGATGATTTCTCTGCTTTGTGTATTCACACTCTGAACCTTCAGGTGATGGTGAATCTGAGGCTTGTGGCTACCAAGTAAATGAAAGACTTGTAGTGTTGGTCGGTGTGAACGTGGCTCCTCGTCATAACACCTCGCCTAATGAAGTTCAGTAAAGTAGTTTCATGTGTGATGTGCTACCAGACATTAATTCCCCCGAGTTGGTCAGTCGTTGATTCTCAACTAGACGTTCGTCAGAGATATTGTCTGGCTCCTTATTTAAAGATGCAACATCTGGAATATGATTTTGTTAATGTTTTCTGTCAATATTCTGATTAAAAAATGTCTAAAATCTCAATATGAAAAAATGGAAATTATTAATTTTTCCTTTGCTAAACAAATTCATTTGCATTCATGTATTTGTGGCATCAACCCTGACATGACAGCCACAGCACTTTTCAATGGAGCCGGCATAAAGATGGTGTCTTAGGTCTGAATCACGACAGAATAGTTCCTTAGTATCTCATGCTTGTCTTTAGATCCTAAGCTCACAGCAGAGACCATATAATAGATAATCTATTATATGGTCTCTGCTCATAGGCACGCACGCATGCACGCCTGCACACACGCATGCACAGTCACACGCATCCAGATGCACGTATGCACGCATCACTACTAGGGCTGGGACGGGTAACTCCGGTACTTGGGTCGGGTGGGTACTGAGTAGGACCCGGGTACCCACAGTACTACCCGGATCCATGGTTAGTCACTGACATTTTGTTTAATGACAAAAACTCACTTGAGCTCAGTAATTACATTACAAGTCGCTAATGTTCCCATTTCTTTATGATGATTCCTTTTGACTTGTATATGTTGGAGTAAAGATAAAGCTTCAGTCAACTTCAGTGTACGCATGATTTGATTGTTTCATAAGACACCATATATCTCTATGGTCTCTGGTTTCATACATGTATGTAAACAGTTTTTTCCAGGACTACAGTTAAATTATTGTGTTCCCAACTCTTGAGACCTACGGTGGGTATCCGGGTAGGGTCGGGTAATAGGGGGTTGGGTACCCAGGTAGGGTCGGGTAATAGGGGGTTGGGTATCCGGGTAGGGTCAGGTAATAGGGGGTTGGGTACCCGGGTAGGGTCGGGTAATAGGGGGTTGGGTACCCAGGTAGGGTCGGGTAATAGGGGGTTGGGTACCCAGGTAGGGTCGGGTAATAGGGGGTTGGGTACCCAGCTAGGGTCGGGTAATAGGGGGTTGGGTACCCAGCTAGGGTCGGGTAATAGGGGGTTGGGTACCTGGTTAGGGTCGGGTAATAGGGGGTTGGGTACCCAGGTAGGGTCGGGTAATAGGGGGTTGGGTACCCAGGTAGGGTCGGGTAATAGGGGGTTGGGTACCCAGGTAGGGTCGGGTAATAGGGGGTTGGGTACCCAGGTAGGGTCGGGTAATAGGGGGTTGGGTACCCAGGTAGTCAATTTGGACTCATCCCAGCCCTAATCATTACATAAGCCTCATCTCACTACCACCTCCATGTGCTATGCCTGAGATAGCCTTGCTCCAAGGCTGTACTGAAAGAAAAGTCCATGGATGTGAAGTAGTTCTATTCTCCTAATAGGCAAGTCTAGATATGTGGACAGTAAGGATTCCAGTCTCTTATTGGGACAACTTGTTCTTATTATTTACATAATCTAGAACTTATGATTTAAACTAATAATTATTTCTTTAGAGCCTTTGCAAGTCTATGCCTGAGACTACCAGCTCCACTGGCTGGTTGTGAAGCAGCAGAGAAAGCTCCACATGACTATGTGTCCAGTTTTAAATTACCATGGCGATAGAGTAAGATTCTCTGTGGAATCCGATATGACTGGAATTGCCAGATAACACCCTGTATCTTGACCCAGCAAATGACTGCTATCCCTCGGTGACCCTAATGCAGGAGGGTTATTGGTTTGGAGTCTTTTGGAAACTGTGGCTGATTGCTAATACATACACTTGTGGCACCGGGCCCTTAATGGCCACCAACATGGAAGTGCTAAATGGATGTGTGGACTCAGGGAGTGTGATATACCATGTCTACAGGGTGAGTGAGTGAGTGAGTGAATGAGCGAGCGAGTGAGTGAGTGAGCGAGTGAGTGAGAGTGTTTGTGTGTGTGAGTGTTTTGAGGTAATGACCTTGAGAATGTCCTGTGACACCAGGTATGAGTTGTCAAATACATACCCCGGAGCTATTAAAAGATACATTGAATATCACATCCCCAAAATAATACATTGGTGGTAGTCTGTCTTACAGACTCTGATACAAATATATATCAAAAATAGCCCATGCAAGTCTATAATGTTTGGCAAGTCTAGATCACTGCAGTATCGAAGAGAGTCACTGGGCTCTTTTTATTATATTTTTATTAAGATAACTGAACAACTGTTTTTTTATGTACGATATGTTCAATTCAGAGACTAAATGTTAGTCTACATTGGTGGATGTGAATGAATTACAGCTCTGCTGAATTATTTCAAGACAAAGAACTGACACATAAATGAATTTAATTCATTCTTCAGTTTTGATATATCAATGTTGACAAATGTAAATTTTCTGTGAATTGGGAGACAAGTGTTGACCTTAAATATTGACCCACATCAATTACATTTACATGTCAACTTCCGCGTTACTCCCAGGAAGAAATAAGAAATGTAAAAGATTAAAGCATTAGATGATGAACACTTCAATGTCGACTGTCAGCTCAAACATTTATCACAGCACTGAAAAACTTTCATTTCATTTAAGCCAAACAGGCATCGTGACACTGACCGTGTTTCCCAGGGCGCATGTGGGCAGATCAGGAAGTCCGATTCATTTATCTGAATGCGTAGAGAAACAAATGGCATGTTCCGTGTGTAAAGACAGACTGATTCCCAGTCTTACTGCAAATGATGGACCAAAGAGCATTCTTCTGTGTGAATAATTTATATCAATGTTCAATTTAGTCAGAAAAGGGCAATTGCTGTGCCGGAAAAAAATTGGAATCAGCTAACTTGCTTAGGTGATATGACCAGACAAGGGATGAAAGATAAGTTGGGTCAACGAAACCTGTGCTATTGCTGTAATATTGAATGTATAATGTAATATTGAAAACTATAAAAAAAAAGCATCAAATGCCTCCCACTCATTCAATAACTTCTTTAACATTCCCTACACCATATTTACCTCCCACTCATTCAATAACTTCCTTATCAACCTCTATACCATATTTACCTCCCACTCATTCAATAACTTCCTTATCAACCTCTACACCATATTTACCTCCCACTCATTCAATAACTTCCTTATCATTCCCTACACCATATTTACCTCCCACTCATTCAATAACTTCCTTATCATTTCCTACACCATATTTACCTCCCACTCATTCAATAACTTCCTTATCAACCTCTACACCATATTAACCTCCCACTCAGTCAATAACTTCCTTATCAACCTCAACACCATATTTACCTCCCACTCAGTCAATAACATCCTTATCAACCTCTACACCATATTTACCTCCCACTCATTCAATAACTTCCTTATCAACCTCTACACCATATTTACCTCCCACTCATTCAATAACTTCCTTATCAACCTCTACACCATATTTACCTCCCACTCAGTCAATAACTTCCTTATCATTCCCTACACCATATTTACCTCCCACTCATTCAATAACTTCCTTATCAACCTCTACACCATATTTACCTCCCACTCAGTCAATAACTTCCTTATCATTCCCTACACCATATTTACCTCCCACTCATTCAATAACTTCCTTATCATTCCCTACACCATATTTACCTCCCACTCAGTCAATAACTTCCTTATCATTCCCTACACCATATTTACCTCCCACTCAGTCAATAACTTCCTTATCATTCCCTACACCATATTTACCTCCCACTCAGTCAATAACTTCCTTATCATTCCCTACACCATATTTACCTCCCACTCAGTCAATAACTTCCTTATCATTCCCTACACCATATTTACCTCCCACTCAGTCAATAACTTCCTTATCATTCCCTACACCATATTTACCTCCCACTCAGTCAATAACTTCCTTATCAACCTCTACACCATATTTACCTCCCACTCATTCAATAACTTCCTTATCATTCCCTACGCCATATTTACCTCCCACTCATTCAATAACTTCCTTATCATTCCCTACACCATATTTAGCACCCACTCATTCAATAACTTCCTTATCAACCTCTACACCATATTTACCTCCCACTCATTCAATAACTTCCTTATCATTCCCTACACCATATTTACCTCCCACTCAGTCAATAACTTCCTTATCATTCCTTACACCATATTTACCTCCCACTCATTCAATAACTCCCTAATCGACTCTCTTCACCATATTTACCTCCCACTCATTCAGTAACTTCCTTATCAACCCCTCCACTATATTTCCTGTATTTCACTCAAAAACCCACTGGAGATGAATATAGAAACACTACAAATATATGGTAAAACATTTTGAAATGGGATTGTATTTTTTCAGCATAATGATTAGATTTCCTCAATTTAACCACTGGGATCTAAAAATTTCTGTCACAGAATTTAAATTGTTTGATGCAAATTTGTTGAGAATTTCATTTCATATTGAAAATCTGGCTCAAGTTACAGTTTACAGAAATAGTATATTACTTTGGAACTATGAAATGTGAGTCCAGAATATAAAAAGATCCATCTCTTGAGATCCCCCAGTGTGAATTCTCCAATATGTTCCATGCCAGAATGGAGGGAAGATACTACTTTGGTACCGTATATCGCTGTGTATAAGGCGACCCCACGTATAAGACGACCCCCCTGTACACGCCTTAAAAATCAACCCAAAATCCTATACTCCGTGTATAAGGCGACCTGGAATGAAACACATCACAAGTCTGACTGATATACCGGTAGAAGATTTAACGTGCTCTTGCCGACTGTAGCGTATTTCGCACACGGACATCACAAATTAGTTAGTTAGTTACTTTGGAGATTTAATGTGCGCTTTCCGACTGATGCGTATTTCGCACACATCACAAGTGCGCACACAAACCTTATATATGTTTATCTTGCGTTGTTTTTTATCTACAATGATATCTCGCGTGTGTAACTCCGGCACACGTCGCCATTTTGTGTTTACACGGTACTACACCAAATTGGTGTCCGTAAAATAAAATTCATTTATGAAGTAATAACATATAAGAGACAATGGTGAGTAATTTAATCGCCAACTAACTATGTTGTAACTAACTAGGCTTATGTTTGCTTCACATTCAGCGTGTTTATTCCACAATCACTTGTACACACTGTCTCCAACACTTGTTAATACAACTGTAAAAACAGCGGGAATTGATTTCAGCTTCACCGGTTATCACATGTTAGATCACATGTGCAATATGCAAATGATTACCGGTACTTCCGGCTCTCTACTCACGGATGTTGATTGTTTTACCGTGTCAGCTGGTTTGACAATCTGCATCGAGGAGAGGGTCATTTCAACTTTATTTGCAGAAATTATTAAACTTTATTCAAGGAAAACAGATACAAATCATGTTTATGTATGGAAATAGTTATTGGAACAGTTATTTAGGACGAAATGCGAAGTTTTATTGTCAAATGCTGGGCTGGCCATCGGACGCCGGTTGACATCGCCAGTGGAAAAAAATGTGAGATCTTCGACTCCGTGTATAAGACGACCCCCCTTCTTAGCCCCCTCATTTTAGGTACGAAAAACTCGCCTTATACACAGCGATATACGGTATCAACTAACGATCAGTCAAAAGGCCAGAGTTGATCATGCATCTCATTTACTGGCATTTATATACAAGGCTGAGACTGTTGCCATCTTGTCCTTGTAGGTCCATGATCATTAAGAGAACAAGGAGGCTGTTTTCCAACAGACTGCTCTCATGTGAGGTAATCGTTGTTTACATTAGATGACAAAATACCCCTTGATACTGTTTTCTTCTGCTTAAGGTTGATTTTAGTGTAAAAGGAAAATTGATTATTAATCCTACTTATATATTTGTTTCTGAGACATATTCTAAGGACATGTGATTCTTATTTGTTCAAAATTAGGTACCAAACTTACATTATTGTATATCAAATTCAAAAACTCACTCACTCACTCACTCACTCACTCACTCACTCACTCACTCACTCACTCACTCACTCGACCCATGAAGATCCGGGGTAGAATAGGTCTCCAGCAACCCATGCTTGCTGTAAAAAGTGGCTATGCTTGTCGTAAGAGGCGACTAACAGGATCAGGTGGTCAGGCTCGCTGACTTGGTTGATGCATGTCATCGTATCCCAATTACGTGGATCAGTGCTCATAATGTCAATCACTGGATTGTCTGGTCGTCATATGGCTGGGATATTGCTGCTTCAGCATTTAAGAACAAACAAACACAAATAAAAGCTTCACTCACTCACTCACTCCCTCATTCCATGGGTGGGGAATAGAGTGAGTGAGTGAGTGAGTTGGGTTTAACGCTGCTTTTAACAGTATTCCAGTTATATCGCGGCGTGTCAGCTTAATGTGGGAGGAAAGCCCGAATTGATGCAGGTCTCAGACGTTTACCACTTCGGTGAAACCCACGAGCACGGGTATGGTGCTGACATAACCTAGAAACATAATCGGGGCGTACCGGGATTCGAACCCACAATCATAGGTTTCTGGCATGCCCAAGGGACGCAACTCTGCACAGCCAATCGCGGCGCCTTAGACGACGGGGCCACCCGTGCCCCCCCTCTTGGAGGCCAATATGGGGGTGGGGAATAGACACAGTTGAGGCAGCAACTCCCTCTTGGCTGTGGTCTCAGCTTGGGATCGGAGTCTTGTAATCAGTGTTCTCTTCAGCATCTAACAGGATCAATTCCCCCTCAGTAGAGGTTAAGGGTGTCGTTGCCATTTCTTGAATATATCTATTAAGTATGGAGTTTTTGTATTTGATTTCATGCATCACCAGACGGATATCAAGTTTAGTTTCTGTATGTGAATAGAAATAATTACACAAGAATCATCTGAAACGTTGGCTGCTGACATCGGTGTTACCACTCAACAATTCATTCACCAACTTAACAACTCATTCACCCATTCAGCATGCAACTCTGCCATGCAATCCTGCCATGCAATCCACAATACTCACTGCTAACCATTCAACAATTTAACTTCTCACTCACTCACTCACTCACTCACTCACTCACTCACTCACTCACTCACTCACTCAAACACTCACTCACTCAAACACTCACTCACTCACTCACTCACTCACTCACTCACTCAAACACTCACTCACTCACTCACTCACTCAAACACTCACTCACTCAAACACTCACTCACTCACTCAAACACTCACTCACCCACTCACTCACTCACTCAAAAACTCACTCACTCAACCACTCACTCACTCACTCACTCAAACACTCACTCAAACACTCACTCACTCAAACACTCACTCACTCAAACACTCACTCACTTACTCACTCACTCACTCACTCACTCAAACTCTCACTTACTCACTCACTCACTCACTCACTCAAACTCTCACTCACTCACTCACTCACTCACTCACTCACTCACTCACTCACTCAGTTAGTTAGTTACACTCAACCCCTGTAGCCCGTACCCCTTTGGCTATTGTGACCATATACACCATTACTGTTCAATAAGGCACATTTCACAAGTCTAGACTGTAACTTCCTCCAATTGACTGTGTAGCCTGGCATGAAATTACCAATGATTTCCCCCGAACTGCCATGTTTCATATCCTCCTGTGTTTGTCACTCTGACGTACATTGATGCTATTGTCATATTGCCGAGATATGGTTTTGTAAGGAGTAATGGCTTTCACAGCTCTACCCAAAGTGAGATAAGTTATCAGTTTATAAAGTTCAAAGTCACCAGGGTCAGATTCATGGGCATCTGGACTTACTGATATTTTCAAGCTTTATTTGTTTTTGACAAATCTGTTTAGTATTCACTGGTGGTAGGATAGACTTACATCTAGTCTCTAAAATGAACATATCTCACAGAAAAAAACACTTGTTTAATTATCTTGATAAAAATATGATGAAAGAACCCAGAGACTCTCTTCATTTTCAGATACAGCGGTAACCTAAACTTGCCACACATTATAGGCTTGCATGGGCTGTATTGGATATATTTGTATCAGGGTTAGCCCTCCACCATGACTGTGGTATATATATTTTTTAGGTATTTCTTTTTTTACATAGAGCCTGGTCAAGTCTAGATCAAACTAACCAAGTCTAGTTTGCTTGATTAACAGCAGAAGGTGAAAGGTTCTTTTGAAAACATTTTTTTTATTGTTTTAATGACATGTTTTTATTGACAAAGTGTTAGTCTATATCAGGGTATGTATGACAGACAAGCGGTCATACTTTCTTCTGGCTGTAAATGGTTTCAGACTGACAAGGTTTTGTTTTGAGGTGTGATGGTCACGCTGGTGTACAGCTGACATTATCAAGGATGGCTCTCTGTTGAGGTGGGTTGGTAGTCTCTGGTAAAGTGGGGGCGGTCGGGTAGTGTAGTGGTTAAAGCGTTCGCTTGTCACGCCGAAGACCCGGGTTCGATTCCTGACATGGGTACAATGTGTGAAGCCCATTTCTGGTGTCCCTGCCATGATATTGCTGGAATATTGCTAAAAGCGGCGTAAAACCAAACTCACTCACTCACTCACTCTGGTATAGTGGAGCGTCTGCCAAACCTTGATGCAACCAAACTCTGGCCTTGCAAAAGGTCCTTGGGTGCATTATTGAAGTAGTCATTCGAACAAGTGAGTTAAATTAACTCAAATTAAAATTTAAAATTTAAAGAATTAAATTCCAGATATGTCCTGATTCTGGTGATCACCTCCATGGTCCAGTGGTAGAGTGCCCGTCCGGCGAGCGGAAGGTCCGGGGTTCCATCCCCGGCCGTGTCATACCAAAAGACGTTAAAAGATGGTACTTGTTGTTACACTGCCTGGCGCTCGGCATTTAGGGGATAAAACAAGGACTGGTTGGCTCGGAGTCAGTATACTGTGTCTGAGTGGGGTATCTCAGTGGACTAGCACTATAAATCGGTATCAGTCCGAACTAGTACAAGCAACCACACACACACATGCAAGCACGCACACACACATGCAAGCATGTCGCTATAAGTGCAATAATCTTGGACTCTTGGACGCAACGTTAAACTCCATTTCACCTCACCTTGATTCTTTTAATCCGTTTGTTGTATCTGAAAATTGCTTTTGTTTTAAAACTGATGTTTCTTAACTGAATTGGGACTAAGATTGGTTAGTTTTTACAGATGTTAGCCTATTATCAGATGCTCTCAATGAATCAGAATCTTGATTGGTTTATAGGTCAACCAGCCCTAAAAAGAGACCGATCTAAAGTGGAACAAATAAATGTAAAATTGTAGTTTGATGTCCACCGGATGTGTCATGTTGTCTCAAGAGCAGCCTATTTGGGGATTGGGTGGTCGGACTTGAATGATTGATTGTCATTATACCCTGAATACAGGGGGGTGGTCATGCTATCGACCTCAGGTTTGCCTGACCCAGATTTGATATTTATCGTGTTATGTGGCAGTGTATATTGTAACTTTATTTCTGGTGATGGTAAGACATTCACTTCTGCCGGAGGCAAGGGAGATAACTGACTGTAAAAGTCCAGTTTCCACACTTGCCAAACTAGGCTGGAATTTCTGGGTTCGCTTGTAGGGCCACAGGTGGCAATACGAGTTATGTCCTTTCAATGTCCCTCCTACTGACCAATTCCACCTTCATATCACTTGCATTTGCTTCAAACAAAATGAGGGTGCACAGTCAAGACTATCTGATCGATGATGAAGATCTATATTGTAATAAAACAGGTCTTACCTTGCAAAGTGCATCAAATCACGTGAACCCCTTGATTAACAACATAAAAAGATTTGGAAAATACATGGTAACAGTTAACGGTACACATGCTCTGCAAATCGGATGTCGCTTTCGTTACAGGATTTGGTAGGACTGTGCATAGACTCATCAGTCCAGCCAAAATATAGCTCCATAATTGCAGCCTAGCAAGGGTGGAAACTGGACTTTTACAGTTAGTTAACTCCCTTGCCTCAGGAAGATGGACTTTTGTATTAGGCCTGATAACTATAATGCTGCTGCCACATATTTCTCCCATTGTATTGCCTGGTATGGTAGTAAACCTTATCATGCTTATTTCAATATGATTTGTTGATTTTCATGGATCGTGTATGGTTATTTACTGATCTCACATTTTAATTCTACTCATACCAATTTCTGGGTTAACCTTCACGTTTCAATATGGGAATTAACATGTAAAACAACAGCCTGATGCTGGACAATTGCTGGCTGCCATGTAAAACAACAGCTTTTAGCAATATTCCAGCAATATCATGGCTGGGGACACCAGAAATGGGCTTCACACATTGTACCCATGTTGGGAATTGAACCCGGGCCTTTCGCAAGACGGCTGTTGAGGAAGAAGGATGCTTAAGGTTTAAGGTGAAAAAAATGACATTCACAGACCCCCAGACAGCATTAATGAGAGATGCAGGGTTTAAGTTCTATTTGATGTCGGAAATGATATTACAAAACATGACATTAATAACTCAGTACTGTGTACACCATTTGTCATATTATGCAAGAAGAGACAAAAATCATTACGGTACCTATTCAACTAGTGTAGAAGTAGTTGACTGTCCATTAGTCTAGGGCCTTACTCTCGGCTAACTGGTAAATATTCAAGTCTCCTATCCAGTCTGTCTGGCAATATATTTCTGTCGACTTCCACATACAGGAAATCCTTGACACAATGCTGTCAGTGGGGCTCCCTGTCTGTGTCACAGAAAAGCCTTGTTACAGAGATGTGGAGAAATTCAGAAACTGTTGCCCTCAAAACTGATTGTTTGATGCTATTGTAGCAGGGCGTGGAGTCATCCTACAGATGACATCCTTACCTTGTCAGCTTGCTGACGGGGTTAACCTCTTTGGTCATGTGGACAAGGCGTCCGACATCGGATCAGAAGGTCCGTGGTTCGAATCCCATCACGGGACTCGGAAATTTTATGGCTGCTGCATTGGCGCCCAACGTGGGGCTGAGCATGTTCATATTAAATTTGAGCAAAATAAGCCTCAGTACCTTACTATGTGGCCCGGGACGTGCCTTCTGTTGACGGGGGAGTATGTAGCAGTATATTCAGTTTTTAATATATCTAACACAATCCTGGGCTCCTATATGACTGCGGTACCTCTATGGTTCTTAAAAGTGTTGTTGTAAAGCAAAGAGAAAGGAAAGAAATATTATTATTTTTTATGATCGGTCTGAGGTTTTCTCTGTTATTTTAGAGTTTTGTCATCTCTGACATATTTAACACACGCTGTAAGAAAAGTCAACAGAACTGTAAATGAAATAACTGAAAATGAGAATTCTTATAAATTCAAGCTGAAGGGGTTGATGTCATAAAGGATCTACTACCTTTCTGTGTACTGATTTGTACCCAAATCCAAATTGTAATACACAATTATGCCCAAGCTTGTCAATGATGCCACAAGAACCAAGACAAGTCTATACATGAAACCAATCCCTTTGCAGAGTTGTGTGGTCTTCCTTTTCAAACTGGTTCATGCCAGCGAAGCATGGAGTATAAACTAGTGTCTGTATAGTAGCGGCCATAACATTTCTCAGTCCCATGATGGGATTCAAACCATGGACCTTCTGACGGACCGTCGGACGCCTTGTCCACGTGACCAAAGATGTTAACCCCGTCAGCCAGCTGACAAGGTAAGGATGTCATCTGTGGGATGCCTGCACCTCCTGTCACATACTCCCCGTCAACAGAAGGCTCGTCCTGGACCGCATAGCAGGGTCCCGAGAATTATTTTGCAAAGATATAATATGATCGTGCTCAGTCAGATTGGGCACCATTGTAGCGGCTTTTGCATTTCCGAGTCCCATCATTCTATACAAGCCACGGACCTAGTCCAAGGTCAGATGCCTTGTCCCCATGGCCAAAGAGGTAAGGATGCCATCTGTGAGATGAATCGATACCGTGTTACAAGTTCATTTGTGTATTCTGATTTTGGTACTGTGTATCTGTGCATGTCTTCCAACAACTGGGAGGGCAGTCGGTTAGCCTAGTGGTTAAAGTGTTCGCTCGTCACGCCGAAGGCCCGGGTTCGATTCCCGACATGGGTACAATGTGTGAAGCCCATTTCTGGTGTCCCCCGCCGTGATATTGCTGGAATATTGCTAAAAAGCAGCGTAAAACCATACTCACTCACTCCAACACCTGAGGAAGTAATGTAATATTCGACCCAGGTTTTGTCAATTTCGATAAAAAATAATTGATTTGAACTTGTCCAAAGTGTCAGTGATTTGTTTTCATACCATATGTCATTACAGCTTTCTGAAACATATCATTTTCGCTATATGTGACCTTGTGATATCATTGCATATCATGGCGTCAGATATCACAACGCATCAACTAATTACAACTTTGAGTTTGACCTTACATAAGCAAGATGATAAATACATGCAAGCTAATATTGCACGCCTAATATTTTAGATTAATGTGTCTGCCCTGGAAGAAGTGGAGTATGCTATAACAGCTTACAGAACTTGCAGCCATCATGTATGGATTGCTGCCTGGTAATCTGATGGGCTTTATCTGGCCATGAAATAAAACATGCTCGTCCATCTTGCTGCTGTTGATTGTCTGTGGTAGTTGGAGGCTGGTCGTTGTGTTGAGTCTTGTTGCAGAGGTCCTGTAACTCAATAAAATAAAACACTTTCTGTGTTGTGAGTGTCTTTCTATCTACAAAACATGCTGGCACAGGGGAACAGGTACTGACCTTCACATGCTACTCTCCTGACAACTACCGTTACAAGACTTAGTTACAACATTCACTGCCCTTCACATGCTACAACTACCGTTACAAGACTTAGTTACAAAATTCACTGACCTTCACATACTACTGTCCCTACAACTACAGTTACAAGACTTAGTTACAACAGTCACTGACCTTCACATGCCACAGTCCTGACAAGTACTGTTACAACAAGACTTACTTACAACCTTCACTGACCCTCACATACTACTGTCCCTACAAGTACTGTTACAACAAGGCTTAGTTACAACATTCACTGACCCTCACATACTATTGTCCCTACAAGTACTGTTACAACAAGACTTACTTACAACCTTCACTGACCCTCACATACTACTGTCCCTACAAGTACTGTTACAACAAGGCTTAGTTACAACATTCACTGACCTTCACATACTACTGTCCCTACAAGTACTGTTACAACAAGGCTTAGTTACAACATTCACTGACCATCACAAACTACTGTCCCTACAAGTACTGTTACAACAAGACTCAGTTACAACATTAACTGACCCTCACATACTACTGTCCCTACAAGTACTGTTACAACAAGGCTTAGTTACAACATTCACTGACCCTCACAAACTACTGTCCCTACAAGTACTGTTACAACAAGACTTACTTACAACCTTCACTGACCCTCACAAACTACTGTCCCTACAAGTACGGTTACAACAAGGCTTAGTTACAACATTAACTGACCCTCACAAACTACTGTCCCTACAAGTACTGTTACAACAAGACTTACTTACAACCTTCACTGACCCTCACAAACTACTGTCCCTACAAGTACTGTTACAACAAGACTTAGTTACAACATTCACTGACCTTCACATACTACTGTCCCTACAAGTACTGTTACAACAAGACTTATTTACAACATTAACTTACCTTCACATCCTACTGTCCCTACAACTACTGTTACAACTGGACTTAGTTACAAAATTCACTGACCTTCACATACTACTGTCCCTACAACTACAGTTACAAGACTTAGTTACAACATTCACTGCCCTTCACATGCTACAACTACCGTTACAAGACTTAGTTACAAAATTCACTGACCTTCACATACTACTGTCCCTACAACTACAGTTACAAGACTTAGTTACAACAGTCACTGACCTTCACATGCCACAGTCCTGACAAGTACTGTTACAACAAGACTTACTTACAACCTTCACTGACCCTCACATTCTACTGTCCCTACAAGTACTGTTACAACAAGACTTACTTACAACCTTCACTGACCCTCACATACTACTGTCCCTACAAGTACTGTTACAACAAGGCTTAGTTACAACATTCACTGACCTTCACATACTACTGTACCTACAACTACTGTTACAACAAGACTTACTTACAACCTTCACTGACCCTCACAAACTACTGTCCCTACAAGTACTGTTACAACAAGACTTACTTACAACCTTCACTGACCCTCACAAACTACTGTCCCTACAAGTACGGTTACAACAAGGCTTAGTTACAACATTAACTGACCCTCACAAACTACTGTCCCTACAAGTACTGTTACAACAAGACTTACTTACAACCTTCACTGACCCTCACAAACTACTGTCCCTACAAGTACTGTTACAACAAGACTTAGTTACAACATTCACTGACCTTCACATACTACTGTCCCTACAAGTACTGTTACAACAAGACTTATTTACAACATTAACTTACCTTCACATCCTACTGTCCCTACAACTACTGTTACAACTGGACTTAGTTACAAAATTCACTGACCTTCACATACTACTGTCCCTACAACTACAGTTACAAGACTTAGTTACAACATTCACTGCCCTTCACATGCTACAACTACCGTTACAAGACTTAGTTACAAAATTCACTGACCTTCACATACTACTGTCCCTACAACTACAGTTACAAGACTTAGTTACAACCTTCACTGACCTTCACATGCCACAGTCCTGACAAGTACTGTTACAACAAGACTTACTTACAACCTTCACTGACCCTCACATACTACTGTCCCTACAAGTACTGTTACAACAAGGCTTAGTTACAACATTCACTGACCTTCACATACTACTGGGGGCGGTCGGGTAGCCTAGTGGTTAAAGCGTTCGCTCGTCATGCCGAAGACCCGGGTTCGATTCCCGACATGGGTACAATGTGTGAAGCCCATTTCTGGTGTCCCCCGCCGTGATGTTTCTGGAATATTGCTAAAAGCGGCGTAAAACCATACTCACTCACATACTACTGTCCCTACAAGTACTGTTACAACAAGACTTATTTACAACATTAACTTACCTTCACATCCTACTGTCCCTACAACTACTGTTACAACTAGACTTAGTTACAAAATTCACTGACCTTCACATGCTGCTGTCCCTACAACTACTGTTACAACTGGACTTAGTTACAAAATTCACTGACCTTCACATGCTACTCTCCTGACAACTACCGTTACAAGACTTAGTTACAAAATTCACTGCCCTTCACATGCTACAACTACCGTTACAAGACTTAGTTACAAAATTCACTGCCCTTCACATGCTACAACTACCGTTACAAGACTTAGTTACAAAATTCACTGATCTTCACATACTACTGTCCCTACAACTACAGTTACAAGACTTAGTTACAACAGTCACTGACCTTCACATGCCACAGTCCTGACAAGTACTGTTACAACAAGACTTACTTACAACCTTCACTGACCCTCACATACTACTGTCCCTACAAGTACTGTTACAACAAGGCTTAGTTACAACATTCACTGACCTTCACATACTACTGTACCTACAAGTACTGTTACAACAAGGCTTAGTTACAACATTCACTGACCCTCACAAACTACTGTCCCTATAAGTACTGTTACAACAAGACTTACTTACAACCTTCACTGACCCTCACATACTACTGTCCCTACAAGTACTGTTACAACAAGGCTTAGTTACAACATTCACTGACCCTCACATACTACTGTCCCTACAAGTACTGTTACAACAAGACTTACTTACAACCTTCACTGACCCTCACATACTACTGTCCCTACAAGTACTGTTACAACAAGGCTTAGTTACAACATTCACTGACCTTCACATACTACTGTCCCTACAAGTACTGTTACAACTAGACTTAGTTACAACATTCACTGACCTTCACATACTACTGTACCTACAACTACTGTTACAACAAGACTTAGTTACAACATTCACTGCCCTTCACATGCTACAACTACCGTTACAACTAGACTCAGTTACAACAGTCACTGCCCTTCACATGCGACTGTCAGATGTAAGTCTTGGGGAGCCAGATCAGGGGAATAAGGAGGCACTGGTGCCTTGTCCTGATGGAGCACACCTTTTCTCAGCTTCCCTTCCTTGTTTGGATGTGGTAAAAACTACTTTCCTCCACGGAGTCACAAACTATGCAAGAACCTTTCTGTACCTTCAGACAGAGCTAGATTGTCATGAGACATGTTGTGCCGTGTACATTTTTGATCAGATGTCAGAAGTTCTGGAACACAACAAGCTGATACTTTCTCACTGCCAAAGTTCTGTGATAATGGAATGTACTCTCACCTGATGCTCAGTCATTCACGGGTTGGCCATCACCAAATTATGAAATCTCTGGATGGTTTCTGGTGTTACTGATGTGACAGGCCTTCCATGAAGTGGGTCATCTCCGAGGCTTTCCCTGACAGGTTTAAACTCTGCTGCCAATAATTTTACATTGGCTTAGGAAGTGGCATCCTTCCCTAGCATTGTACTCAAATGTTCATGGATGGCTTTTGGTGTTAAGCTGTTTGTTTGCAAGTACTTGATCACTGCACATTACTCAAGTTTGCCTATTTTACGAAAGGCACAAACCCCTTCTTATTTTACTGGACCTGTGAAGATCCGGGGTAGAATAGGTCTTCAGCAACCCATGCTTGCTGTAAAAGGTGACTATGCTTGTCGTAAAAGGCGACTAACGGGATCAGGTGGTCAGGCTCACATGGATCAATGCTCATGATGGCAATCACTGGATTGTCTGGTCCAGACTTGATTATTTACAGACCGCCGTCATATAGCTGGAATATTGCTGAGTACAGCGTTAAACAACAAACAACAAAAATCATTTTACTAGCTTAACAGTGAAACAATTTGCACAACTGACTCAAGTTTTTGTTAATATTCCTCTATGACATTATGTAATGTCCACAACAGCAGATGTCAGAACCCAGTCAACCGGCACCCTTGTATATGAGATCAGTAATGGACAATTGCCTTGTCTATTCCACATGCCAAAATGACGTCTGCCCCGAAGAACTGTAATGTGAATCAGTACTGTTTCACGGATGAATCCATTAATCTCCATGTTTTGAAAGTAAGGAAGTTTCAATTTTAGATACCTTTTGTGAGATATTTTTAAGTATATGACATGTTTATCACAGATAACCATTTGTGACAGCTAGCAGCCCCCTTGACATTTTCAACTTGAGAAATAAGCTCTTATTCTGAATTATTCATGGAGTCACTTGCCCCCTTATTGAATATGTTAACCCACGCTTGTGTTAGGTAGCCATTTCATCTTGCCCATCTCAGTTCCAGCACAACTAGGCAGTAGTTAGGCCTACTGTTGCACTCTTCAAGGAAAGTGTAGGTGTCAAAGAATTCATATTATGTGATTGACGTTTCAGGAATCAAATCAAATTTGTGTACAAAGCAGTTTGAGAGATCCACTATTTTCATAACTGAGGCATTATGAAATGATAATCAATTTTTACAACTGACATTCATGGATGACTGGCATGTGTATTGAAGATCCCTCAGTGTGGGGAGTCTACAGAAGGGGTCCTTTATTGAAGTGGCCCATGCTTGTCTCCCTGTTGGGAGTCTACAGAAGGGGTTCTTTATTTAAGTGGCCCATGCTTGTCTCCCTGTTGGGAGTCTACAGAAGAGGTCCTTTATTTATGTGGCCCATGCTTGTCTCCCTGTTGGGAGTCTACAGAAGGGGTCCTTTATTTAAGTGGCCCATGCTTGTCTCCCTGTTGGGAGTCTACAGAAGGGGTCCTTTATTTAAGTGGCCCATGCTTGTCTCCCTGTTGGGAGTCTACAGAAGGGGTCCTTTATTTAAGTGGCCTATGCTTGTATCCCTGTTGGGAGTCTACAGAAGGGGTCCTTTATTGAAGTGGCGCATGCTTGTCTCCCTGTTGGGAGTCTACAGAAGGGGTCCTTTATTGAAGTGGCCCATGCTTGTCTCCCTGTTGGGAGTCTACAGAAGGGGTCCTTTATTTAAGTGGCCCATGCTTGTCTCCCTGTTGGGAGTCTACAGAAGAGGTCCTTTATTTAAGTGGCCCATGCTTGTCTCCCTGTTGGGAGTCTACAGAAGGGGTCCTTTATTGAAGTGGCCCATGCTTGTCTCCCTGTTGGGAGTCTACAGAAGGGGTCCTTTATTGAAGTGGCCCATGCTTGTATCCCTGTCGGGAGTCTACAGAAGGGGTCCTTTATTTAAGTGGCCCATGCTTGTATCCCTGTCGGGAGTCTACAGAAGGGGTCCTTTATTGAAGTGGCCTATGCTTGTCTCCCTGTCGGGAGTCTACAGAAGGGGTCCTTTATTGAAGTGGCCTATGCTTGTATCCCTGTTGGGAGTCTACAGAAGGGGTCCTTTATTTAAGTGGCCCATGCTTGTCTCCCTGTTGGGAGTCTACAGAAGGGGTCCTTTATTTAAGTGGCCCATGCTTGTCTCCCTGTTGGGAGTCTACAGAAGGGGTCCTTTATTTAAGTGGCCTATGCTTGTATCCCTGTTGGGAGTCTACAGAAGGGGTCCTTTATTTAAGTGGCCCATGCTTGTCTCCCTGTTGGGAGTCTACAGAAGGGGTCCTTTATTTAAGTACCCCATGCTTGTCTCCCAGTGGGGAGTCTACAGAAGGGGTCCTTTATTGAAGTGGCCCATGCTTGTCTCCCTGTTGGGAGTCTACAGAAGGGGTCCTTTATTTAAGTGGCCC
Source organism: Haliotis rufescens (assembly GCF_023055435.1). Taxonomy (NCBI): domain Eukaryota; kingdom Metazoa; phylum Mollusca; class Gastropoda; order Lepetellida; family Haliotidae; genus Haliotis; species Haliotis rufescens. The sequence continues at coordinate 1,757,273 of NW_025964223.1, read as the reverse complement.
ATGCTTGTCTCCCTGTGATATAGCTGACCCACTGCGATATAACTGAAATTAAGTTTAAACTTTACTCGATTTCACACACAAGTTGAGTGCAACGATGGCTGCAGTGAAACCTCTCCAGTCGAAACATGGTTAAAGTTCTTTCTAGATTGCAAACGGTCATTTCAGAAGGAAGGCAATTTTTAGATCCCTTTGTTTGAAATAAATACAATGAAAACATGTTTGCATGGACCCTGTTTATCTGGAAAGCACACACTGGATGATCACTGCTGGAATGTACATGTTTACCACTTCTGGGAAACCAACGAGCACGGGTATGGTGCTGACAAACCTAGCAACATAATCGGGGTGAACCGGGATTCGAACCCACAATCATAGGTTTCTGGCGTGCCCTTCAGTGAATGAAAGTTGTTTTGTTCAGCATCATGTCAGATTTACTTTGAAGTTGTACAGGAATCTTGAAAAAATTGTGTGTTGACAATATATATCTATATTTATATATGCAAAAAACTATTGAGGCTGTAAAAATAAATGCTAATCCCATCTTACACCTTCAAAGGCTGGAAAGATTGTTACATGTAGTTGAAAAAATTAAGGTTTGAAAAAGCAGGCTTATTGTTGCCAACATGACCTCAGTGAGGCTTAGCTGCTTTGTGTGGTAGGCTTTGGTAATCGTACAGTTCAAAATGTCATTACATCTTGCATTAGGAACAAAGACAGGTCTCTACTTCTCTGTAGGAAGCAGTTGCGTATTGAGTCTTATGTAGAAAATCAATTGCTCTGTTCTCTATGGGCAGCCTGTGTCAACATGGCTTTTGTGGACACAATGAAATAATCTCTATTCCAGGAAATTTGTTAAGAATTAATTATCGAGGAGGATACTCGTGTGATGACATGATCTTGGATGAAAAACGTCTTCTTGTAGTTAATTGATACTGACAGGCCTGAGACGATGATACAAGCTATGTGGTTGGAGATGGCTGATGGTGGTTGGTCACTGGTTCACAGTGCAAGGGGGGACCAGGCTGTGCTCCATGAAATTTATTTATTGTTCGTCTGAAGAATGAGTTGACTTGAAAAGTGTTGAACAGTGTATCGCTGAATGTGAACGTGATGTGGGATGAAAGCCTGGAGAGATGCATTGGTATTTGGCTGGGACGTTTTGGAGAAATTAATCATTTTATCGCAGGATTTAAAAAAGGAAAAAGTAATTATATCGTTCACAAGAAGTCATGGAGAGAATAAGGTTGTAGGTGCAAAAATCTGGCTCCATCTTCAAGGGATGTGCGTGCGTGTGTTTACAATAACTTGTGTTTGCAGGTACTTGTGTGTGCAGGTACTTGTGTTTGCAGGTACTTGTGTGTGCAGGTACTTGTGTGTGCAGATACTTGTGTGTGCAGGTACTTGTGTGTGCAGGTACTTGTGTGTGCAGGTACTTGTGTTTGCAGGTACTTGTGTGTGCAGGTACTTGTGTGTGCAGTTACTTGTGTGTGCAGGTACTTGTGTGTGCAGTTACTTGTGTGTGCAGGTACTTGTGTGTGCAGGTACTTGTGTGTGCAGTTACTTGTGTGTGCAGTTACTTGTGTGTGCAGGTACTTGTGTGTGCAGGTACTTGTGTTTGCAGGTACTTGTGTGTGCAGTTACTTGTGTGTGCAGGTACTTGTGTGTGCAGGTACTTGTGTGTGCAGGTACTTGTGTGTGCAGGTACTTGTGTTTGCAGGTACTTGTGTGTGCAGGTACTTGTGTGTGCAGGTACTTGTGTGTGCAGGTACTTGTGTGTGCAGATACTTGTGTGTGCAGGTACTTGTGTGTGCAGGTACTTGTGTGTGCAGGTACTGGTCTTCGTTTGTTCATTAAGGGAGGTAGACAAGAAGCATGTTTGCCTGGGTGGTCTGAATGTTGTTGATGAGGTCTGTGTGTGACCACCATTGTAGCTGCTTATCTTCCAAATTTTTACTTTTGATTATCCTGTGAGTATGTATATATGTTCCTGACATTGATATAAGTGTTGTATTCTACTGTTACATCTCACTGTATTGCTATCCTTGATAGAGATCTATAACAGTGTTATATCTCACTGTAATGGTGTCCTTGATAGAGATCTATAACAGTGTTACATCTCACTATATTGGTGTCCTTGATAGAGATCTACAACAGTGTAACCACCAATGTATTGGTGTCCTTGATAGAGATCTATAACAGTGTTACATCTCACTGTATTGCTGTCCTTGATAGAGATCTATAACAGTGTTACATCTCACTATATTGGTGTCATTGATAGAGATCTATCACAGTGTTACATCTCACTATATTGCTGTCCTTGATAGAGATCTATAACAGTGTTACATCTCACTGTATTGGCGTCCTTGATAGAGATCTATAACAGTGTTACCACCAATGTATTGGTGTCCTTGATAGAGATCTATCACAGTGTTACATCTCACTATATTGGTGTCCTTGATAGAGATCTATCACAGTGTTACATCTGACTGTATTGCTGTCCTTGATAGAGATCTATAACAGTGTTACATCTCACTATATTGGTGTCCTTGATAGAGATCTATCACAGTGTTACATCTGACTGTATTGCTGTCCTTGATAGAGATCTATAACAGTGTTACATCTCACTGTATTGCTGTCCTTGATAGAGATCTATAACAGTGTTACATCTCACTATATTGGTGTCCTTGATAGAGATCTATAACAGTGTTACATCTCACTATATTGGTGTCCTTGATAGAGATCTACAACAGTGTTACCACCAATGTATTGCTGTCCTTGATAGAGATCTATAACAGTGTTACATCTCACTATATTGGTGTCCTTGATAGAGATCTACAACAGTGTTACCACCAATGTATTGGTGTCCTTGATAGAGATCTATCACAGTGTTACATCTCACTATATTGCTGTCCTTGATAGAGATCTATCACAGTGTTACATCTCACTGTATTGCTGTCCTTGATAGAGATCTATAACAGTGTTACATCTCACTGTATTGCTGTCCTTGATAGAGATCTATAACAGTGTTACATCTCACTGTATTGCTGTCCTTGATAGAGATCTATAACAGTGTTACATCTCACTGTATTGCTGTCCTTGATAGAGATCTATCACAGTGTTACATCTCACTATATTGCTGTCCTTGATAGAGATCTATCACAGTGTTACATCTCACGGTATTGCTGTCCTTGATAGAGATCTATCACAGTGTTACATCTCACTGTATTGCTATCCTTGATAGAGATCTATCACAGTGTTACATCTCACTGTATTGCTGTCCTTGATAGAGATCTATAACAGTGTTACCACCAATGTATTGCTGTCCTTGATAGAGATCTATAACAGTGTTACATCTCACGGTATTGAAGTCCTTGATAGAGATCTATAACTGTGTTATATCCATTGTATTGCTTTCTAGAAATCTATAACAGTGTTATATCCATTGCATTGGTGCCCTTGATAAAGGTTGATAAAATCAAATAAACAGTTAAAACTATTCTTATTTGTGGTCTCATATTGTGATTTTACCTTCCTTTGGTCTAATTTGTAAAGAAAAAAGTTTAAATGTCACTTTAATCAAGAAAGTCAGTAAATCAGAACACAAGCTGTTCTGGTTGATAAAACACTTTGAAGTCAGACTTTGCACCTGTCACATAAGCCAGCAACAGCAGTGGATGTCATGTGTGTGGTTGTCTGTTACCAAGGGGTAGGGAGAGTGGGCTATAGTGTACAGCACACACTCATCACACAGTGGAGTGGAGTTTGGTTCCCATGCCGATGCAGTCTTCTCTGTGTGATAAGACAGAAATATTGGGCTCTCAAGTATATTTTTCAAGAAACATCTGCCTTTATTTAAAACTGGAGAATATGATTACCATCAGTCATATCGAACACTTAAAACCCAAGCAGATTCTAAAATGCAATTTGCAGACTAATTGTGGCGTGTACATTCCTCCGGGCTGTTTATTGGCATATGTAGTACTGAACCACAGGCAACAAGGGAGGAATGTTTTTTCTGCGTTTACTGCTGTTTACTCATGTTAACCATATTGAATTTCATTAAAAGCTGTTTTGTGGACCAGAAGAAAATTGATTTTGTGAGCCCAGTGAATCGTGTTTGCAGATATCCGCAGTGTTGTGGTGCACATTTTGGAGCTTTCAGAAACTTGATCTGGGAAACATTGTAAGTCATGAATAGTTGTTTACTTGTCTTGGGCATGTTGGACAGATCTGGTAGCAACACCTCCTGCAGACACAGTCCTGTGCTCTTCACCAGCATGACCAGTGAGTTCTCTATGTAGGTATCTATGAACATGGTTATACAGGAAATAGTGTTACAACTGGTAACAGATACAGTCTTCTGACTGTTGAGAAGTCCTGACACTATTTTCATCCTATAGAACCTACAAACCACTCACTTGAACACTAACACAAACTCTCATCCACTCAAACACTAACTCACTCAAACACTCAAACGCTCAAATGCTCACTCACTCAAACTCTCATCCACTCAAACACTCACTCAAACACTCACTCAAACATTCACTCACTCAAACACTCAAATGCTCACTCACTCAAACTCTCAAACACTAACTCACTCAAACGTTCACTAACTCAAACACTCAAACACTAACTCACTCAAACACTCAAACACTCAAATGCTCACTCACTCAAACTCTCATTCACTTAAACACTCACTCACTCAAAGACTCACCCAAACGCTCACTCACTCAAACACTCACCCAAACACTCACTTACTCACTCAAATACTCACTCACTCATTCACTCACTCAAACACTCACTCAAACACTCACTTACTCACTCAAATACTCACTCACTCACTTGTTATTGTGCATGTGCAGTCACTGGTGTGTCTGTATGCAGTCAATGGTGTGTGTGTGTGCGTGCATGCATGCGTGCTTCTGTTTTCTTATTATATTTAGGTCCTTGTTGTGTGGACCGTTTATTGAATCATATATGCTGCAGGTTTGGTTTATAATGCTTATAGATTTCTTTGCATGTCGATATATTGACATTTATCAGAAACAGGTGTTCACCTTAGTGTTCTCACAGATGAGAAACAGAATTTACAAGTTTTATTACATAAATGAAAATTATTCATATTGCTACACAAAAATACTCATATCTTCAGTATATTCAGCATATTCAAGACGGTAGGACTGCACAGACCGGCGCCGTGGATCCCTTCCAGTTCTTTTGTTACCCCTGTTGAAGTCTGCTGCATGATAATGTGTGGTGCCTTTACCGTTTTAATTTTTATTTTTTTCATTTCATTGTTTTTTATATTTCATTGATCCTGCCTTAACTAGTAAAGATAGCAATGTTAGAAAATGTGTACACACATTGACTCAATGTTTTAGTGGTGCCTTTTAAGTTTTCGGTGTTTTTTTAGTTTTTTTTATGTTTTAGTTTCATTCACATTAATCAAATTGTACTGTTAGTATGTTGTTATATAGTTTAATGCATCACATCTCTTTTGTGAGCAATAGTGCCATATATTGCTTGCACAATGTGGATCTGGTAACATGACAGTGTTGGCAGCTATAGTAGATGTCTGTTGGTGATAAATTAGTCAGAATGAGTTGCGTATGAAATATACTCACCGGCTGAAGAAACACAAATATCAGATATGTTCACCTGATGAAGACGATGGCTTGCGTTTCTTTTGGTGCTGAGTATATGAGCCACATACATCTTGGTGTATTTGTGTATGTTGACAGTAGACCTCATGCCTTCCATATGCAACCTCCAGGGTAGAGACACCCTGAGAAACCCTACCTTCTGTATGATCGCAGTTGAGAACCTGATTCTGTGACTGAACCAGATTCTCTCTATGAACCTGACTGTATGACTGAACCAGATTATCTGACAGAACCTGACTTTATGACTGGATCAGATTATCTGACAGAACCCGATTATATGACTGAACTTGATTATAGGACTGAACCTGATTATAGGACTGAACCAGACTATAGGACTGAACCTGATTATAGGACTGAACCAGACTATAGGACTGAACCTGATTATAGGACTGAACAAAACTGTATGACTGAACATGATTATAGGACTGAACCAGACTATAGGACTGAACCTGATTATAGGACTGAACCAGACTATAGGACTGAACCTGATTATAGGACTGAACCAGACTATAGGACTGAACCTGATTATAGGACTGAACCAGACTATAGGACTGAACCTGATTATAGGACTGAACCAGACTATAGGACTGAACCTGATTATAGGACTGAACCAGACTATAGGACTGAACCTGATTATATGACTGAACCAGACTATAGTACTGAACCTGATTATAGGACTGAACCTGATTATAGTACTGAACCTGACTATAGGACTGAACATGATTATAGGACTGAACCTGACTATAGGACTGAACATGATTATAGGACTGAACCTGACTATAGGACTGGACTTGATTATAGGACTGAACCTGACTATAGGACTGGACTTGATTATAGGACTGAACCAGACTAATATGAACTGGTTGACATGGAAGATTTGCTAGTATTATCATAACAATTTGATACAGTGCTCTCAAATTTCAGTCGTAACCATTTTGATCTTGTATTTGTTCTATAATGATCAAATGAACAAGCCAGGTGAGCTACAGTGCTCTTGTGGGTCTATTTGTTTTGTTGGACTGATAAAAAGTCGTACAGAGTTAATGGCATTTATTCAGATTTGTTAGCACTTACATGCTCTCCAAGAGTAATTGTGGCATGCCTGCTTCCTCACTGCAGGAATTCAATAAAATATGCATTCCGTTTCGGCACTTTCTAGTGCAATGATTTTCCAAATCCAACATTATTACTGCAATTATCACAAACGAATGGATTTATTGATCCTGTGATCCCGCTCAACAATGAGTGATGCAACGAGTCCAGAACATATTTTGTGAATTCCGCCGTGCGTACATGTCATTCTCCTTCTTTCTGGACACAGACAGCTGCCATGAATCAATACTGACCGGTCATTCGATACAAGGTGAGGCTGGAGAATACAAAGATTGGAAGGACTGAAAGTTTGCCCATTGTCGGAGCATTAGCTGAGCAGGCTTTTAGAGGAAGTAGAATAAACGTTGATGTGTGCAAGTCTCTGATTTTGAATCAACTTGTTAGAGAGAGCAGACGGGCGATGTCAAAGGTCAAGCAGACAGCTGTTCTGGGTCCATTATGCAACCATGCAAGGGAATTAAACGAAACTGTTCATGTTGTCGGAGTGCCTTGGTAAAGATTGAACAAATAACATTGACTGGTGATGATTGCTGGATAATAAACAGTGTTGGCAGAGTATTAAGTTACATTTGCAGGAATGTTTCTGTTTCTGCAAATATTTATAGAGTAAGGGTAATAATGTGTTAAGCTTGGCCAAATGTTACGTGGATTTATGGCTATGTTTTGCATTGATCATGTTGTAGCCGAAGTTCTCGCCAAATCAGTTCGGAGATTTGGTTTTATTTTTCATGTAGTGTTTGTGTTGCGTCCTGAAATCTAGTGGAAGGTTTTATTAAATGCAAGAGTTATGGGCCTGCATGGTGACATATATCCTCCATGATAGGAAGATGTGGGTGTGTTGTAGCCAATCACTGGGAGGAGATTTTTTCAGCAACTCAAATTTTTGTGAGTGAAAATGATTTTGGATTTACACTGCTGTCATGTGGTGTATCAATTTGAAGTGGGAGGAAACTGGCGTTTGGGAGGTCGGGGACATGCTAGGATTGTCTTGGAAATACTAGGGGGGAAGATGCATCATTTTTTACTGAAAAATGAAACTGTTTGATGGACATGCAGATATACTGAATAAATTACAGGGCGAAAAATAAATGTACCCCTTTTCCTGAAAAAAACCATTGTCTTGAAGTTGTAACAAATACAATATTCTGTTTGTAGCAAAAGCCACTGTTGACAAATCCCCCCTCCCAACCCACCCCAAGAGCTCTTCTTTATAAGTGTACATTTGTAGTGTGGATGGTGATCGATTTGACATTGGTTTAAAGGACTGGCCATCTCTGCATGAGCCTGGGCCATTTTTACAGAAAAAAGTATATGTTTAACAAACCCAAAAATGCCAGCTGAAAATGAAAGTCGGGTATAATGGCCACCAAAGAATGTTGGTCCTGTGGACGGGTACGATCCAATCATTTTGCCCAATTCCATTTTCTCCGTACCTGCCATAGTTGATTCAAACCTCCCCTCTGTCAATGTACATAAATGTGTGTTAAAATGTGTTTGACACTCATTAAGATTAGTTATTTCCATGATAAAATATCAAAATATTTCTTATTGTCCCAGAATGTATTTGAACAAGGATTCATGAGGATAACTTTTTGAGGAGATTTTGAATAAGTCTGTTTTAGATGGGCACCTCACATGACTTCATTTTCAAAATTAGCCAATTCATGGAGCTGCTGGTGGTAGACAAAAAATCGACCATGAGGTTTAGTTTTTGCTACATTGTATACCTTGGTAGTGAGAGGTAATACATTGGAATTAACATGGAAACAAGATATACATATATTCTGTGCCTAATAGAAAATTAGAAGAAATGAGAGTGATTCAGATGAACGATCAATTCGCCAAGGTCTTACAGGTCCATGATAAATGGTCTAAAGGCCTCTATCGCAAATGATTCCTGTGGACAAAATTCTATTACTTCTGCCACCTGATTCCCATTTGTGATAAACAGTTTATAAAATGTTGGTGAAGCTGATAGTGGCAAGCATTTAACAGGCTGCCAAGCCCACTCTAATTTTCTCCCACTCTGATACTGTTTTCCTGAAACTGATATTGTTTGTGTCTTGAAGTCGGCCAATCATTTCATGAGCACCACCTACACATTCCCTGGCATATTCCAGGTTGACATTTCAAAGTCGGTATCAGTGTTCGAGTTAGGTATTTATTTTGCACTGATGTGATCGTGCTGACAGCACCTGTATTCATTGACCACTCCTAAACTCCCACACCGCTGAGCCCCACCTTCCTTTCTTCTCCAGTGTGTTTAATCTCCTTCTATTGTGATAAATAACCTGGTCTTGTGCATCAGCAAAGTTTTGTTTTAAGTCTGGTTCGAATTTCACCATGCTGAATATAGACGTCCAATCAAATTACACTAAAAGGCCGTTTTGATTGGTTGTTGATTAAAAGTGAGAGAAATTCTGTGCTCGTTAGTGATGAGAGATTGAGCTCGGGACGTGACTTCCGATATGAAGCTATGGTGGCCTATGGGTCAAGGTTGTATATCATAATAGATGCAATACACTGGATAATAGAGGATGTCCCACCATAGGACAGTGTTCAATACTTTAGTCAAGAATCTGCTAAAAATTTACAAACAACATTTATGAATTTGCATAATTTAACTTTGTTTTAAAAGAGAATACCACTCACTCACTCACCCCCTCAAACACTCACTCACTCACTCAAACACTCACTCAAACACTCACTCACTCAAATTCTCACTCAAACACCAACTCAAACACTCACCCATACAGACACTCGATCACACAAAGATTCACTCACTCACTCACTCACTCACTCACTCACTCACTCACTCACTCACTTACTCACTCAAGGGCCAAGACTCTAGAGAATAAATTGAAAAAGGAATCCAACTCAAGTCTAGAATGATTTGATTTGGCAAGTCTAGACTGCCTCAGCCTGAAATTAAGCATTGCTTTGTGCCCCAGTCTGATAATATTTTTCATTTTGTAGATTTATATATTCAAGTAAGTCAGGAGTGAATTTTTAATATTTGTGGGACTAAATGTTAGTCTATGTATGGGTCTGACCATTTAATAATCTGGTTGGGGCGTGGGGTGTCCATGAATTTTGTTGATGACAGAATATTTTGTATCCATCAGTGCTTAAAGACAAAACTTTTTTTGAGAAGAGGAGCTGAGCACATTTCAAAACTTATTTCAGGACATCCTGCAATTTCTTCTTATTAAAAAGAAACCTGATAAAAAAAAATAATTCAATTTTTCTTGAACAATGTGCACGTAATTCTGCTTATCGATAGGTGTATGTACGACTGAAAAACGGTTCTTCAACTACTTTTGCCTAGTGTATGTAGAGCTACTCTCCTGATTGTTTGATATCAAATGTCCGTTCAGAATACATGTCTATATCATCCTACTTGTGGTGAGTGAGTAAGTGAGTGAGTGAGTGAGTGTTTGTGACCAGTTTTAAATTACCATGGTGATAGAGTAAGATTCTCAGTGGAATCCGATATGACTGGAATTGCCAGATAACACCCTGTATCTTGGCCCAGCAAATGACTGCTTTCCCTCGGTGACCCTAATGCAGGAGGGTTATTGGTTTGGAGTCTTTTGGAAACTGTGGCTGATTGCTAATACATACACTTGTGGCACCGGGCCCTTAATGGCCACCAACATGGAAGTGCTAAATGGATGTGTGGACTCAGGGAGTGTGATATAGCCTGTCTACAGGGTGAGTGAGTGAGTGAGTGAGTGTTTTGAGGTAATGACCTTGAGAATGTCCTGTGACACCAGGTATGAGTTGTCAAATACATACCCTGGAGCTATTAAAAGATACATTGAATATCATTGAGTGAGTGAGTGAGTGAATATGGTTTGACACCGCTTTTAGCAATATTCCAGCAATATCACAGTGGGGAACACCAGAAATGGGCTTCACACATTGTACCCATGTGGGGAATCGAACCCGGGTCTTTGGCGTAAATAGCGATTGCTTTAATCACATCAGGCTACCCGACCGCTCCACTACTTACGGACGGTAGTAAATATACTTTTTGATAGTGACACACTAACTTATAAGAGATGTCCTTTTTTGTTACAGTGATAGTGCGAACAAGGTATAACCCACTTCACTCACTCACCCCATGATTGGGAAGGGTTGATTACCACTAAAACATACAAGGGCCTGTATTGCAATACATCAGTCTCTTCTGCAGTAATCAGATACCGGTGACATGTTGTGATTCATAGCTGGGCGTTTGTCTAAGTTCTATAAACAGGGAAGTGACTTTGTCCATAGCCAAACTAAAATAATCATTTGACCTTTGATACGGCCCCCAAGTTGCTGTTAGAACTGCATGCATGTGGAAGGTCATGTGTGTCTCTGTAATTACAGGGTAAAACTGTCCGGGCTTGGGAAGGTGGATTTCTGAATGACTGATCTAACCTGGTGATGTTTTACTGTGGAATGTTGTAACAATGACCGAGAAGGGGAGGGGATATGGGGGTGAGGGGGTAGGCTTTGAGTTTTCTTGCATGAATCATGTGTTCACAATGTTAAGGAGAGGAATTTGGGGGTTTAGTAGAAATATCACATTGTTACAGTCTTGGTGTTCTATAGGCCTATATCTTACTGTTTTACTGTGTTATTCAGTTTATAACTCTTGAACAGTTTTGCTTGTACACCCCCCCCCCCCCACCCTTCTTTTCCGTGCCTAGTGTTCCAGTTGTACAATGGACACCCTCCATCTGCTGTCTGGTTGTACAACACCCTCCTCTCCTACCACCTGGTGTTCAGGTTCAACACCCTCCTCTCCCAGCCTGGTGTCTTGGTTATACAACAACCTCCCCACTCACCACCTGGTGTCTTGATTGTACAACAACCCCGTCACTCACCACCTGGTGTCTTAAACAAACACCCCCCCCACTCACCACCTGGTGTCTTAAACAACCCCCCCCACTCACCACCTGGTGTCTTAAACAAAAAAAACCCCACTCACCACCTGGTGTCTTAAACAAACCCCCCCCCCCCCACTCACCACCTGGTGTCTTAAACAAAAAAAAACCCACTCACCACCTGGTGTCTTAAACAACCCCCCCCCCCACTCACCACCTGGTGTCTTAAACAACCCCTCCCCCACTCACCACCTGGTGTCTTAAACAACCCCTCCCCCACTCACCACCTGGTGTCTTAAACAAACCCCCCCACTCACCACCTGGTGTCTTAAACAACCCCCCCCCCCCCCACTCACCACCTGGTGTCTTAAACAAACCCCCCCACTCACCACCTGGTGTCTTAAACAACCCCCCCCCCCCCACTCACCACCTGGTGTCTTAAACAACCCCTCCCCCACTCACCACCTGGTGTCTTAAACAAACCCCCCCACTCACCACCTGGTGTCTTAAACAACCCCCCCCCCCCCCCCACTCACCACCTGGTGTCTTGGTTGTACAACAACCTCCCCACTCACCACCTGGTGTCTTATACAACAACCTCCCCACTCACCACCTGGTGTCTATTACAACAACCTCCCCCACTCACCACCTGGTGTCTTATACAACAACCTCCCCACTCGCCACCTGGTGTCTTATACAACAACCTCCCCACTCACCACCTGGTGTCTATTACAACAACCTCCCCCACTCACCACCTGGTGTCTTATACAACAACCTCCCCACTCGCCACCTGGTGTCTTATACAACAACCTCCCCCACTCACCACCTGGTGTCTTATACAACAACCTCCCCACTCGCCACCTGGTGTCTTATACAACAACCTCCCCACTCACCACCTGGTGTCTTGGTTGTACAACAACCTCCCCACTCACCACCTGGTGTCTATAACAACAACCTCCCCCACTCACCACCTGGTGTCTTATACAACAACCTCCCCACTCACCACCTGGTGTCTTATACAACAACCTCCCCCACTCACCACCTGGTGTCTTATACAACAACCTCCCCACTCACCACCTGGTGTCTTGATTGTACAACAACCTCCCCACTCACCACTTGGTGTCTTGATTGTACAACAACCTCCCCACTCACCACCTGGTGTCTTGATTGTACAACAACCTCCCCCACTCACCACCTGGTGTCTTGATTGTACAACAACCTTCCCACTCACCATCCGGTGTTTTGATTGTACAACAACCTCCCCACTCACCACCTGGTGTTTTGATTGTACAACAACCTCCCCACTCACCACCTGGTGTCTTGATTGTACAACAACCTCCCCCACTCACCACCTGGTGTTTTGATTGTACAACAACCTCCCCCACTCACCACCTGGTGCCTTGATTGTACAACAACCTCCCCACTCACCACCTGGTGCCTTGATTGTACAACAACCTCCCCCACTCACCACCTGGTGTTTTGATTGTACAACAACCTCCCCCACTCACCACCTGGTGTCTTGATTGTACAACAACCTCCCCCACTCACCACCTGGTGCCTTGATTGTACAACAACCTCCCCCACTCACCACCTGGTGTCTTGATTGTACAACAACCTCCCCCACTCACCACCTGATGTCTTGATTGTACAACAACCTCCCCCACTCACCACCTGGTGTCTTGATTGTACAACAACCTCCCCACTCACCATCCGGTGTTTTGATTGTACAACAACCTCCCCACTCACCACCTGGTGTTTTGATTGTACAACAACCTCCCCACTCACCACCTGGTGTCTTGATTGTACAACAACCTCCCCACTCACCACCTGGTGTCTTGATTGTACAACAACCTCCACTCACCACCCGGTGTTTTGATTGTACAACAACCTCCCCCACTCACCACCTGGTGTCTTGATTGTACAACAACCTCCCCACTCACCACCTGGTGTTTTGATTGTACAACAACCTCCCCACTCACCACCTGGTGTCTTGATTGTACAACAACCTCCCCCACTCACCACCTGATGTCTTGATTGTACAACAACCTCCCCCACTCACCACCTGGTGTCTTGATTGTACAACAACCTCCCCACTCACCATCCGGTGTTTTGATTGTACAACAACCTCCCCACTCACCACCCGGTGTTTTGATTGTACAACAACTTCCCCCACTCACCACCTGGTGCCTTGATTGTACAACAACCTCCCCCACTCACCACCTGGTGTCTTGATTGTACAACAACCTCCCCCACTCACCACCTGGTGTCTTGATTGTACAACAACCTCCACTCACCACCCGGTGTTTTGATTGTACAACAACCTCCCCCACTCACCACCTGGTGTCTTGATTGTACAACAACCTCCCCACTCACCACTTGGTGTCTTGATTGTACAACAACCTCCCCCACTCACCACCTGGTGTCTTGATTGTACAACAACCTCCCCCACTCACCACCTGGTGTCTTGATTGTACAACAACCTCCCCCACTCACCACCTGGTGTCTTGATTGTACAACAACCTTCCCACTCACCACCTGGTGTTTTGATTGTACAACAACCTCCCCACTCACCACCTGGTGTCTTGATTGTACAACAACCTCCCCACTCACCACCTGGTGTCTTGATTGTACAACAACCTCCACTCACCACCCGGTGTTTTGATTGTACAACAACCTCCCCCACTCACCACCTGGTGTCTTGATTGTACAACAACCTCCCCACTCACCACCTGGTGTTTTGATTGTACAACAACCTCCCCACTCACCACCTGGTGTCTTGATTGTACAACAACCTCCCCACTCACCACCTGGTGTCTTGATTGTACAACAACCTCCACTCACCACCCGGTGTTTTGATTGTACAACAACCTCCCCCACTCACCACCTGGTGTCTTGATTGTACAACAACCTCCCCCACTCACCACCTGGTGTCTTGATTGTACAACAACCTTCCCACTCACCACCTGGTGTCTTAGTTGTACAACAACCTCCCCACTCACCACCTGGTGTTTTGATTGTACAACAACCTCCCCCACTCACCACCTGGTGTCTTGATTGTACAACAACCTCCACTCACCACCCGGTGTTTTGATTGTACAACAACCTTCCCCACTCACCACCTGGTGTCTTGATTGTACAACAACCTCCCCCACTCACCACCTGGTGTCTTGATTGTACAACAACCTCCCCCACTCACCACCTGGTGTCTTGATTGTACAACAACCTCCCCCACTCACCACCTGGTGTCCGAGTTGTAGAACATCGTCCCGAGCCTGGTGTGTGGGTAAGTCTCCCTGCATGTATTGATTTTCTTGTTCAGTAGTAGCAGAGGCTGTATATTTCACGTGATGAAGCCTCCACTATAAGTATATATATTGCTCCTGCTGGATTAAAATGGCTTCAATGTTTCACTGGCTTATGAAATGTCATAACTCAAACACTTTGACTGATTTGCTCAGATTCTTGGATCATGAAATTCCCTAGTCATTTTGAAATGACATTTATGCTGTTTGAATATATGAAAGCACATATCTTAAATGTTAATTTTGTGTTTTCAAGTCATAATTTATGAAATATTTACAAATCAATATAAGACTGTACATTGTACAATTAACAAACAGGAAAATATCCATCACCGTGACAACAGTAATGAAACACAAAACACAATACTGCAGTAGTTTAATACCTGATTTGAAACTCATATAAATGAGTATTTGAGAGAGCAGGCTTCAGATAGGCCAAGTCGACATTGATCAGGTTCTGTGGTGTAGTTCCTTCACTTGGTAGAGAGCACAGTGAGCCTCACATCAGCAGGCAGAGCAGGAGATACCTCATCCCTGCTCTAACCCAGTCTCATCCTACATCCAGACCTGGCACAGTGTTCCCTGCATCGTCAGTAACAGCAGTTGACGAGAGGAAGGTTACCGGAGACAATCAGCCCTACACTGAGGCAAGCTGGACCTTGTGTCCAATCTACAACCATGCAACCAGCAGCAATGCAGACATTGCCTGTATAATTATATGCGCAAATTTCTGTCAATTACCGTGGTAACGGTATGGGAGGCTGTGATATGTGCTAGTGCAAGAGTACAGCGTGAAGTGGCTGTTCAACAAGAGTGAGAGCACCTCACCTGGACTCGGTGTGTCAGCTACGATGGATCTTCAAATGGGTAATGGTGAATTTTGTATTTTCAGCTAACACCATTGCCGCAGGACCTTGAGTGGAACAGACGAGAGGAGTACTGTTTGAGCTGAGTGATTCTACAAGGCTTCTGCTTGCTTCTAGAAGCGGCCTTGGTGGCAGTGTTGTACGGATTATAATCAGTTAAGGTGTGGATGCATACTTCGTGGATTACCTGTGTTCTCGCTGAAGGTGTTAACAGTGCTTCGTTGTCAGGTGAGTACCGTGGACAGTACTGCGATTTGGTTGGCAGAAATGACCGGTGCTAATCTGATATGTTGTGTTGAAGTAGTATGCAGTCTCAGTTTCAGGATTGCATGCTGTCTATTTCAGCAGTGCTGTTAGGTGTGATTAGCCATAGATACAAGATAATATGGATCCCGACATGTTCTACACATGATGATTATTTACACAAACAGAATCACACAGTGTCCTTTCATGCCATACTGTTTTGGTAAAAATATGCAGGTTGAAATTTTGTCATTTTTAGCATATCATATATCCGATATCATATCATATTTGTGTTTTTCTTTCATGAAAACATTTTCTTTCATGTTTCCATATAATGGATATAGATGCATATATGCATTTTTGTTGTTTGTTCTTTAAACTTTAAATAAGAATTTCAAAAAATAGCTGTTTTGAAACAGTTTATTTCATAGTTTACTCCGCGTTGATCCAGATATGGGCGTGTGACTTCAGAGTGATATTGATTTCACTAGTACCTTATTCGACGTAATAAGCACCCAGGACGCTCTCAAAATTAGAAATTGGGGGCTCTTATTAGAACAGTATTTTGGTGAAAAAAAACAGAGTTGAAAGATAACTTTCGCGGTTTATGCTGACAGCCTGAAATGTTTATATACGACAGATATATTTTTCCAGAATTTAATTGCCCATAATTAAGGGTGCATATGACACACAAGTGCGTATTTTACACGAATAAATAAGTCTTATGTACATTGATCATTCGGAAGGGGTGCTAATTGGGATTGTTCACTAGCCAATATATTAATAAATATCGCCGTGGGCGCTTATTAGAGGGGGCGCTTAATACGTCGAATAAGGTATGTTTTCTCGAGGCAATGACTCATGTGATTAGTGCACACATGTTGCAAGCAGTTGTCCGACTATTCAATATTTACTTACAAAAATGTTCTTTACGTTGGTTAAATATCAATATACCTTCATTTATTGTGCGCAGTGTGTTGAGGTAAATTGACCATCTGTCCGTTGAGGCATGCGCACCATGGGACCTGCAGTTGAAAATTAAATTCTTAAATGGAAATATTTAATTATCACCATACAGTTTCCTGTGTACAGTTACTGAATCTGTCAAATTTGCACTTGTTCACCCATTGACTACTAGAACAATAAAATCAATACGGTATTCAGAAGAAATATCGGCTAAAAGCAGAGTCAGTGGCATGATACAGACTAAGTCATGTTTATGAATCACGGTTAAATAGTGATGATACCAGGTGTTCACGAGAAGGTGAGCATATCCTGACCCACCCATCACAAACACATGCAATGGCAAGTAAAGGAACTTAAAGCAGTAAATCCCTCAAGTCAGTCATGTCCTTGAAAACTGGGGAGAGATGAAACCTGATGTATGGTCCCCAAAAACAGTATGTGTGTGTTCTTGTATCCGACACATGTATGGTTCCATATTAGTAAACATTTAATAATAATACCGTATTCGACGTAATAAGCGCCCAGGGCGCTCTCAAAATTAGAAATAGGGGGCTCTTATTAGAATATTATTTTGGTGAAAAAAACAGAGTTAAAGGATAAATTTTGTGGTTTATGCTGACAGCCTGAAATGTTTATATACGACAGATATATTTTTCCATAATTTAATTGCCCATTATTAAGGGTGCATATAACACACGAGTGCGTATTATACGCGAATAAATAAGTTTTGTGTACATTGATCAATCGGAAGGGGTGCTAATTGGGATTGTTCACTAGCCAATATGTAAGCAAATATCGCCGTGGGCGCTTATTAGAGCGGGGCGCTTATTACGTTGAATACGGTAATAATAATAATAATAATAATAATAATAATTATAACTGCATTTTTCATTTTAATCTGTAAATAATAATAACAACAACAACAATAATGTAATAATGCTATATCTATAGTGCAAAATTCCACATCACTGAGTGACATGCTCAATGCGTAAACACAGCATATGTACATATATACAACAGATAGGATACTAAAAAATATAGACATTCAGTTGTAGCCTTCAAAAAGGTACGTTACAGATATCACGGATGTATGGTTCCATATCAATAAACATTTGATATCTTGTGACAGTTGTGTCAGAAATGTCAGGTTGTGATGGTAAATTTGGTATTCATTTAACAAGTCCACACCACACCAACAGTGCTAACATCATGGGATGGGCAGAATTCCAAGGGCGGCGGTTCGGCTGATGACGACTTTTTAAACATGATATGACATCCCCATTAACACCTGCAGCTCAAGTCTGGGGGGGGCTGTGTGGCTTACAAGATAAATGTTTGTTTTTTCGCTGTGTGTTTGTGAGACCCTCCTCTCCTCTATGGCATCACGTCATGTGATCCTGAGAGAGTGCAGCTGTAAAATGTCCCTCAAGGTGAGAACACGTATGGAGGGTTAGTAATCAATGAGGCGTAGTCTATCAATGATCGAGACATACATCGCATATGTTTCTTCTGTCCCCTGGGGAGTATCATTTTGTGCAATCTTCTAGCAATATCATTGCCGGGACAACAAGAACTAGCCTTGCTCCAAGGCTGTTCTGAAAGAAAAGTATAATTCTTATCATTTTTTTAATTTGAAGTTTACATGATATACGGCTACTGCGAGATTGACGTTCATAAGTGTATGACCAACACAATTTGACGTTCATACGTTTTTCACGTTCATACGTTTTTCACGAGACCCTGTTCTTGAAATGACGTAAACACTGACAGACTACTTCCACATTCCTGGGGGACCCCTGGGAATTCTCTAGCACGAATAAACACAGAAGCGTTTCACATCATTTAGACCCTTTAATCTTGAACTTAGCGTTTCCGCATACATTGGGATAAGTCGGAGAGTTGTATTGCATGTCCGTTCAAGGATATCCTTGCTACTACCCATCTTAGAGAACAAAACGTAGAAAAGCACATTCAAGCTGCCTTAGTACCGACTCGATCCTCAAGCACCGACGTTCATACAGTTTGTCCCTCACTCTATGAAGGTTCATACTCCAATGAACTCAGACAAAGTGAAAGCCAATTCTTAAGTGCAATCTTCCAGCAATATCATTGCTAGGACACCAAGAACTAGCCTTGCTCCAAGGCTGTACTGAAAGAAAAGTCCATAGATATGTAGTAATTCTATCTTCCTAATAGGCAAGTCCAGATATGTGGACAGAGCAAGACTCCAGTCTCTTATAAATAGGGACAACTTATTATTATTTAAACTAACAATTATTGACTTGTGCAAGTCTAACCAAGCTACAACACTGTTTTTAGCTTGTGGGTGTTGCTATTAGACAAACATTTCGTCCCCAAAATAAAGTTTTCTTATTTGAAAATATGTATCTACAGAATAAAACATAAAATTGGAATGGAACCCAGAACAAGAGTAATCATAGAGCTGAGGCAATCTAGACTTGCCAAACCTTTCTAGACTTGAGTTGGCTTCATTTCTTATTTTTTTCTGTAGGGTCTGGGAGACAAACCATGTTGTGATCAGTAACCTAACACTGCTGATGGATCAGAATGAACCAGGATAATTAATCAGTTTGTAATGTCCAAATTTTGTGTGTAGAAACAGAATGAGGATCAGTCAGTGTCTGCAGGAGGAGGATGTCATTAGTAGTGTTAAAACTGTTGTGTGCTGATTTAACAGTGTTGTGTTTACATCTGCTTGAGATTGTGACTAATCTGTACAGAAGACTTGCAATGAACATATCTCATCTTCTTTCATCTCCAGCATTCTTCCCTCTATCCTGATCTGATTAGTCCCTAGTGATATCCTTCCCTCCTCCACACACAATCTCCCCTCGCCACTCCTCCACACACAATCGCCCCTCCCCCCTTCTCCACACACAACATTCCACCCCTTTCCTCTTTCTCTCCCGTTATCATCGGCATCTACCGAACTCACTCACTCTGGCGTTGTCTGCCCTCTGTCCCTCCTCACAGATCCTGGCGACTCTGTTTCTTCTCAGTAGGTCTGAATACAATTCATTCTACCTGTGAAGAGCCGGAGTAGAATAGGTCTTCAGCAACCCATGCTTGCCTTAAAAGGTGACTATGCTTGTCATTAGAGGTGACTAATGGGATCGGGTGATCAGGCTCGCTGACTTAGTTGAAGCATGTCATCGATCCCAATTGCATGAATCGATGCTCATGATGTCAATCACTGGATCATCTGGTCCAGACTCGATTATTTACAGACTGTCGTCACATAGCTGGAATATTGTTGAGTGTGGCGTAAAATAACATCCCAACCAATCAACAATTCATTCACATTTGATGTTGAAACAGTTTTTAAAAACCAATACGTGATCGGTTCAACTTTCTGGCATCTGTCTCAATGTATGACCTTCACCCTTTCCCTGGACAATAGCCATGTGAAATCTGGTGTTATTGTTGTGTGAGAGTATTGTCACAGCCACTCAGTAGGAATAAATGTAGCCCCACATACACAGAACAGCTAAATTACTTAAACTGTTGCTTATAATAAAAGATTGGCATAATGCAACACCATATTCAGGGTTATTGGCTATATGATAATTTATCTGAGCTTTGAAGTTGGTACACCATTAACTTAATTACTGGCAGTGGTTCTGTCACCACTTAATTGAAATATTGGTGCCAGAACCCCTGCAGACTAGATTAGTTAATGAAACGGTTCATTCGTTAGACCCAACCTGTCAGCGTTCCCCTATTAGTGGGAAAGACATGGAAGGTGATTAACCCAATCAGTGAAGGTCAGGTCAAGGGTCACCAGGGTCACATGCAAGGGCAGATAATCACGACTCGTCAATGCTTCACATGTTTGTATTCCCCACATGCCTCAATATCACCCATAAATACCAATGCAGTCCCTCAGGGCTCAAACTATACCTGCTCAGATAAGGATACTATGATGTAGTTGTGATATTAGAACTTTAGAAGAATCCCATTTGTAACCCTAACCCAAAACCTCCCCCCTCTTCCCCAATCGTAATCTCAATCTCCAATCTTCTTCTAATCCCAATTAACCCAAACCACAACCACAACCACAACCACAACCACAACCACAACCATATCACAACCACAACCGCAACCGCAACCGCAACCGCAACCGCAACCGCAACCGCAACCACGAACACAAACACAACCACAACCACAACCCAACCACATCCACATCCACATCCACAACCACAACAACATCCCAACCATAACTGCTACCCCAACCGCAACCGCAACCGCAACCGCAACCACAACCATAACCACATCCGCAACCACATTCACATCCACAACCACATCCACATCCACAACCACATCCACATCCACAACCACAACCCAACCATAAGCACAACCGCAACCACATCCACAACCACATCCACATCCACATCCACAACAACCACATCCACATCCACAACCGCAACCACAACCACATCCACAACAACCACATCCACATCCACAACCACATCCACATCCACAACCACAACCCAACCATAACCACAACCGCAACCACATCCACATCCACAACAACCACATCCACATCCACAACAACCACATCCACAACCACAACCCCAGCCTCAACCCCAACCCCAACCCCAACCCCAACCATACATCCCCACACTGCCATGTCCCAGCTTCCATATCGATGCTCTACCACCCCAGTGTGGCCCTGTATTTGAGACCCGGAAAGCCTGCTCCACCATGCTGCTATGTTGAACACTGTGTCAGTTGTGAACATGAACCAGTTCACCTCACTCTGTCAGCACTAACAGTGTAGAGACAGTGTTATGCAATGGTTTGGTTTGGTTTGTTGTTTAACACCCCACTCAGCAATATTTCAGGTATATGACGGCAGTCTGTAAATAATCGAGTCTGGACCAGACAATCCAGTGATTAACAACATGAGCATCAATCCACGCAATTGGGACCGATGACATGCGTCAACCAAGTCAGCGAGCCTGACCACCCGATCCCGTTAGTCGCCTCTTACGACAAGCATAGTTGCCTTTTATGGCAAGCATGGGTTGCTGAAGACCTATTCTACCCCGGATCTTCAAGGGCCTGTTATGCAATAGCGAATACCAGAGTAATGGCTATGGTCGCATATAATAATATGAAAATAATACAGCTGACATACATCGTTTGAATTCATAATATTTTTGGAGTATAATGAAAAAACACTTATATTGTATATTATAGCAGTGAAACAAAGGTTCTATTTAATATGGTGCAGTACTCAGTGTCATAGACTAAGGGTCCAGGGTCCTAGTGATGCCTACGTATAGTTTGTAGATATAGATGTTTGCTGATATTGTATCTGAATCAAGGGACAAGATATATGTTACATTTTTAATCTTAGGATTTTTTACAAGAAACATATATTTTGGAGTTGAAGTTGAAACACTGATATATATTTTAATTGTATCTTTTAAAAACATTGGTTTTGGAGAACAGTGAAATACAGTGGTTTGTCTGACTTTTCCCCACGTGTTTGGCATTTATTCCAACATAGACATCAGAAAAAATGAATTCATTTGAAACAAAAATATATTTTCACATCATAAAGGTGATGCATTGCACATACAACCAGGAACCAGTCTAGAAAATCTTTCCTCCAGTGTGCATGCAACTATCACCATCTCCACCATGGGAATGAGAAATTGCTGTAAGGTTGTAAAGACTCCCTCAAGTTGAGTGTGTAGAGGACATATTCCTCTCTCAGACATGCAAAAACCATGAAAGCCATGTAATAAAATCTGATGGTGTATCTAAAATAACTTGCCCGCCTTCACCCCATCCTGGTGAGTCAAGGATGAAGCAGGTACAAAAGATGTGTATGTGTCCAGGGGGAGAGGGTTTCAGCTGTATTACATCCTCCACAGAATGTTTCACGTGAGGGGTATTTAAGAAACACTTCAAATATTTGCTTGCCTGTAATAGAGCCTGTTAATCCATTAACATCATACGTGACTAATGCGTTTGTGTTTTCTTTGCTATGCTGTCAGTAATAAACTACACAAGAAATGGTAGGAGTCTTGTTACATGCATAGTTTCTGTTGCAGCAGCTGTAGTAGCTGCAGCTGTAGCTGTTGTAGTTGTTTTAGCAGTGAGTGAGTATGGTTTAATGTCGCCTTTAGCAATATTCCGGCAATATCACGGCGGGGGACACCAGAAATGGGCTTCACACATTGTACCCATATCAGGAATCGAACCCGGGTCTTCGTCGTGATGAGCGAACGCTTTAACCACTAGGCTACTGACCGCCCCAGTTGTTTTCGTGCTAGTTACATTTGCTGTAGTTGCAGTTGCTACTGTTGCCATAGTTGTAGTTGTAGTTGCTGTAGTTGCTATAGTTGCTGTTGTGGCAGTTGCTACCTAGTTGCAGTAGGTAGACAGATTATGTAGTAATTATGTCCATATGCTACCGCCATGATAATGCAATATATCTGCCTCCATCTTGAACCACATAAAATTTACGACAAAGAGGCGAAACTCATGGCCGCCCACTTGGGGCTTGAAGTAGATCTGCTACTGATTGCTTTAAATATGGCCGTTTTACATGGGCTGTATGAAAACAGACAAATTGCCTCATTAGGCATCGTACATGCCAATCACTCCAAGATGAAAGCAGTTCCAACATGGCAGAGGGTGGTTACAGGTTGCAGGAAACAGATTCCTGCGGGTGCCAAGGTAAATACCTGGACAATTCCGGACAGATTGGAAGTAAATGTCTGTAGGCAGCTTGTATTTAATAACAATTAGCAGTCGAGGAAAAATCTATTTTATTGATAAAGGAAATAGAATGAAACAGTTACAGAAATTAATCGGCCAGCAAATAACCATATCTGTCAGTGATAAAACTGACAATAATTATCTGTTTTCAATGAAACATCTGAAGGTTATTGGCCTGTTTATTAACAATGAAACAGTGGGGTAGCCTAGTGGTTAAAGTGTTCGCTAGTCATGCCGAAGACCCAGGTTCGATTCCCCATGGGTACAAAGTGTCAAGCCTATTTCACCGTAGTTTTGCTTGAATATTGCTAAAAGTGGCATAAAATCATACTTATTCACTCACTAACTATGCAAGGAGTATTTCCATGTACATAATTCAGGACATTTCTAAATATTTCACCACTAGAATCAGTCCATAAGTCATGGCTTGGTTGATATTTATCTTGAAGACGGCCCCAGCAATGGCTGCAAGATTTCTGATGTATCACAAGGTGATATTTTCACTCACTCCCTTATTCACATCCTAAACATGGGTGACAAACAGATTTGTCGATCCCCCGTGAATAAGATTTTCAGTAATTCCTAACAGCTTGCTAATTATTCTTTGAGTTTATCCATGAATCCACCAGATTGTCCTCAGCATCCTCTTTGTCCTCCAGCATGGTTAGAGGACATTGTGCAAGGATATTCCTATAATTAAGGCTGTTCTCGCTGCAGGCAGTTTTACTCACCTACATAGTATGCCCACAGAATAACCGCTTCCACAAAACTTTCCAAAGCCAATTTCCTTAATTCTGTTGAAGGCCTGGCTTAGCTCCGATGTTACCACAGGGTAGAGCTGATCGGTGTAATTATTATCTCGTCTTTGTCTGGGAAGAAAGCTTAATCTGTCCCTTTCTACGGGACTTGGACAAGTTCATCCAATACAATCTGAGCAATATTTACCATGGTTGTTCTGGCACCAGAGAGGTGATTCTGGACTTAGACGCTCAAATTACCATGTTTTGCTGCTATGGCGATAATGCCATGCTATAGACTGAAAGCATTAGACTATTGCTGTGGTGATGATGAGGACGACACACAATGCGTGGAGAGTTTAGATGCCAAATTGGTATCTTCTTTTAAGAATCGTTGGCTAATTAAGTTTGATTGTTTCAAGGTTCTCTTGAAGATAAAATGGAACAGGTTGAAATGGAGGAATCGGAAATGGTTCGTCTACACTCGTCTAATTGCATGCTTATGTTAAGGGTTTCATTTTGGTGTTCGGGAACATTATTGCCGTTTTTAGCTCACCGCCTGAAAGATCAGAGAGTTTTGTCTTGGCTTGTTTTCTAACTTCTGTTCACCTGTTGTCTGTTGACTTTCGAATAATCTGACAAATTGGATGAAATGATGACCTTGAATGTCATCAAGATATGATTTATTAATAACATGAACATTAATATAATATGTTTTAGACTCATATCAAGAAGACAAAGTTTTATAATGAAAAATGGTTTTCTCAGAACCAACAAAGCCTAGCTAGCTGGAGTGCTGACTTAATTAGGATGATATTTGTAATCAAACCGGCCCACGAACATGGGACTAAAAAGCCGAAAGGGGATCAGATGGTTAACATGGCTTTTGCATACAGTAAACTACGGTTATAATGAACTCAAATGGACTACTGATCTAAGTTTGTTATATCCATAGTTCATTATAAGCATACAAACAACATCTATACAGCAAATGGCGGGACCAAAAATTAAGTTCGTAATATCCGTCAGTTCGTTATAAGCGTGTTCATTATAAACATATTTTACTGTATTTACATTCCTGGTCAGCATATAAGAGCTCTGGCATATGTTTGGTGAATTAATAAAACATTGCACTTGAATTTATTGTTTGGGTAGTTCATTCATAAAAAGGACCCGTGAAGATTCTGGGGTAGAATAGGCTTGCATGCTTGCCATAAAAGGCGACTATGCTTGTCATAAAAGGCAACTAACGGGATCGGGTGGTCAGGCTCGCTGACTTGGTTGATGCATGTCATCGTATCCCAATTGTGTGGATCGACGCTCATGATATTAATCACTGGATTGTCTTGTCCAGACTCGATTATTTGCAGACCGCCGTCATATAGCTGGAATATTGCTGAGTGCGGCATTAAACAACAAACCAACCAACCAACCAATCATTCATAAAAAATGTCATTATGTGGGTGTTTTCAGGTTGGCCTTCATTGATCCATCCCCCTTGGTTTGTCATATTAACCAGACTGCTGCCTTGGGCCAGTAACATCCGCCTACGGCCGGTGTATGTCTGTCATGCTGACCCTGAAACAAATATATCCGATACAGCCCATGCAAGTCTATAATGTTTAGCAAGTCTACATTTAGTCTCTCGGCTCCTTTTTATTATGTTTTATAACTATAATTTAACAACTGTTTTTTTTCTGTAAAATATGTTCATTTCTGAGACTAGATGTTAGTTTAGCCCGATGTGATCTTTGCGTTATTAAGAGGACAATTATTAATACTCCCATATTATAATATGGATATGATTTAGATTTTTTCATGGTTTATGGTTGTTTCACTGTTTAAAAATAAATAAAAATAAATAAATAAAATAAATATTGAAGAATCTCTGAGAAGCCACAATCTCAGTGGCGTGCCACTATGTTGTATTGACTTATTGAAAGTGCAAACCACGACACAAAAAGTAAAGTTTTCACTTCTCTGGAGATCTGGTGAAACATTACGTGTTTGTTTGTGGCCCCTTGCCTGGAAATCTGGGGTTGATGGGTAGACTAGAGTTCAAAGCATTCTGTGTCACATCAAATAGGTAGGTTTGATTCATCACATGGGTACAATGTGAGAGGCCCATTTCTGGTGTCCACTCACTCACTCACTCACTCACTCACTCACTCACTCACTCACTCACTCACTCACTCACTCACTCACTCACTCACTCACTCACTCACTCACTCACTACCTACTGACTCCTGCTGTTTAACAAGGGGACATACTATGTGGCTAATCCATGTTTAGTTGGCCCATACTAAACTAACAAGAGCCATTACAGCACTCAAACCATTCATGGACCAGTCTCCCTTCCTACGTCTCCAACTCCTTAACTAGGGGACATACAGACCCATTCATAGACCTGTCTCCCTTCCTACCATCTCCAACTCCTTAACAAGGGGACATACAGACCCATTCATAGACCTGTCTCCCTTCCTACCATCTCCAACTTCTTTCCAAGGGGACATACAGACCCATTCATAGACCGGTCTCCCTTCCTACCATCTCCAACTCCTTAACAAGGGGACATACAGACCCATTCATAGACCAGTCTCCCTTCCTACCATCTCCAACTCCTTAACAAGGGGACATACAGACCCATTCATAGACCAGTCTCCCTTCCTACGTCTCCAACTCCTTAACAAGGGGACATACAGACCCATTCACAGACCAGTCTCCCTTCCTACCATCTCCAACTCCTTAACTAGGGGACATACAGACCCATTCATAGACCTGTCTCCCTTCCTACCATCTCCAACTCCTTAACAAGGGGACATACAGACCCATTCATAGACCTGTCTCCCTTCCTACCATCTCCAACTTCTTTCCAAGGGGACATACAGACCCATTCATAGACCGGTCTCCCTTCCTACCATCTCCAACTCCTTAACAAGGGGACATACAGACCCATTCATAGACCAGTCTCCCTTCCTACCATCTCCAACTCCTTAACAAGGGGACATACAGACCCATTCATAGACGTGTCCCTTCCTACCATCTCCAACTCCTTAACAAGGGGACATACAGACCCATTCATAGACGTGTCCCTTCCTACCATCTCCAACTCCTTAACAAGGGGACATACAGACCCATTCATAGACCTGTCTCCCTTCCTACCATCTCCAACTCCTTAACTAGGGGACATACAGACCCATTCATGGACCATTCTCCCTTCCTACCATCTCCAACTCCTTAACACGGGGACATACAGACCCATTCATAGACCTGTCTCCCTTCCTACGTCTCCAACTCCTTAACAAGGGGACATACAGGCCCATTCATAGACGTGTCCCTTCCTACCATCTCCAACTCCTTAACAAGGGGACATACAGACCCATTCATAGACCAGTCTTCCTTCCTACGTCTCCAACTCCTTAACAAGGGGACATACAGACCCATTCATAGACCAGTCTCCCTTCCTACCGTCTCCAACTCCTTAACAAGGGGACATACAGACCCATTCATAGACCTGTCTCCCTTCCTACCATCTCCAACTCCTTAACAAGGGGACATACAGACCCATTCATAGACCAGTCTTCCTTCCTACGTCTCCAACTCCTTAACAAGGGGACATACAGACCCATTCATAGACCAGTCTCCCTTCCTACGTCTCCAACTCCTTACCAAGGGGACATACAGACCCATTCATAGACCAGTCTCCCTTCCTACCATCTCCAACTCCTTAACAAGGGGACATACAGACCCATTCACAGACCTGTCTCCCTTCCTACCATCTCCAACTCCTTAACTAGGGGACATACAGACCCATTCATAGACCAGTCTCCCTTCCTACCATCTCCAACTCCTTAACAAGGGGACATACAGACTCATTCATAGACCTGTCTCCCTTCCTACCATCTCCAACTCCTTAACAAGGGGACATACAGACCCATTCATAGACCAGTCTCCCTTCCTACCATCTCCAACTCCTTAACTAGGGGACATACAGACCCATTCATAGACCGGTCTCCCTTCCTACCATCTCCAACTCCTTAACAAGGGGACATACAGACCCATTCATAGACCTGTCTCCCTTCCTACCATCTCCAACTCCTTAACAAGGGGACATACAGACCCATTCATAGACCTGTCTCCCTTCCTACCATCTCCAACTCCTTAACAAGGGGACATACAGACCCATTCATAGACCTGTCTCCCTTCCTACCATCTCCAACTCCTTAACAAGGGGACATACAGACCCATTCATAGACCTGTCTCCCTTTCTACCATCTCCAACTCCTTAACAAGGGGACATACAGACCCATTCATAGACCAGTCTCCCTTCCTACCATCTCCAACTCCTTAACAAGGGGACATACAGACCCATTCATAGACCAGTCTCCCTTCCTTCCATCTCCAACTCCTTAACAAGGGGACATACAGACCCATTCATAGACCAGTCTCCCTTCCTACCATCTCCAACTCCTTAACAAGGGGACATACAGGCCCATTCATAGACCTGTCTCCCTTCCTACCATCTCCAACTCCTTAACAAGGGGACATACAGACCCATTCATAGACGTGTCCCTTCCTACCATCTCCAACTCCTTAACAAGGGGACATACAGACCCATTCATAGACTAGTCTCCCTTCCTTCCATCTCCAACTCCTTAACAAGGGGACATACAGACCCATTCATAGACCAGTCTCCCTTCCTACCATCTCCAACTCCTTAACACGGGGACATTCTGTGTTGCTTATACAGTGCGAGTGGTCCAGAAGCCTCTTGCCACATCAAAGTATGACAGTGTTGGGGCACCAAGACCTGTTGTGATGGAGGAAATTCAATTTGTACATGTGTTGAAATCCTGTCTGCAGTTATTGATTTGTGCTAAAAGTTGCTGGCAACTGGACCTTTCAGATGCTGCCATGTAGATGGCATTGGGATCAGATGAAAAAACTCAGATTAAAAATACACCTGGCCATCTTGGCAATGCTTGTGATTAGAACTTTTAAACCATTTCTTTAAGAGCCTGAGGTATAGAACTGGTGTCCATTTTATTGCAGCTATTCTAGGGGCAAAGTGTTGAGACCGGTTGTTGAAAATAAGCCCTGTTCCATAGTGAATCCATAACAGGCAAAGCCAGACACTGATGGCTAAACAAATCAAGGGCCCACAATTCAATATGATGTAGACGATGAAATGTTTATTTGATAAATGGTATCCCAGTTCATCCTGGTGTCCACAGACCGCAGATGCCCTGAACCTCCGTAATGAGGACGTGTCTATCTACCTCTCGCAGATTGAATAATGAAGCTATGAGTGCCTACAGCTCCAAGGGGCGCTCTAAACAAATGATGCAATGGAGAACAGGAGGGGACATTCTGTCACAAGGTATTGATACCTAACTAGTTTTGACTGGTTAGTCGGAGTGGTGGCGTGAAAGTGAGGCAGGACGTCTAGACGAAATGTTTAATCGGGAAGTAACTGTCAGGTTGGAGTTTGTCTGGGAGAAGACGGTGTCGCGTCCGGGGAGACATGTCTCGTGAGACATCATGAGACTTGCGAGATATATGGGAAAGTGATGATCCATGACTGACTTGTCTGGTGCCAGTCCTGTCCTGCATATGTAAGCGTTGATTTGACGCATTTATAGGTTAAATTAAACCCCTAAGCTGTTCACTTTGACAGTGAAATATTGTTCTATTAAAGTCCTGGGGATGATGGAGTATAAAGTATCATCAATACTGCCGACAACGAAGACAGCTTCAATGAACATCATTCATTGAATATATTCAAAGTTCACACTGTAGGTCGCAGCTCAGAACATGTTCCTGTAGCTGATATCAGGCTACAGCTGCGTTCTCAACTCCTTAACATGTTGTCTGGCAATCGGTGAGGGGTGTGTGAGTAAGTGTATGTGAGTGAGTGTTTGGTTATGTGTGTGGTTGGGTGAGAGTGGGTTGGTCAGTGAGAGTGCATGAGGAACTGAGAGTGGTTGAGTGAGTGAGTGAGTGAGTGAGTGAGTTAAGTTTAACTATGAGCAACATTCAACCCTGTTCGGAATCAAACCCAGGTCTCCACCATATTGAGCAAACACTTTCTAGATTTGATATGCTTCTGACATAGACATGGAATATGATTCAAAGGACATAATAAATAGTGTTCTCTAGTGGTGATTCTGATGGCCGTTATGACATATTATTACCTACTTGTATATGATGACCAGGAGATAACACTATATATCACCCAGCTACCCTAGAAACTCTTCATGGAAGACCACAGGTTATCTGTATGGTGTTAGCCCTTAAGCCCTGAGCCTTTTGCAAGGGATTTACGACATTCATTCCTGAGGCAGGGTTTTCTTCATATATTACTCCTTGTCATTTTAATTGTCAGCCCTACAGAGAAACTTCACTGAAGTCAGCCTATTATTGAGATGACGTAATGTGACAAACTGTGACGATCTGTGACATCATGAACAATCGATGACGTTGTATCATATTATTCTCAACACTGAAGCAATGTGATGTCATATGACTTCAACTGACCAATCAGCACTGAGAATCACTAAGATGGCCATGTGCAGTACAGTTATTCACTCATTGATGGTTGTCCGATGTCGTGAAAAGAAATGTCATTCTAACTATACAGTAGTCATCACCGATGCTTACCATGGACAAAGTGAGTGGAGAGGGCATTCCTTGGGAAAAAGGGGCCTAAAAAATATAATAAATAATGAACTCTTTTTATGCATCTGTTTGTATCCAAAATAATCTAACCTCACTAAGGGGGCACGGGTGGCCCAGTTGTCCAAGGCACCGTGATTTGCTGTTCAGAGTTGCATCCCTTGGGCACGCCAGAAACCTATGATTGTGGGTTCAAACCCTGGTTCACCCTGATTATGTTTCTAGGTTTGTCAGCACCATACCCGTGCTCTTGGGTTTCACCAAAGTGGTAAATGTCTGAGACCTGCATCACTTCGGGCTTTCCTCCCACATTAAGCTGACACGCTGTGATATAACTGGAATACTGTTAAAAGCGGCGTCCAACCCAACTCACTCACTCACTCACTCACTTACTAACCTCACTAATTAGCAAATGAACTGCCTGTGTCACATGACAATACCATCACCACACCTGTTTTAAAGGTTGTAACAAGTTCCTCACAGCAATACGTCATTGGCTGAACCCTTCCTCATCATGTGCCGTCTGCTCTCTGTACGTCTCTGATGTGCACATGCCTACCAATGGAGCGTGCTGTCGAATGTTTTAAGTGCTTTTATGTTGACAATATCTGATTTCTTTTGTATTGAAATCCATGCACCCAACTGGTGATGTTTCTTCTGTTATACTGGTAACTGACGCGACATGGCCTTGAAGCTGCTGGATCCCTGCAATGGAGATACGACAATAACATTAGAACAATGGTGTGAGACTGTTACACACAATGTACCGCCAGAAAATGATTAACTTTGGGGGCAGTGAGTCACAACAGCTCCTCTCTGCTTCGTCGTATATGAGAAATGGAATATTTTCAGCTGTTCGGGGAATTTGATTGGTATTAGAGGATCTGGAAAAAATGACAGCCGATTTTTCAACTTCTTACTTCAATAAACTCCGATTATGATCCTTGGTGGGCATCATACCCATGAGTTTCCACCAAAGTCGTAAAGGTCTGTTACCTATATGACTTTGGGTTTCATCACTCAGTAACCTGTCATGCTGTGGTGTAGCTAAAATAATGTCCAAAGCAGAGTCGAACCTAACTCACTCCCTCTTTTTGAAGCCTACTCATCTTGCAGAGATTTTGAAAAATATAACATGAATTGGTTTCGCATTCGTATGTGATACCGGGTACTGTTCTGTATTCTTATTAAAGGGTACATTTCTGTTTACCGAAAACATTTCAGGGGTACTGGTCTGTAGTACCCATCCTAGGTGGATCCAGACGGGTCCAGGAGGTCTGGACCCTCCCGTTTTTTCGAAAACCAAATGTAGTATGTTGTAGGCAGTAAAATTGTCTGAGAGAGGATTTCGATATTTTGGACTTGCCCATTGCGATGACGTCTTCAGCATTAGTGGAACAGATGAAATATGACATATATACCACAACAGTGTCTATTTGCATAAATAATTCAGCTTATTAACCTAATATCAATAACTCATCTATACACAATATATTTGTTCGGTCAAATGTAAACATTGTTTGCTGTCATAAGAGGAGTAGGTGAAATTTGAAAACTGTAAACTTTCCCTGGTATCAAGCAGATATTAGAGACAATATACAAACACATTTATCTGTAAAATCCTTGTACAAATGGACACATGGATATACGAAATGTTGAACCAAGTTTACTCAGACAAACTGGACTTGACGCAAGTGTAAACCCTCCATGTACAAGTCTGCACATCCAAGCAAGACCCTTGATATTTGGAGAGGGCTACTTTACATAGGAGGTAGCCTTTTTGACAAGGAGGGCCATCGGCTTGTTGATGTTGTGTGTTGATCATGTAAACAGCCATGTTGAGAGTCTAAGAGGCGCCTGCCAGTGTGGATGGGATACGAGTGTGCAGGTACTGTGTAGAAATGATTTATAAATACAAAGAGTCATGCATCCTTCATGTGGGGGAATTATTTCTTTGTTTTGTTTATCTGAACACTTCTCGTACTTATAACAGTTAACACTTTATATTATTTGGTTAATTTCCGTATGCTGGAATTTCTTTTAAAAAAACTGTAGAGTAACAGCTTGTGTGATGTTGAGTGCATATATTGTATGCGGTATGTTCAAGCGCTTGCTCATACATCTAGCCGCTGTCACCATCATCTTGACAATGTTTTACAATGAACAAGGATGAATTATTGATCCTGTTTTGTGATATTTTCTGTACTGTGATGCTAATAGTGGCGGATTGCTCAGTTTGTGGATATATTGTGAAATATTGATATCATGCTTCTTCATATTGTCTGGATTTTTTGTATGAAATATTATTTTACATTGTATATAACAAAAAGTAATTTCTAATTAACTATGAAAAAGCAGTGCTGGATTCTGTCAATTATGAACAGGGCATTGTTCGATACAATGATCTCAGTGTCACACCCATACCATATCTGTGTAGAAATACCTTAGTTACTGTAATAAGCGCACCATGCACTTAGAAAATTCAGAATTGGCAAATGATTGTTAAAAACATACAAGGGTTAAGATTATCTGAAGTTTACAAACTTCGTTCCAATGTCGATGAAACTAAAACATTTTTGATAATTACAAGGAAAATATGTTCCCTAACATATGTACACAGGATAGTGTAGACTGTCATGTCAATGTTCAGTCTTCGTTGGGGATGTCGTCTGTCTCCAAGACCATAGAGAAAGAATAGAAAAGGAGTCCAACTCAAGTCTAGAATGATTTGGCAAGTCTAGATTACCTCAGCTCCCGGTAAGGATTGTTGTGCTTTCCATTTGGTTTTTAAAATGTTTTTGTTTATTTTGTAAATATATATGTTTAAATAAGATAACTTTATTTCTGGGACTAAAAGTCAGTCCCTAGGGGGTGCTGATAAGGATTTATACTTACAGATTGGACGAGAAGTTGATAAGATATTGGAGTGCTTATATTCAGGAAAAACGGTATGCGAGTTATGACAGCCATCATGCTGAGGCTACTTTGTGAAGCAGACCCAAGATCATCACTAAGCGACGACAAGACATATTCTCCATGTCAAACTAAAGATACAACAGTGGTGAAAGTCTGTCATCTGAAGTTTGTGTTTTTGAAGTCACATGAGCGAAATGCCTTCAGGTGTATGCATGAGTAAATTGTGTCTCATATATCGGTGACATGTTTCATGCATCAAACAAATTATTCACCAAAATCTCGGGATGCTGATTCAGTGTTCAAACCTAAAGGGGCCCAGGGATTTTCTCAGGGTTTTACCTTGTCTTACAAAACAGGGGGATCCCTAATGGGAGTACAGGGGACCCCTAACACTTAATGTCAAGGGTCCTTGCAGGAAATTTGAGGGTCCTGTAAAGTAATGAAATGGTGTAGTGTAATGTACTGCAAGATTTGAGAATTATTTTGATAACAGGACATTTTTATTTCTTGTAAAAATTGGAACAATAAATAATATTGTCCGTCCCTTGTGACACAATATATTTATTTTCTCCACCAATTCTCTACATTTGTGTGTATTGGACCTACATTTCTGCATCATTTAAAATCCTAATTTTCTTCTGTAATATTTGAATATAGGGGCACCTAAGTCTTGAAATTTACATTTATGCAAGAACACCTCAAGCTTTGTTTCAAATACTCCTAATTTCAGTTTCAACGTTTGCTAGATATCGATTAAAAAACAGATAAAATCTTGCGGCCTTTGTATTGACTAACAAACACATGCCACATGTAAACATAATGGAGAAAAACATATTATCAGTATGGATATGTTTGTGCAAGGGTTTCACTACAGTGCTCTGAATAATGGTTCATAATTGACTTGGCACATCTGGTCAGTCAATCCGCCTCTCATCAATATATGGTTACTGGCAAACTTGACTACACACAGACGCTCACATTGTGAAAGCTGTAAGCCTGCATGACATTTACAAACTTGTCTTTCTCTGTAAAATGCCAGCAGCTTATGTTTCTCGGGGAGTTTAAAATGTCAAGGCAGCAGTAATTGTATGGGAAGACTTTATCCTGCCCTGGCAAAACAAGGAGGAGGTAATCCCGACTGACCAGTGGAAATCTGGGGCGAAAGACCACACAGCTAATTTTATTGAATATCATAGCAGTCAAGTGACCATCTTGACTCCAATCAGTGGCCATCTTGCTTTGGTTGCCAGGGGCAACCTGCTGGATTAAGTTGAGTTGTTGGAACTAGCAGCTGGACCCATGGATCAAGTGGATGAGATATTTCCGCACTCTCCTTCAAATTATTTTTGGCTCGAATTGCTCAGAGGCTAAATCAAACCAGGACATGTGTCAATTATGTTTAGCTTGCTGATTGATCAAGTTGGAGTGAGTGAGTGATTTGACCATTTCACTGATATCCTGGGCCACGTTCCACAAGGCGATCTAGCGCAATGACAGTCGTAAGTCTATGTGAAAGTATTGGAGTTACGATAACCTGAGCACTACGATGGCTGTGTGGAACAGACTCCTGGCCTGATGTGCTTGGAACCTATTGAACCAAGCTCCCCTGATGTGCTGGGAGCCTATTGAACCAGACTACCCTGACGTGGAGCCTATTGAACCAGACTACCCTGACGAGTAGCCTATTGAACCAGACTACCCTGACGTGGAGCCTATTGAACCAGACTACCCTGACGAGTAGCCTATTGAACCAGACTACCCTGACTTGGAGCCTATTGAACCAGACTACCCTGACGTGGAGCCAATTGAACCAGAATACCCTGACGTTGGGCCTATTGAACCAGACTACCCTGACTTGGAGCCTATTGAACCAGACTACCCTGACGTGGAGCCAATTGAACCAGAATACCCTGACGTTGGGCCTATTGAACCAGACTACCCTGACGAGTAGCCTATTGAACCAGACTACCCTGACTTGGAGCCTATTGAACCAGACTACCCTGACGTGGAGCCAATTGAACCAGAATACCCTGACGTTGGGCCTATTGAACCAGACTACCCTGACTTGGAGCCTTTTGAACCAGACTACCCTGACGTGGAGCCTATTGAACCAGAATACCCTGACGTGGAGCCTATTGAACCAGACTACCCTGATGTGCTGGGAGCCTAGTGAACTGGGTTCCTTATGTGCTGGCAGCCTATTGAACCAGGCTCCCCTGACATGCTGGGAGCCTATTGAACCAGGCTCCCCTGACGTGCTTGGAGCCTATTGAACCAGACTACCCTGACGTGGAGCCTATTGAACCAGAATACCCTGACGTGGAGCCTATTGAACCAGACTACCCTGAAGTGGAGCCGATTGAACCAGACTACCCTGACATGGAGCCTATTGAACCAGACTACCCTGACGAGTAGCCTATTGAACCAGACTACCCTGATGTGGAGCCTATTGAACCAGGCTCCCCTGATGTGCTGGGAGCCAATTGAACCAGGCTCCACTGACGTGCTGGGAGCCAATTGAACCAGGCTCCCCTGACATGCTGGGAGCCTATTGAACCAGGCTCCCCTGACGTGCTGGGAGCCTATTGAACCAGGCTCCCCTGATGTGCTGGGAGCCTATTGAACTGGGTTCCTTATGTGCTGGGAGCCCATTGAACCAGGCTCCCCTGACGTGCCGGGAGCCAATTGAACCAGGCTCCCCTGACATGCTGGGAGCCTATTGAACCAGGCTCCCCTGACGTGCTGGGAGCCTATTGAACCAGGCTCCCCTGATGTGCTGGGAGCCTAGTGAACTGGGTTCCTTATGTGCTGGCAGCCTATTGAACCAGGCTCCCCTGATGTGCTGGGAGCCTGTTGAACCAGGCTCCACTGACGTGCTGGGAGCCAATTGAACCAGGCTCCCCTGACGTGCTGGGAGCCAATTGAACCAGGCTCTCCTGACATGCTGGGAGCCTATTGAACCAGGCTCCCCTGACGT
Organism: Haliotis rufescens; assembly: GCF_023055435.1. Taxonomy (NCBI): domain Eukaryota; kingdom Metazoa; phylum Mollusca; class Gastropoda; order Lepetellida; family Haliotidae; genus Haliotis; species Haliotis rufescens. The sequence continues at coordinate 1,720,182 of NW_025964223.1, read as the reverse complement.
GCTGGGAGCCTATTGAACTGGGTTCCTTATGTGCTGGGAGCCCATTGAACCAGGCTCCCCTGACGTGCTGGGAGCCTATTGAACCAGGCTCCCCTGATGTGCTGGGAGCCTATTGAACTGGGTTCCTTATGTGCTGGGAGCCCATTGAACCAGGCTCCCCTGACGTGCTGGGAGCCTATTGAACCAGGCTCCCCTGATGTGCTGGGAGCCTATTGAACTGGGTTCCTTATGTGCTGGCAGCCTATTGAACCAGGCTCCACTGACGTGCTGGGAGCCTATTGAACCAGGCTCCACTGACGTGCTGGGAGCCTATTGAACCAGGCTCCCCTGATGTGCTGGGAGCCTATTGAACCAGGCTCCTCACGTGCTGGGAGCCAATTGAACCAGGCTCCCCTGATGTGCTGGGAGCCTATTGAACCAGGCTCCACTGACGTGCTGGGAGCCTATTGAACCAGGCTCCACTGACGTGCTGGGAGCCTATTGAACCAGGCTCCTGACGTGCTGGGAGCCAATTGAACCAGGCTCCCCTGACATGCTGGGAGCCTATTGAACCAGGCTCCACTGACGTGCTGGGAGCCTATTGAACCAGGCTCCACTGACGTGCTAGGGCACTATCACTCAGCTCCATCCACTGTACCCATTTCAGGAATCCAGCTCAGTTCTTGGTGGAAGATTTCCCCATCAGTAATGGTGTACAGATCAACCACATTTTGACACTTTTTTGGTTGATTTCAGAATTTATGATCAGTTTTTAATTGTGTTGCCATGGCAATGGTCATGGAACACAAATTACTAGTAACCATACTGCTGCAGAATATCTCTGATCTAATTAGATGCCAATATGTTGTGTCTTGATGGTTCGTATGATAACATGAGCGTTGGTTAGTTAGGAGACTAACAGTATATGTTTACAGATTTGTGAGTGTTTTTGAGTAGTCAATTCTTTATACCTGGAAATGTAATTGGGAACTGACATTGTTTATTGACATTGTGAAAGACAAAGTTACCCCGAACTTTCCATAGCATTCTCACTTGACATGAAGTCCCTAATTTAAGAAGCAGATGTAATGTGTCTCTCTCTCTCTCTCTCTCTCTCTCTCTCTCTCTATCTCTCTCTCTCTCTCTCTCTCTCTCTCTCTCTCTCAAGGGGCAGTCGGGTAGCCAAGTTGTCAAAGCGTTTGCTCATCACACCGAAGACAAAGGTTCGATTCCCGACATGGGTACAATGTCTGAAGCCCATTTCTAGTGGAATATTTCAAAAAGCAGCATATAACCTTACTTACTCACTCACTCTCTGTGTCTCTCTGTGGCTTACCTCCCCTTTAAGATATACGCTGATAAACCATGGTTAAGAAACTAGCTGTCACATGTGACACAAGAACACCCACACATACCGACACTATATTATGCAGCAAGGTTTTACTCCTAGAATATTCCTCATTCCTCCCCCTGACATGATGCATCTGCTGGCCGCCGATCAATACAAGTGTGCTGGGCTTATTGCTTCACACATGACAGATGTAGGCGCTACTGAAAAGATTGGTTTCCATGCTAAACTTTCACGAAAATTCTCTGTGTGATGTTGTCGCTTTGTTTCCTGGGAACAGTGTCATTGTGTCAGGGTGTTCTGACTTTTTGGGGCCTTCATTTGTAGTCAGGATCATTCATCTCTGTGATGCAACAGTTTGATGTTTATTAAGACAATACTACATAGATGGCACAGGAGTGTACCAGACAAAGTCCGCCATTCTTGTCCCGGCCATTGTATGGATTATTCTGCTCACTTGAACACAAAGGGTCTGCAGTGTTGCCTTGCTCTTTGTGAAGACTTTGTTGCTTCAATCGGGGAGAAGTATTGATTTCAACAGTAACTTCTTATTTCCTCCTTGTAATATATAGTTACGATTGCAGAATCAGTGTTCAATTGTTCTGGAGTAGATGGGATATGTCAGTAGGAGATTTGTTTTGGTAAAATATATTTACATGCGTTTCATCTAGATGTATGTGAAGTTTAAAGAGTGAGACCAACGAATGTCGGGGTAATCTGGATAACCTATCCTGAGTAAGTGATGGGTGGAAGATGGGTTTTAATCAGCCGAAAGGCGGATCCATAGGGGTCTGGACCCCTTGGAAAACCAAATGTAGTATATTGTAGGCAGTAAAAGTGACTGAGACATGATATAATTAGGATGGACCAGGATTCAAACTCACAATAATAGGCTCCTGACAAGTTAAGGGACACAACTCTGCACAGCATATTTTGGATGCTTAGATGATTTGACTGTACATTCCCCTGAGCAGGAGAGAAAATAGCAACCCAATAAAGAAACTTCACGGAAGTCAACGGACGTTGTTCTAATGACATTTTGTTTTCAATTTCTGTTGTCATGACCACTGGGTAAGAACGCATATTGTTCTCAACAATGCACCAAAATGACATAGTATTGATTCAACAGCTTTGTGAATCATTAAACTGCGTATATCCATTTGTAACATGTTATAATATTCGATCTGTTACCCATATGAGTCCACAATATATAGCATGATCAGTATGATCAAAATGAAGGAAAAGATAAGCGTTTTGAATAACTTTGATGTCATGTATACTTTTGTTGGTGGTCCACCGAAGGAATATATACAGTCTGTGCATGGCTTGCTGGCTACTGTTTGCATGTCTCTTAAGTCTGACATCAGTGTCGAGAGTTTATGTAGTGAGTATTCTATACGTTAGTTGATGCATGGTAATGACAACAGGTGATTTTCCTACATCAGATATATGACAATGGCTCGCTGACCAGAGCTCTATCAATGGCCACCCTGGCCCAGTCTGTGTTATAAGGGGCATTGTGACCTGTCTGTTGTAGAGAATAACAGATCCTGGAATGTTGTCTCAATCAATGTTCTACCCACCAGTCTGTGTTTCAGGAGATGTTGTTACCTGTCTGTTGTAGAGGATAACAGATCCTTGAATGTTGTCTCCATCAATGGTTCCTTTGACCAGTCTGTGTTGCAGTGGGACCTGGTGACCTCTAAGTTGTTATAGAATAAGAGATCATTGAGACTTGTCTCCATCAATGGTTCTTCTGGCCAGTCTGTGTTATAAGGGACTTTGTGACCTCTCAGTGATAGAGAATATGACATCAATGAGTCCAGTTTCCAGCAATGGTTCTTCCGGCCAGTCTGCATTACAGAGAACATAGTGACCTCCAAGTTGTAAAGAATAAGAGATCATTGAGTCCAGTTTCCAGCAATGGTTCTTTTGGCCAGTTTGTGTTGTACGGGACATAATGTGACCTCTCAGTGGTAGAGAATAAGACATCATTGAGTCCGGTTTCCATCAATGGTTCTTCTGGCCAGTTTGTGTTATATGGGACATAATGTGACCTCTCAGTGGTAGAGAATAAGACATCATTGCGTTCAGTTTCCAGCAATGGTTCTTCTGGCCAGTCAGGGTAACAGTGGACATTTGTATGGAGCACGTGATCCGGACGTCCACTCTCCATCAATGATAGTTCCAGCCAACTTAAGTGAAAGTAGACATGGTGACCTACTAGCTGAGGTGACGCAGGTGATCTCCGAACCCATCAATGGTCACCTTGGCCAGCTTAAGTGTTGACCCATTGTAACCTAATCACGAGGGATCAAGACGTGACCGTGTCTCTGTGCCATGAGAATCTCTCCCCCAGAAATCGTTAGTGGAGATCAATAAGGAGGCCCACAGTGCCACTGGTGCTGGAGGGAGAAGATGAAAGGCTGGAGAAGATGGCCAGAACAGCCTCTGTTCTCCCTCATTGACAAAGACTGGAGACACCAAATCACCATGTGCAAACACCACCATCAACCCATTAGGCAGGACTGAGGCCAATCTGTCAAAAACATTTGTGCCAGCTTTGTGATAAGGTCAAGTGAGAATGTATGTCAATAGCTTTTAAGGTTAAGTCTTCAAAGTGGTTTTGTAATGAACCTGTTATAGTGTCAGAATTCTTCTGTTTTTCTTCTGTAATAAGTCGTTTTAAGACTGGAGTGATATGCATGAAGACACAGTTCTGAACTAAGATGGGGATGTCGATTTGTAGTTCATACTTTAGAATGTCATTGTATCTGGCAACAGTTAAGTATTTTCAGTTTTGGGAAAACATACAACTCTATGGATTATAACTTCTGGCTTTTTGCATGAGTGACATTTCGATGTAGATTTTTACACCATTATTTAAGTTGATGTTTTCTAAGTTACTTACAACTTGAGAGTGCCAAACTCTTATTTTCAGTTTTATAAATAGCACCAGCTCCTTATTTTGAAAATCTGAAAGTAAATGCTAACACAACAGTACTCGTAACAATCACAAAGACCTGTATTTCCCTGACACCAACACCTTCATTAAGTAACACCTGTATTTACACAATATACAACATACAGTTATAGACCAGAAGCCTATACCTAATTTCGACTACCATGTTTCAGACATGAATGGTCAATATCGGCCTGATTGGTGTTTATTGATGAAGGAGAATTATTTGCCCAGCGTGAAAAATTGACAGCCAATCAGCAAGACTGATGGACTGGTCTATGTCCCCTTGTTGCAGCTAGTTTTATGGGTGTCCGAAGATCACCTTGACTTCAAGTAGGTGGTGAACTATTACATGTGCTCTGTTGACTGGCTGTCTGTGAGTCGACAGGCGATGGCCGTGTTCTTTGCAGGTTGTGTTTGGATGACAGTGAACATATCCTCCACTGGTCTATGAATCAAATATAAAAAAATGGCGGAGCGTGAAGTTTGCTTGTGAGAGTAAAATTGCTCTTGAAATATGAACATCAGTGGAGAAATTTGTTATGCACTAAACAAACTCTTGATGTGTAGACATGTCGCCATCTATATTTACATTCGTAATCAAGATGGCTGCGTTTGCACACCTATAACCATTGTGTGGCTGCCAGCTGTAGGTGGAAAGTGATAAGCTTGCTGTGTGAACCAACAGTGATCCAACAGTTTATGTGCTCAACTGATAGGGTAGCTCAACTCATGGGCACTGTACACACGGAGTGGGAGCCACATTCTGATTGGCTGAAAATATCATTAGATGGGATTTGAAACCATGAAATCTTATGCACCTTTCCTAACATTTACAGCTACTCAATAACACAAAATTAAAAGCATAAATCACTAACGATTAGTGACATTGTAAATACGGTGTTATTGTCCAAGCACTTTCTGTCTGCATTCAACAGCTGTGGGATATGGATGACGTCACACGTGGCCATGACAATTCAACTGCTTTGGTTAGCAGATGTGGACAATGAGAGGAATTGGGGAGGTCCAGGACTACATCTTGTCATTCAAGCCTTGCGGGTGGATATTTTATCAGGGTCTGTTTCAGCTGTTGTATGGCCTGGTTGGTATTGCAGGTCTCTAGTAGAGCCCCCTGCTGAGTTGAAATGTTCTAGCTGTTGTATGGTCTGGTTGGTATTGCAGGTCTCTAGTAGAATGCCCTGCTGAGTTGAAATGTTTCAGCTGTTGTATGGTCTGGTTGGTATTGCAGGTCTCTAGTAGAGACCCCTGCTCAGTTGAAATGTTCTAGCTGTTGTATGGCCTGGTTGGTATTGCAGGTCTCTAGTAGAGCCCCCTGCTCAGTTGAAATGTTTCAGCTGTTGTATGGTCTGGTTGGTATTGCAGGTCTCTAGTAGAGCTCCCTGCTGAGTTCAAATGTTCTAGCTGTTGTATGGTCTGGTTGGTATTGCAGGTCTCTAGTAGAGCCCCCTGCTGAGTTGAAATGTTCTAGCTGTTGTATGGTCTGGTTGGTATTGCAGGTCTCTAGTAGAGCCCCCTGCTGAGTTGAAATGTTCTAGCTGTTGTATGGTCTGGTTGGTATTGCAGGTCTCTAGTAGAGCTCCCTGCTGAGTTGAAATGTTTCAGCTGTTGAAAACATCAAAGATGTTTCATCCAAACCTGGTATGAGTATTGTTCCTGGTCTGATGTGATGCCTTTTGCTGTTGCGGAGGGATATATCTAGACCTGCTCAGAGGCCGATATTCGGCCCCTAGTCTGCAGTAAATGTCATTAACAATTCCCAAAATGGAATTTCCCAATTTGTTAATAACTAATATCTAATTGTATAGTTTTGTAGAAATAACCTGTATTTCACTGATAACAGGGTAAAAAGGAACAAGCTGTTTACTACAGTATGACAGTAGTTCTTGCTTTTCTTGTTTCTTCCACTTTACAATGGCCTCTGTAATGTTGTAGACAGAGCATCTGCCCGGGGAGCGGAAGGTCGGGGGTTCGATCCCCGGCAGCGTCATACCGAAAGATGTTTAAAGATAGTACCCATTGTTACCCTGTCATTATGGAGCTAAAACAAGGACTGGTCGGCTCAGAGTCAGTATACTGTGTCTGAGTGGGGTATCCATGTTAAACTGTGGCATATGGTATCTCAGTAGGATAGCACAATAAACCGGCATAAGTTGGACGGGTACAAGCAGACACACATGCTCCCACTCATGCAATTGAACATGCACACACAAACACACGCGTGCATGCATGTCGCTATTGTAGCAGGGCGTAGAGTCATCCCACAGGTGACAGGTTAACCTCTTTAGTCATGTGGACAAGGTGTCCGACCTCTGATCAGAAGGTCCGTGGTTCGAATCCCATCATGGGACTCGGAAATTTTATGGCCGCTAAACTATGATAGTGCAATAATCTTGAACCCAACATTAAACTCCATTCCACATCACTTCAGCTTGTTCTGATGTTGATCAGACCCTTTGTATATGAAACTCACATATCCCGCTTGATATCAACATGGACGGCAAGTTTACCACATGCTTTCATTCACAAGTCTTCTGACTTAGTGGAATCAGCTTCACAGAGCCTTACAATCGTTGGGTGAATCACGGTGGACCATTCCTAAAGGGCCATATCTGATCAAAGAGTTTATATGATTACAGCTGAATCTTGGATACAATTATACAAGTGGCATTGATTTCAGCCCATTGAATCCTGGGAAAATCATGCTGGTTTCTTTTGTGGGATGTCTCTAATCTGAATGTCTCTCGAGCTACGATTTACCTCTTGGCAATCGTGGGAGAAACAACTGGCATTCTGAAGCAATGCTTGATGACTGTCCTTATATACGGCAGCCATGTGTCAATGAATGGGATCAAGTCTGATCCATCTCAAGAAAAAAAGGCTGTCTGCTAGCTTCATCTTGAATTTAATAGTTGATGAAAACAGGAAGTGCAATTTCCCAGCATGCACTGTCCAGGTGAGAGTTGCTATGGTTACAGGATATGGCTATGCGATCATGTTGATAAATGTCTTTGAAGTTTAATTGATTTAAGTCTTTTCATGTGCCAGAGTTATTTTAACTCGATAGATTACCAGTTACGTACTTCACCTCATTTGGTTTAAAATTGATTGGAAAACTTTCAACTTTGAATTTGATACTGAATAATAAATGTAATCAGTATGCATGGGACTCCCGATGAGCACATTGACGGATAATATTCCTCGGGCTACACCGATTCACTTTGTACTTTGACACAAGTGAGTGAGGTTAGTTTTGAACAGTATTTCAGTTGTATCACGGCAAGTCGGAGGAAGGACCAGAGTGATGCAGGTCTTAGACATTTATATAGGGAAATCTACATACATGGGTGTGGTGCTAACAATGTTAGGATCATAATTAGGTGAATCTGGGATTCAAACCCACAATCATAAGTTTATTTATACCTAAGGGGAATAACTCTGACTGGGAAAAGTCAATGCTTTAGACGACTGTGCTCCATAACTTGAAGGTGAGTGTGTGAGTGAGTGAGTATGGTTTTATGCCGCTTTTAGCAATATTCCGGCAATATCACGGCGGGGGACACCAGAAATGGGCTTCACACATTGTACTCATGTCAGGAATCTGACTTGGGTTTGCGGAGTGACGAGCTAACGTTTTAACCACTAGGCTACACCACCGCCCCTGATAGTGATTGGATACCACTACAATGCTACAAACTAAACATTTTAGAGAACTGTAGTCTATCCTCAACTGATTGAATAATAAAAGGCTCAACCAAACTATACTTTGTACATTTCATTCAAGTAGATAAATAATGCATTAAGGAATTCATTTTCTTTAAGTTTTAGTTATCACCCTTTTGTATACTTGTATCAAAACCTGACCTCTGTTGCAAAAGTATCCGTGGTCTTGTGGTAGACGTCCCCCCAGAGAGCAGAAGGTCCGGGGTTCGATCCCCAGCTGCGTCATACCAAAAGACGTTAAAAGATGGTACCCTGTCTCATGCTTGGCATTAAGGGGCTAAAACAAGGACTGGTCAGCTCGGAGTCAGTAAACTGTGTCTGAGTGGGGTATTCATGTTAAACTGCGGCATGGTATCTTAGTGAGCTAGCACTATAAATCAGCAACAGTCCCGACTAGTACAAGCAGCAACACACACACACACACACACACACACACACACACATGCATGCACGTTGCAATAATCTTGGACGCAGCGTTAAACCATGCCTTAGTGGTGTGCGTGGGATGTCTTGTTTAACATATACAGTGTGTGGGAGCAAGGTGTTCCCTGCCGCCTGAACTCTCCCTACATCTGGAGGCACACCTGTCTTCAAGCAGTGTGTGTCTGTCAGCACATGCCAGCGAGTGTCTTCACACCTGGGGAACAATGGAGGTGTGTCTGTCATCAGTAGCTAGCACACCTGTAGACAAATGTGTCTATTGTAAGAGACTAGCACACCTGTAGATAAACGTGTCTGTTGTTAGAGGCTGGCACACCTGTAGATAAACGTGTCTGTTGTTAGAGGCTGGCACACCTGTAGATAAATGTTTCTGTTGTTAGAGGCTGGCATACCTGTAGATAATTGAGTGAGTGAGTTTGATTTTATGCTGCAATAATCCATCAATATCACGGCGGGGGACACCAGAAGTGGACTTCACACATTGCACCCATGTCAGGAATCGAACCCGTGTCTTCAGCGTGACGAGCGAATGCTTTAACCACTAGGCTAACCGACCACCCCGCCTGTAGACAGTCATGTCTGTTGTTAGAGGCTAGCACATCTGTAGATAAACGTGTCTGTTGTTAGAGGCTAGCACACCTGTAGATAAACGTGTCTGTTGTTAGAGGCTAGCACATCTGTAGATAAACGTGTCTGTTGTTAGAGGTTAGCACACCTGTAGATAAACGTGTCTGCTGTTAGAGGCTAGCACACCTGTAGATAAACGTGTCTGTTGTTAGAGGTTAGCACACCTGTAGATAAATGTGTCTGTTGTTAGAGGCTAGCTTACCTGTAGATAAACGTGTCTGTTGTTAGAGGTTAGCACACCTGTAGATAAACGTGTCTGTTGTTAGAGGTTAGCACACCTGTAGATAAACGTGTCTGTTGTTAGAGGTTAGCACATCTGTAGATATGTGTGGCATTTTATTGTGCTATGACTATTGAGCAAAACAATGTTTGCATGTTAATGTGCTATATCTGTTGAATGTGCTATGAATAAATGCATTTGTATACATAAATGTATTACATGTAGCAAAAGGCTGTATAAATGAATTTTATACATAGTTTATACATTCTTATTGGTATGTCTTTTGGTATGTTCCATTCCCCAAATAGGCACAGGGCCATAATAATTGTTGTTGTAGAAGTCTTGGCGAGAGAGGAGGAGGGGGGGGGGGGGGGGGGGGGACTGGGAAGGAGGTTTGGGTTGAGCGAGTATTTAGAGAATAACCGAAAAACTACAAAAGTTGCAGATTATCTGTTCCTCTGTGAGGTTGCACAGAAATATCGTGGCATGTCAGATTTATGTGGAAGGAAGTCCAAAGTGGCACAGGTTGCAAACATGTTCAAAGATCTAAAACAATACCTTGCTTGTTTCTTGTTTAACGCCGCACTCAGCAATATTCCAGCTATATGACGGCGATCTGTAAATAATCGAGTCTGGACCAGACAATCCAGTAATGGACATCATGAGCATTGATCCACGCAATTGGGATTCAATGACATGCATCAACCAAATCGGGGAGCCTGACCGCCCGATCCCGTCAGTTGCCTTTTACGACAAGCATAGTCACCCTTTACGGCAAGCATGGATTGCTTAAGACCTATTCCACCCTGGATCTTCACGGGTCTCTAAAAGATTAGCTTTTGAAGACATTAGAATTAAAATGAATGGAAACAAAGACATTGAGAGAAATTTGGTGAAGAAAACAGCTTCATTCATGATGTGATAATTATGGATGAACAGAAACTTAAGCTCATAAAGACAACTTTATCAGGTGTACAAGAAGGAGAGAGGTAGAGGCATTTGTTGTTGCAGTTGCCATGGAAACCATATACCTACTAGTATTGAGTTAAATACTTGAAATGAGTTAGGTTTCTTGTTACCTGTTTGCTTGAGATGAGATGTACTGATTTCCACACAACTATTCCACTCTCTGTCGTCACGTACACTTGCTTCCTCTGAAGCGTGTTCAAAGTTGTCTCTGACTGCCATTGCTGAAAGAATTTGTAGCATTTTGATGGCAACCACAAACAGACTATCAGGGAAAACTATCTCTGGCTCTCTCTCAAGACCCAGTTTGAAGACAACACCATGTATTTCGTATTGCCATATATTCCAAGTTGTATGGAAAGTACACTCTTCTGATAAGATTAACTGTGCGTATCATAAATACACATATAAATTAATTCACTAATTCAATGAAGTCACTACAGCGGCCAGAGGTCATTGAAATAAACATTTGGACTTAAAGTGTCATCCCTTTTTATAGTGATTGTTATTCTTATTTTTAAATAATTCTTGAACAAACAGAAAAAGTCCATGTTAAAAAATCAAGATGGCCTCTTGGTTTAAAGTGCTACATCACACTATGCAGAGTTACCTCCCTTTGGTTGCATGGATCCTGTGACCAGAGGTTCAAATCCAAGATTGAGTCAGTGATGATCTTGGGTAGTCAGCCCAATATCTGGTTCACCCAAATTACCAATTAACCTGACATGCGATGATATAACAGAATACACGACAAAACATGTTAAACACAAGTTATTCACATACACGAGAGCCCAGCACATGATGGTCGTAGCGTATAATCTAGTTGGTCAATGGTGGTATTCTGTGGAAAACTAAATTCTATAATGGTGTTGAATTCTGAATATTACGTTTGGCCACAGGTAGAGGTGGTAGAGAGGCATTAACTGTTGAATTCTGTCACTGAGGCAAGGGTTCCAATCTAAGATTTTATCTGATTATGAATTTTGCTTTATCCGTTTCATGACATACTCCTTGGTTTCACAAAAGTGGTAAATATGTACGACCTGCATCAAATTGGACTTATCTCCACATGTGGCCGACACACGATAATGTGAGTGAGTGAGTGAGTGAGTGAGTGAGTTGGGTTTAATGCCGCTTTTAACATCATTCCAGTTATATCACAGCGTGTCAGCTTAATGTGGGAGGAAAGCCCGAAGTGGGGCAGGTGTCAGACATTTACCTCTTCGGTGAAACCCACGAGCATGGGTATGGTGCTGACAAACCTAGAAACATAATCGGGGCGAACCAGGATTTGAACCCACAATCATAGGTTTCTGGTTGGGCTGTGAAGAGTCCAAATTTACTACCCGGGTACCCACACCCCTATTACCCGACCCTACCCGGCTACCCACTGTTGGTGTCAAGAGATAGGTACAAAATGTCCGATTGGGAATAGTTTGACAGTAGCCCTGGCAAAATGTATTTAGATACACGTATAAAACGATATGGCCATGCATACACTGACGTTGACTGAATGTTTCACTTTTTTCAAACATATAAAAGTCAGAAGGAATGTGTGTTTCACCCTTAAACCTACAATGATCTTAAGTCTACAATGTTCATGAGTGGGCGTGACTTATGTATGCACTCTTCCTGAAATTACATAGAAAGGAAAGGATTCTTTCCTTAACTTAGAGACCGCCTCCGTGGTAGAGCGTCCGCCCGGAGAGTGAAAGGTCCGGGATTTGATCCCCGGCTGCGCCATACCAAAAGATGTTAAAAGATGGTACTTGTTGATACCTTGTCTGGCGCTCGGCATTAAGGGGCTAAAACAAGGACTGGTTGGCTTGGAGTCAGTATACTGTGTCTGACTGGGTTATTCATATTAAACTGCGGCATGGTATCTCAGTGGGCTAGCACTATAAATCTCCATCAGTCCGAACTAGTACAAGAAGCCACGCACACACGTGCATGCACGTCGCTAATAAGTGCAATAATCTTGGATGTGAAGTTAGACCCCATTTTATCTCACCTCACCTAAACTTAGATGGTCAACCATTCTTATTGGGCCAACTCCCAAGTGACCTTGACCTTCAGACAAAACAGGTATTCCCCAAAACAGGTGCTTCTCACAAGGGTTTGTGAGTGAAAGTTTATGGGAATTTGTTTCCTTTCAAATGACAGATATAATACACTGATAGCAAAAATGCTTTTATGTTTTTATACACATCATCAGAAAAGAAAGCCCTGTCTGAATGTGTATCACAAGGACATGTTTGTTTTGACCTTCATATGTAGATTACATCCGGTTAGTTGTTCATCCACTAACATGCGACAAGATAATGTTAAACATTATTTTAAGATGTCATACAACATTTAGCTTCATTTCTCATTTCAGTTATGTTCTTTTTAGAAAAACATCCAATTTCCTACAACAATTGAACCACATGATGACATTGTACATGATCATATTACAGCATATCGTCAGAGAGCTGTCTTCATAAAAATACATTTTTAACAGACAACAAAACACATTAAAAGCTGTGTGATTCTGAAAAGGCAGCAGTCGGAATTGATACTATTGTCAGTCATTGTGAAAATTCATGACAGTTTAATCACCAGGGGGCTAAGAAATGACATTGTCTTAATACTTCTTTTTATCATGTTCATACAAATATCGGAATAAGTTTATGGGGGAACAGTTTATTATGTACATGAGAAATAAACCAAAACCTCACCTTGTTACTAGATGCATGGCACAATGTGTCTGAGCAGCTAGATTTTTATTCCTATGGAGAATGAAAGGTGTTTCATGGATACATGTATTTATTCCAAACTGACAGTAGAAATGAGAAGAACCCAAAAGATGGTTGTGCCTCATTAACAATGTTGATATGTATATTCTTGCCATGGCCAAACCAGCACTATACGAATCAATATTTGCTGGCCTTGAAACACTGGCATTTTTCCAAAAGATGGACCAGCACAGTATCACACAGCCCTCTAAACCCAGACCCTGTTTTGCTCCAAAAGTGCCGCACTAAGATTTTGATAATATCAATATGATCACATCAAAAACGATTTTATGAATAAATATGAACTTGCTTGATAAGTCAAGAAATCGGTAAACATAGAAGACAGTAGTGGAAATATAAACTCTTGAAAAGGTAGATAATTTGATCCATTTCATCCCGTTCTGGTGGTCCTCTTGAAAAAAGATACCAACATTTTAAACCCCTTATAACTGTACATTTGGATATGATCTGTCCCTTCCAATGTAGAACCTTAGGAGCTCTAAGGATATAGACTCTCTGTCTGACTGTGTCATTTTGGCTGAGTGAGTGAGTGAGTGAGTGCACACCAAGTGTCATGCAAGGAAATCATGAAAGGAATTGTTCATGGACAAAAACACAAGACAAAATAAGGAGGCATTCATATTTTCCATCAGACCACTATATTTCCAACACTAGAGGGCCTGATTAATATTTACAAGGTGTGGTCGGCTCGTAGTCATCTGGTGAGCATCTTGTGGTCGTCTAGTGGTTGTCTGGTGGTAGTCCAATGGTTGTCGTCTAGTGGTTGTCTGGTGGTGGTTTAGTGGTTGTCTGGTGGTCGTCCAGTGGTTGTCGTCTAGTGGTTGTCTGGTGGTGGTTTAGTGGTCGTCTGGTGGTTGTCTCGTGGTCCTCTAGTTGAGGAAGCCATGTGTAGGTGGGGAAGCCATGTGTAGGTAGGGAAGCCAGCTGAGGAAGCCATTAGTAGGTGGGGAAGCCAGGTGTAGGTGGGGAAGCCAGGTGTAGGTGGGGAAGCCAGGTGTAGGTGGGGAAGCCAGCTGAGGAAGCCATGTGTAGGTGGGGAAGCCATGTGTAGGTAGGGAAGCCAGCTGAGGAAGCCATGTGTAGGTGGGGAAGCCATGTGTAGGTGGGGAAGCCAGCTGAGGAAGCCATGTGTAGGTGGGGAAGCCATGTGTAGGTAGGGAAGCCAGCTGAGGAAGCCATGTGTAGGTGGGGAAGCCATGTGTAGGTAGGGAAGCCAGCTGAGGAAGCCATGTGTAGGTGGGGAAGCCATGTGTAGGTGGGGAAGCCATGTGTAGGTAGGGAAGCCAGCTGAGGAAGCCATGTGTAGGTGGGGAAGCCAGGTGTAGGTGGGGAAGCCAGGTGTAGGTGGGGAAGCCAGCTGAGGAAGCCATGTGTAGGTGGGGAAGCCATGTGTAGGTAGGGAAGCCAGCTGAGGAAGCCATGTGTAGGTGGGGAAGCCATGTGTAGGTGGGGAAGCCAGCTGAGGAAGCCATGTGTAGGTGGGGAAGCCATGTGTAGGTAGGGAAGCCAGCTGAGGAAGCCATGTGTAGGTGGGGAAGCCATGTGTAGGTAGGGAAGCCAGCTGAGGAAGCCATGTGTAGGTGGGGAAGCCATGTGTAGGTGGGGAAGCCATGTGTAGGTAGGGAAGCCAGCTGAGGAAGCCATGTGTAGGTGGGGAAGCCATGTGTAGGTGGGGAAGCCAGGTGTAGGTGGGGAAGCCAGCTGAGGAAGCCATGTGTAGGTAGGGAAGCCAGCTGAGGAAGCCATGTGTAGGTGGGGAAGCCATGTGTAGGTGGGGAAGCCATGTGTAGGTGGGGAAGCCAGCTGAGGAAGCCATGTGTAGGTGGGGAAGCCATGTGTAGGTAGGGAAGCCAGCTGAGGAAGCCATGTGTAGGTGGGGAAGCCATGTGTAGGTGGGGAAGCCATGTGTAGGTGGGGAAGCCAGCTGACGAAGCCATGTGTAGGTAGGGAAGCCAGCTGAGGAAGCCATGTGTAGGTGGGGAAGCCATGTGTAGGTAGGGAAGCCAGCTGAGGAAGCCATGTGTAGGTGGGGAAGCCATGTGTAGGTGGGGAAGCCAGGTGTAGGTGGGGAAGCCAGCTGAGGAAGCCATGTGTAGGTAGGGAAGCCAGCTGAGGAAGCCATGTGTAGGTGGGGAAGCCATGTGTAGGTGGGGAAGCCAGGTGTAGGTGGGGAAGCCAGCTGAGGAAGCCATGTGTAGGTGGGGAAGCCAGCTGAGGAAGCCTTTGTGGGTGGGGAAGCCAGCTATGGAAGCCTTTTGTAGGTGGGAGAACATTGGCTTCACCTCGCTCACAGGCTCTCCAGGTAGTTTCCAACTGACGATGACGAGGAAGTCAATTCTATTCTCTCATGCTTGAAGACGTTTTTGTGGGCACTGAAAACAGCCCTTAGGGTTCTTTTAACAAAAGCTTTCAGCTGTAATCTATAGCCCTTTATGATAATATTGAGCCTCGATACTTCCAATATCCTGATCCTACTACCACTTAGGAATCAGCAGATATAGCCTCCAGGAGAAGCCCCCTGTGCCCCAAATTACTCCTGACCAAGCTCCATGGCGTTCTACTTGGGCCAGCAAGGTTCAATAGGCCAGTTTGTCTTTTTGTCTCTTTTTATAGGAATGGGTGATGTCCGTCCGTCCTTCTGTCCATCCGTCACGTTTCATTTCCAGAGCAGACCTCAAAAAGCATGAGAGATATCTTAACCAAACTTGGCACATAGATAGGTCTAGTGGTGAACTGATGCCTCTTGGGATTTTTGAAAAATTTATTTTTTGAGTTTCAACAGCCACAACAATGACTAAGACTGAAAATGGAGGTTGTGCTCTTTTCTGGAGCTGATCTTGAAAACCGTACAATAATATTTTGCCTTGTACACAACCGTACATGTCATATTGACCGGGGATATGGGTATTTCATGCTTGTTGTTTAATGTCATAGACATCAATATCCCAGCTGTATCCTAGTGACCAGAAAAATAAAGAGTGTGGACCAGACAAACCAGTTATTTACAGTATGACGAATGTCCCAGGTATATTTACTAACATAGGAACCGCCAGATGTGTTTCTGATACTGGATTCCCCGCCTCCACCCCCTATCATGTATAGAATGGCTGTCCTATTCAGCTCACACTCACTGATGAGGAACATGATAAGGTCAGACATGCTTCAACTCCATGTACCATCTGTTGCTGTCAAGCTTAACCATCCGGCCAGCAGGTGGCACTACTGACTGGGGGCTGCGTGAATGTTGCTGTCAGCTCGCTGTATACATACATAACAATATATACCAATAACCAGGTCTGTCAGCTTCCAAGGCTATTGGGGGCGGTCGGGTAGCCTAGTGGTTAAAGCGTTCGCTCGTCACGCCGAAAACCTGGGTTCGATTCCCGACATGGGTGCAATGTGTGAAGCCCATTTCTGGTGTCCCCCACTGTGATACTGCTGGAATATTGCTAAAGGCGGCATAATATCAAACTCACTCACTCACTCCAAGGCTATTGTTTGTTGGCTCCGTACTGAGCAAAGATTGTCTGAACTTAGGCTTTTTGATGAAGTGTCTGTGTGCTCGTTAAGTTGTCATCTGCATGTTTCTACATCACATATAAATTCATTTACTGTGTCTAATATGTTTGAAGCTCTAAACCCACCTGATATCATCATCTGTAACAGGATAGTTTGCTCACAGTACAATGCTTTTGGTTTCAATTTAGGAATTTTGTAACAGGAATTTATTCTAATGTGTCCATAACAAGGCAAACAGGAGCTGATTGGTGACTGAACAGTTTCAGCCTTAATTGGAAACAGATGAAACTATGCTCCCAAGATGCCCAGTTAATGTTCCTGCCGTTTGAAACCAATAAATAATGGGATTAAACTACAGTTGTTGACCAGCGTCCTTGCATTTATGCCCATGTATTTAGTTAGCACAGCCAGGGGTGTGTTCCTAACAGACCACCAAGTGCTGGATCGTCACTTGGGATGGACTAATATATCACTCTCCGATAGATCAGACAGCTAGCCAGGGTTATCTCCCCTGGGCACAGTTGAAGGACTTCAAGAAGACTGTGGCTCTGCTTCATCTGTTGGTCCTGTTGTAAATGTGGAATGGATTATTTGTCTTTGACCATGTGAGGATGGGGGTAGTGTTGTTCTATATATGGTGCCCACTCTCTTGGGGCAGAAGGATGGTCAGGACAAAAATGATTATTTTATTGAAAATTGGTCAATTAATATTATTTGTATTAGACTTGTGACAACACTTGATGGTCCTTTGAGAGTGAGTGAGTGAGTGAGTGAGTGAGTTTCAAAACAGTTTCCACAATATTCCAGCAATGTCACTATCTGGAACACCAAACATGGCTGTATGAATTTTATGCATCTGGGAAATTGAATCCAGGCTCCGGTGTGTCGAGACAAATTAACCACCATAATTTTTTAATTCAATTTTGGAGGAGAGTGGAAAAGCCAATGGAGAAGAAATGGGGGAGGGACCCTTCTATGACAGGTCCCCAAAAATTATTTTTTGCATCCTTGGAGAGGGTCATTAAAAAATGGATGGGCATTTGGGGAGGGTTTCCTTCCATGACACATGACAGACCCTTAAATAATATGTTTTTGCATCCCTTGGGAGGGTGCAATAAAGAGGATGAGCGTTTGGGGAGGGCTCCCCCTTGTGACACATGACAGACCCCCTAAAAAATAGTTTTTGCACCCTTGGGAGGGTGCTATAAAGTGGACGAGCACTCGGGGAGGTCCCCCTGTATTACATGCCAGGCCCTCTGTGGGTCACAGGTGGTGAGAAGTGAGGGAAGTGGAATGATTCACCATTTGATGCCATTGATCCAGGACCTTCTCAGGCAGAGAAATCACCCATGTGATCTTGTAGCCAGTAACATGAAAGGCGAAAACAAGAAAAAAAAATTCAATGATTATTCTGCCAATGCCAGTTCTTTTGTGGAGAAAGGATCCCACGGCTTAGGAACAGATTTCAATGCATGTGATTAGATTTCTCACTAACTCTCTGAAACAAAGCATTTCATATATATTTGGTGAATTGATTCATCAACCTGAGATGGACTGCAAGGCTTTTAGCTTATTCTTCTAAGAAGGGTAAGATGGATGAAAGGGGGTTTAGCCAGCAGGAGGCAGCAAAGGGTGGATTAATTACCCTCGTTGGCAGCTTACCAAATGAAAATATGTCCTGCAAGAAGACTTCAGTGTTAGGCTTCAAGACATTTGATATTAGCAAATCCTTTGCTTGTCCTCAACATATTTGAAAATTGTTAAGGTAGAGAGAGATTGGATTTCCTTAGATAGTTGAATTACCTCACTGATTGGCAGGGTTCAAATAAATATTCTTTTACAAAATGTCATAATAATGATAAAAATAATAATGACGGTGATTAGGGAGGTTGATGATGATAATAATGATAACCATATTAATGATGGTGGTGGACAAAATGTCATAATAGGGATAATAATAATAATAATAATAATAATAATAATAATGATGATGATGATGGTGATGATGATGATGATGATGATGATGATGGTAATAATAATGATGATGTTGATGATGATAATGATGATGATGATGATAATGATGGTAATAATAATGATGATGTTGATGATGATGATAATGATGATGATGATGATGATGATGATAATGATGGTAATAATAATGATGATGTTGATGATGATGATAATGATGATGATGATGATGATGATGATAATGATGGTAATAATAATGATGATGTTGATGATGATGATAATGATGATGATGATGATGATGATGATAATAAAAATAACAATGATGATGAATTTCTATAATCACAATGAATCTCTGCAAAAAGCAGTGTTCACTGTACAATTTGAAATGATGTATAAAAGAATTATATTCTTAAGATATTAGTAAGAAATGGGCATGTTGTTAGACAATTTGTTTCCAGCCAATCCCTGTGTAATGCACCCTCGGAGATGATTGATGGTGGCTATGATGAACAGGCCTTTCATTGTGATTGCTTGTGTTCCACTTTATAACGGACTCCTTGAGAGGCTGTCTACAATCTGGCACAGAGCAGTGTAATAAGTGCAGTTTGATCCGTACAGTTGCACATTTAGGTCTCCGAGGGTCCCGATTCCACCAGCAGTGCCTGGGGACCCCTTGGTCATTGACTTGTCGTCGTCAGTTGATGTAGCTGCTGAAGGGGGTGTTGAAGACGCTGATGATGTTGGTGATGGAGGTGATGCCGGTGGTGGGGATATAAGAAGGTATAGGATATGAAGGAATATGTTCTGGTTTTCTGGAGATATTATCGACGCAGATGTTTAAGATGTTGAGGTTGATGATGTAAGAGTATGTTGATGATTTTGACGTTTTTGCAGATGTCACGATTGGTGACAATGTTGTTAACATAGGAGTATCTGATCCGACATGGAAGAAGCACATTTCCCTGGCGGCGATCATGGTCGGGAATGTGCTGTGGAGGCACATGGACACTTGGCTTGTCTCGGCTGACAGCTGCCGGATGGGGCAGCATTACATGGAAGCCCATCAATAATGGTGAAGGATACACTGTATCACGTTGTGAGATGGCCAGGGGAGAAGCAAGGTCCTCGCCTGATGTAGGTCATTAATGTGACACTGAAACCAGACACTTAGCCACACACTTTCAGTGCCTTGTTGGATGCCAAAGTGATCTGGATGCCAATACTATTATATATTGGCTAGTACGTTTGAAGATTTTTATGTCAAGAAATCCTTCGTGGCACAATGAGCAGGACAATTCATAATGGAGATTAGTGGCCAATTTACCACAGGTAAGTTTCCAGCCTGAACTACTCCAAGTTTTTATTTCATCTAATTCCCTTTCATCTCGGAACTGTACACATTCATGTTTTTTTTGGATCAAAATCACATTATTTCTTCATTTTGTCACCAAAACTGTCCCTCGTGTTCATGGTGTATGATAGCAATCCTTCCCTTGGGGTGTTTACCAAGCTGGATGAGTGGTGCTTGTCAGTGTTCCTGGAGAATGTAATCAAGTGGCCTGAGGGTGAGGGATTCAGTACCACTTGTGATGGCGCTTAAAAAGACCACTTTCTCTTCAACACATCTATACGCCTAAACTTGATACTTCTCAGAGGCTCTTTCCAACCATGAGCGTTCCATCGATTCAAATTAAGTTTTTTCCCACCTTCTAGCTCATCGCATGGAGCTCTCGAGACGACCAAGGAGCCATATGCTCTGTTGGGAATGTTGCAGGGTTACCTTCCTTGTCTGATATGCCGGCTATTGGTGGTCTGTGCCTGAAGATATTTACCTGAGAATATTGTTATAGCTGCTGAAAATCTGGTCATAATCCTCAATAGACTCATCTTTCATGCATGGAATTATTTCGTCTGTGTGCTGGACAGTTTGGGTGGCAATTTTACACTATTTCAATATTTTACTTGGACAAGCCTCTTGTCAAGAGTTTGATTAAAGAAGGATAAAAAGAAAATATATTTTTGGTAAACAGTAAAATTAATTCCAGAGGCTACATATTGAGTTCTGACTTCTTATCACACAAACACATTTTTTTTAATCACCTGCTTTAGGGATCTGCAGATGCAAAGTTACGCAAATGTTGAATAAAGTCTATCTAAAAATTTATGTTTGTTTATCCTGCAGCCAATTTCAGTTATGAAAAAAGGCTTCAAAGTTGGCCAATGTGGGAGGGAAGTTACCTAAATGATATGTCAGTGAGTGAGCGAATTGTAGCGCCTTAGACAGCCGGGCGACCATTGCCCTGGTCATGTCTGAATTGATAAGCTCATATTTCAAAACTTCAATATTTGAAACTTATAATATTTTTGTTTCTGAGGGTTAAATCATGAATGCAGCCTTACCAATAGACATCAAGCATTGGGGCAGGGTTCCAGAACTTTGTTTGTCAAAGATATTGGTATTTATGTCTCAAGATAATTGCTTTTCGTATAAAAAACGAACGTATCATGATAGGTATAGTGAATGCATGGCCCAGGATATCCCCAAGCTGATATCTGTTCACTGATAATGTTTATATTATCAGAAGTTAACAGCTGTGGATATCGTACACGTTCATCACCAAGAGCTCATTAACTCAAGTGAAGATAACAGTATAAATTCTCATCAGCTCCATTCATTACTTGTGTACCTTGTTTAGAATGGAAACAACATAGTGTTGTGTTTGCTCCCCCATCTGAACTGCCACACATGACCCCTGGGTAACAACATGCTGTAGGGAACTGTAGAGAACATGTAAGACTTGTTATCTGCTTAGGCCAGGCCATTTTCGTTTCTTTAATGGAGTTTAACAGTCGTTATGCCACGGTGAAAAGATGTATATACAACTATAGACATCTTTGCACGATGTAAGAGGCAAAACAAACAATAGTTATGTGATGTCAGGGTTGATTAGATATTTATTAACTATGAAAGCTTTTAGAAAAATGAAAAATATTTTGAAGAGTTCTTTTTATAAATCAAATTGAATATTAATGTACAAAATACTTCTTTACAACAGACTAACTTTGAAAATGAACCTTGTGGTACAACTATAGGATCAGAGGAACAAAACTGTCCTTGATCTTGCTTTTTGAGGTCATTTAATTGAAAAGATTATTAATTATTGTCCAGTATGAAAAATATGAAATAGAGCTGAACATGTATTGAAAAAAATGTGTTAATGAGAACTGTGATCTGTCTTCGTGTTCATTAAGCATTGATGACATACATAGGGGACTGGTAAGTTATTATAGGGGGTAAGGGCTGTGGGGTTTTTTGGTGGGGAGGTGGAGAGGGTCCTGAAACACTGACACATCAAATTTATCACAACTATTGGGAGGGGGGAGGAGAGAGGGGGTTTGAAAAGTGGGCACAGTTCTTTTAAAAAATAAATAAATATCTTCTTAATTTGAATTTTGTTTAGAGTCTGCTCATTTATTATCGGGAGGGTGGGTTGTCATGGGAACATGTTACACCCACCACTCATCTCCTAAATGACCAGTCCCTAAGTAAAATGACATATTATAGTCTTAGATTTCAGTATGTCAAATGAAGTATGGGACACCATATGTTGGTTACCATGTACATGCACATACCCTCAGAGTATTTCATGATCATGAACGGTTATATTAGCCCTAATCAGCCAGCATGAATGACACAAGTCAACCTCATGCCTGCCATATTTGTTTAGACAAATGTTATGTTTGCTTAAATCATTGGCCAGTCTCTCTCCCATGGGAATGTTGAGATGGGGACTCAATCAAGCTGTTATTGTTAGTCTTAACCCTTAATTCTGTACAGACCTTATCAATTTCCTTGATGGTGAACCCCACTGAACTAACATTCACAGCTTGTTAAATGCTGAGCTTGATGATCAAAGTGACTCTTTATGATATAATGTGTTGTTGATGGCTGTCAATCACGACAGACCCTACCCCCAATGGCCCATGGGAGGGAGGGGAATATTAACCCCGACTCCTTTCAAGTGTGGGGGAGGGGAAGGAGCTGATGTTAGATAATTAACACCTAAACCCTGAACATTACCAGGGCCAATTCTCCAAAGGACAAAAACTATTCTTGACCCAGGTTTACAGGTTATAGTGACCTAGTTTTGATCGCAAAAACCCAGTTATGAATATTGAATAGAAGTTTTGGTTGGCTGATTGAGTTATGAGATTTTCTATGAGATAACTCCCAATCATGTGGCTAGGATCTCCCAACTAGTTCTGGTCAGATCCATGGAATGTTAGGCGTGAAGAAGTACTGTTCTTGTTTGTTATGTTGCTCTGTTCAAGTAAGCAAGGTATGTATTCACAGTAAGCTCAATTCTGTTTGTTTATGTCTGCAGTTCTGGGAGTAGGGTGCAGG
Organism: Haliotis rufescens; assembly: GCF_023055435.1. Taxonomy (NCBI): domain Eukaryota; kingdom Metazoa; phylum Mollusca; class Gastropoda; order Lepetellida; family Haliotidae; genus Haliotis; species Haliotis rufescens. Next base: position 1,697,211 of record NW_025964223.1, on the reverse strand, counting down.
ACGTAGGCTATTTTCTTTAAACATTGGTCTATTAAGGTAGCTTTTAATGTATGATTTGGTTGATAAAAAGTGTGTGGATCAGATTCAGTGACTATCTGCCTTGGGGCTCCTGACAGTGGTTTGTGCTAGCACTGACGTGAGGATGGTTGAATGAATTCAAAATTACTACAAATTAGCGATATTTTCTGTTCTTTAAATTTTATTTAAGTTTTACAAATATTGATCAGCTCTCAGTTTTATTTCAATTTCATCTGTAGGCTGCTGATGCATGTCCACAAACAACACAACTTGAAGGATTAGATTTCACTTACATGTAAGACATCAGGTTTTGATTTGTGTCAATTACATTTTCATTACTCCGCCGATGTTGTATGTGTGTTTGATGTGGTTGTCCTCTAGTTTCCCTTTGAAAAGTAGCGGCCTTCAGTCCAGATTTATATTTTTTGTGTGTGAAAGCACTTCACTTGCATCTTATATAGATTACTGCGTGTTTAAAGTGCAGTGAAAGATAATTACAATCATACAAGAAAATCACTTAATCCTCAGTTGAGAGAATCTTTGAATTTTCGGTTCACAAAAATGTTTGACATGTAATTGGATGATAAAATGAGTGTAAATTGGACTTGGTGACAAAAAACAAAGTTCAGATTCCTTGAAACTTCCTTGAAGTCTGCTGGAGACTTTTCCTGTAATTGTCAGAAAATAGATCTGATTTTTTAAAAGAGATCGGAATTGCTAATACATAGATAGGAGAAATAGAGAAAAGCTATTTGTTGAACATCTGTCTACGTCATGTGTTGAGTCAGGTGATGAAACTGCCAGAAACTGATGAATATTGATTTTGATACAATTTTAACAGATGTAGAATTTTATCCAGCTTACATGTGTATTTCATGGGATTATCTGTAGAAAACGAGTCTGAATAGAAAAGTATTTCCTTTTGAAAATAAGGAAAATATACTTTACATCTTATACCCAAACATTGATAAAAAAAGTGTTTACTTTTTAAATGGCAGTGTTTAAAGGTACACTCCTCTTCAGACAAATAGGTAGGGATTGCCATTTTTCTGATAATTTGACCCCAGTTATCCATATATGTCTTCTCGGGAAAGGGGTAGCCTCATGGTTAAAGCATTCACTCCTTACGCCAAAGACCTGAGTTTGATTCCCCACATGGGTACAATGTGTGAAGTTCATTTCTGGTGTCCCCCGCTGTGATATAACTGGAATATTGCTAAAGCGGTGTAAAAAATACTCACTCACATGTCTTCTCACTTGGACTTCCTAGTTAACCTCAGTTATCCATACAGGTCTTGCTCAGGGGACTGCTGATGTGGTCCCATTTATCCATTGTGTACATGGTCCTCCTCAGCAACTGAAATACAGATGATATTATAATTAAGAGACAAACATGAACATAAGTAACTGTATAATGATGTTAAGATACATTGGTGGGTGTATTTACTTCCAGACAGCTGAATATGAAGGAACATTCAGAAATACCCCGAGGCACCATCGAATGATTTCCAACACAATGACTGCCCTGAATTTTTGCTATGTCGAACATTAACATAAAATTGATATACAGTCATGCCCCTGACACTAAATCATAAACACAACCCCATTCATAAGAACATATTACTGACGTTTGAATAGTCTTATTATTTTATAGACTAAGGTTACTGAAAACATAAACCTTGGTTAAATTTTGTAAGGAAGAGAATTTATGGATGTCAACTTCTTTATCATGAGGAACACAACATTTCGGAGTACATGCTTACTCCTTCATCAGGTGATGGAGCCATGAGGCAGAGAGCATATATATATATGTCAGGACAACAATATTAATAAGATAACAAGAGGTGGAAACTAACAAGAGGTGGAAACTAACAAGGGTAGCCAACAGATGATTGGCGCTGATAGGTGAAACGTTGTGTTCCTCATAATAAAGAAGTTGACATCCATAAATTCTCTTCCTTATGTGTATCACTTCTAAATGCCTTTCAAAGACCTATAATTTGTAGTTATGTTCTTATTCATGTTTTGAAAAATATCACAATTTATGTTAAACTTGACAGTGAATGCAGTTGATTCTGCACTTTAGTGCATATGTTGCAGAGACAATAATCTGCTAAAAGGATGCAGTTAACAGGGTACTATTGTTATGGTCTAGAACATTGTGAAATTTCATTAAATTAAGTGATGAGATATACCCAAACGGAGGCCTACCAAACATTGAGGCTTTATGTGAATCCATCCATTGAGAGTTAATGCACACACATGCCTTGAATAGTTAGTTTAAAACAATAAAAGTTGATTTACATGCCTCCTACCTCACATTTTTAATGGAAATCTAATAATCAGTTTACCATGACCTTTCCTGTACTTGGTGACGTAATGCTGTAATTCTCTCTCTGTTATTATGTAAGTCTTCATCAAAATATGTACATGTAGAATGTCCCTGACTCCTGCGTACTAGATCAGACCGGAACGCTAGGAACGCCAAGAACGCGGAACATAGCAGGAGATCATTGGTCGACAATTATCCTCAGCTTTCAGTGGCTGTTTACAGAAATGGCCTATAATTGTGGGCTTGATGGTGTTAATGTTATCAGGCTAAGGAAGCAGGAATATTGGAAATCTGAAGCCACCAGGATAAATTCAACACAAGCTAAACATTGTTAGGATAATTTCATTGTAGAACAAATATGGAGTGATTGAGTTAGGTTTAACAGCACTTGGAACAGTATTTCAGTTTTATCATGTTGTGACAGCTTGATTATAGGTTCCTGGCATGCCTAAGGGACACAACTCTGTACAGCGAGTCCCTAGTTTACATGAAAATGATAGACCAAGCATTCTATTAGCGCATAAAAATATGCGCCATTTATCTTAATTTTCTAATCCAATGAATAATTCTTTTACTTTGGTATATTTTCAATAACAAAATATATTAATGATTTAATATTTGAAATAGTTTTGTCTGTGAATTCCTCGGCAATCACCACCATCTTTGAGTGAGACCACACATGCCTTATGGGCAGAGCGCTCACCCTAACACCAACATTATGGCTAAGCTGGGCGAGATTTCCTGATAAAGTGAGTATTGAGGTGTCCTATTAGCAGCGCCCCCTCCAGAAATACTCTGCTGGCCTGGAATTAGTGGAATAGAGTCTGTCTCTTCAGTTCTTCCATAAGCTTAATTTGTTTCCTTGTCATAGAGGATTTGTTTTGTAAGGAGGGTAAGTCAAACAGATTAACATCCTATATTTTTATGGGATCCTTTCACTTTTCATTGACACAAGATAACTTGAGAATATGGAATGTTTTTGAAGACAAATTTGAAGATTAACTGGTATGGCGTCTTAGGATACAAATAGATATATTGATAAAACATATTCTGTTTATATTTTTTATGTGTTATACAACTTAACCAAAATATTCACCAAAAGAACCTACCATATTTTCCTGAGTATAGTTCGCACTTTTTTTCCCCAAAACAGAGCTGTGTTTTTCAGCACCTGTTGGTTTACTGGAATTTGCTGAAGGAGTACAGTGTAATTTTTTTCTGCGCATAATATTAGAATATTTTGTTTTCCAAAATACTGAATCCACTAGAGGGGAGTACACATTATACTTGGGTGTGCACTATACTCAAGAAAAAAAAGTATGAATTTAACCGGTTATATAGATTCAAGATTTACTTCACAATTAAGGTTCAAAAGTGTATTATGCTTGTCTTAGGTTTCTTATGAAAAGCTTAAAAAATGTTTTTGATGAATTATAGGTCAATTAGCCATGGGAGTTTCAGGGGTAGATGCCATTGGTTATATTCAACAAGGCCACAGCTCATTTCGGACTAGTGGTTTATGTAAAGTAACTCTTTGGGAGACAAAACAAATAGCCCTCCAGGTTTTCACTAGCCTCAAGCTCACAGACTGGAGGCCATGTCTGTCTCTGGAGTCGATTTTCGTGTTTTGAGATAATCATTTTAAACAATTTTCCATCAAAATTCTGTATAGATATTTGATTTTTAGGAATAGGAATACCGTATTCGACGTAAAAAGCATCATGCTCTAATAAGCGCCCACAGCGAGATTCAATAATATATTGGCTAGTGAACAATCCGAAATAGCACCCCTTCCAATTGATCAATGTACACAAGACTTATTTATTTGTGTATAATGCGCACTCATGTGTTATATGCACCCTAAATTATGGGCAATTAAATTCTGGAAAAATATATCTGTTGTGTATAATCACAAAGACTTTTCTTTTGTATCATTTCAGGCTGTCAGCATAAACCTCAAAATTTACGATTTTTTAACTCTGTTTTTTTCCACCAAAATAATATTCTAATAAGAGCCCCCTATTTCTAATTATGAGAGCGCCTTGGGTGCTTATAACATCAAATACAGTATGTGAATTATTGAGTTGAGATTACGGCAGATATATTTCTGGTTTTGTTTTTTCAAGCATGACACACTCATGGAAACAGATATAGGTCCTCGGTCACACCTACCCAAACAAATAAACCTGAAGACATACCATGTAAACACCTTTATCATTCTGGGCAAAATTGCTTGTACAATATTCAAAATGATATTCCTTCACTGTCATAGATGAGTTTCAAAAATTGTAAATGTGTTTTAAGAGAGATTTCCTGTGAAAGATAAAAAATATTTACCACCAATTGAATTTCAGGTCAATGAACCCCTTCAGTTCATGCTGGCAGTCAGCCAGAGTAATACAATTCCTCAAGTCTCTGGAACAGAAATGAACAATTAAGATAAAAAAAGGTACATTTAAAAAAAAAATATTCAACTTATTTTGGTCCTATAATTTGGTCTTTCTATCTGACTATACTTTCTAAATATCAAAATACACTAATCAAAATTACATGACTCTTTTCTTCCGTGCAGCCTTGCAGCAAGGCTACCAAGGGAAGAGATGTGTAGATCTATCATTATCATTTGAAAAGGCCTGTTTTAGATAAGATCGAATGTGTCAATCCCCCCACAATGATTCTCATGGGAAGGTGTCAGGGAGGGGAAGGTGTCAGGGAGGGGAATGTGTCAGGGAGGGGAAGGTGTCATGGAGGGGAAGGTGTCAGGGAGGGGAATGTGTCAGGGAGAAGAAGGTGTCGGGGAGGGGAAGGTGTCGGGGGAGGGAAGGTGTCAGGGAGGGGAAGGTGTCGGTGTCGGGGAGGTGTCGGGGAAGGGAAGGTGTCGGGGAAGGGAAGATGTCGGGGAGGGGAAGGTGTCGGGGAAGGGAAGGTGTCGGGGAGGGAAAGGTGTCGGGGAGGGGAAGGTGTCGGGGAAGGTTAGGTTCAGGGAGGGGAAGGTGTCGGGGAGGGGAAGGTGTCGGGGAGGGGAAGGTGTCATGGAGGGGAAGGTGTCAGGGAGGGGAAGGTGTCGGGGAAGGGAAGGTGTCGGGGAGGGGAAGGTGTGGAGGGGAAGAAACTGAAGGAAGAATTGGGGTTTATGTCTGACAAGTTTGCCTGCAAGTGGTCAAACAGAATGATAGGAAGCCATGTCTCTGACTGAATAAGAATGTGTTTAAAGTGAGGTGGCACATGGTCCTGTATACAGTGCACAGGTTACATATCCATATCAGGCGAAGCAGTGTCACGGAGAGTAGACAAAAGGGTGACTGAGTCTTAGACGAACATCTAGTCTCTGAAATGAACATATTTTACAGATAAACACAGTAATTAGATTATAGTTATAAAAATATCCCAGAGACTATTCATTTTTAGATACTGCTGTAATCTTACATTATAGACTTGCATGGGCTGTATTGGATATATTTGTTTCAGGGTCTGTATGACCACAGGAGTGAGTGAGTGAGTGAGGTTTTACGCTGCTTGTAGCAATATTCCAGCAATATCACGGCAGGGGACACCAGAAATGGGCTTCACACATTGTACCCATGTCAGGAATCAAACCCAGGTCTTTGGCGTGATGAGCGAACGCTTTAACCACTAGGCTACCCAACCGCCCCTGTGACCACAGGACTATGTATCTAATAATAATAAAAAACAAACTCGTAAAAGCTCGTAGACGAGTCTAAAGGCTGCCTCACATGCGAGTTTGTTTGTTATAATTATTAGTTACATGGTACGGTGGATGACAGACTAACTGTGCCTGGCAACATGGCTGTTTACTCAGAGCCAGCTAATCCTGCATTTCACTCTCGTGGCTGTTCTCCGACTTCTTTTAGAGACAAAGGTAGAAATGTATTTAGTTCTGCTGTTTACGGCAATATCTGTCAGCAGGGTGCTTTACCGGCGTGTTGTGTTTGACAGGGGGCCAGGTGGGTAATGGTGATTTACCCGAAACACATTGGAAGTGGTACCATTCAGCGTTATACATAGCCAAGTGTTGAGGAACATCTCATTGTTACCTTCCTTGTGTGGAGGTCAGGTTTGTGTTTTGGAAGCCATGTGTGCAAACTTGGTGCAGCTAACTCAAGAGGAGAGAGATGATGTCAGCAGTATTCATAGGGCTAGTTGACATTCAGATGTTACCAGTATTCATAGGGCTAGTTGACATTCAGATGTTACCAGTATTCATAGGGCTAGTTGACATTCAGATATTACCAGTATTCATAGGGCTAGTTGACATTCAGATGTTACCAGTATTCATAGGGCTAGTTGACATTCAGATGTTACCAGTATTCATAGGGCTAGTTGATATTCAGATGTTACCAGTATTCATAAGGCTAGTTGACATTCAGATGTTAGCAGTATTCATAGGGCTAGTTGACATTCAGATGTTACCAGTATTCATAGGGTTAGTTGAAATTTGGATATTACCAGTATTCATAAGGCTAGTTGACATTCAGATATTACCAGTATTCATAGGGCAAGGTGACATTTAGATGTTACCAGTATTCATAGGGCTAGTTGACATTCAGATGTTACCAGTATTCATAGGGCTAATTGACATTCAGATATTACCAGTATTCATAGGGCTAATTGACATTCAGATATTACCAGTATTCATAGGCCTAGTTGACATTCAGATGTTACCAGTATTCATAGGGCTAGCTGACATTCAGATATTACCAGTATTCATAGGGCTAGTTGACATTTAGATGTTACCAGTATTCATAGGGCTAGTTGACATTCAGATGTTACCAGTATTCACAGGGCAAGTTGACATTCATATATTACCAGTATTCATAGGCCTAGTTGACAGTCAGATGTTACCAGTATTCATAGAGCTAGTTGACATTCAGATGTTAGCAGTATTCATAGGGCTAGTTGACATTCAGATATTACCAGTATTCACAGGCCTAGTTGACATTCAGATGTTACCAGTATTCATAGGGCTAGCTGACATTCAGATGCTCGGGTAGCCTAGTGGTTAAAGCATTCGCTCGTCACGCCGAAGATCCGGGTTCGATTCCTGACATGGACACAATGTGTGAAGCCCATTTCTGGTGTCCCCCGCTGTGATATTGCTGGAATAGTGCTAAAAGCGGCGTAAAACCATACTCACTCACTCACTCACTCACTCACTCACTCACTCACTCACTCACTCACTCACTCTTAATTTGTTCTCTAAAGGTGGTACAGTTGCTAGGGGATAACTTTAAGAGACTGAGGAGAAGTGAGTAGCCTTGCTCCAAGTCTGTACACAATGATAAGTCCATCGGTGTGTAGGAATTCCATCCTTATAATAGGCAAGTCTAGATAGGTAAACACCAGTCTCTTATAGGGGCAACTTGTTCTTATTATTTATATAATCAAGAAATTATAATTTGAACTAATTATTATTGCCTTAGAGACTTGTGCATGTCCAAGTAGCAAGCTGCTGAATGACATTTTCTGCTCTCCCGTCACCGTGGTCTCCCTGTAGAGCATCCAGGACGCAGGCTCCAGTCTGCGGTTCCGTCCGAGGGGAATACCTCATCAGTATCTGTCTGGAATTGCTGAATCAGCACCTAGAGAGCATTCATTTGGCTCAAATACTGTATATATTTGTTTGGCTTATGCTGTATTAGTTTGTTGTTTTACTGTTCTGAAAGACAGACGTGTGTGTATTTTCGTGAAAATTGAGACCAGTGTATGTATATTGTATTGAAAATTAGGTTTGCTTCATTATACACAAAACAGAAAAAGTGTATTCAAACTTGAATGATGGCATTAAATCCTTGACTATTCCTGTACAATTCCGACACAAGACTATTCTCCTCCAATTCTCCAAATCCCAGATACTTGCATGGTGTATCACATCTTCCAGTTTTGTTTCCCAAGTCAGCAGGCTGATTATAGGTCTCAGCCCACAGCATAGAGATCACTATCTGTAGATTCATGCTTGGACAGTTGAGGTGTATACCACAGGGGTCTTCTGCCGAGTCAGCTCAAATAGAATCTTTGATTGGGAAGAAGCTGATCATGGTGTTTGAAGCTGAAGCGCTCTGCTGCTTGTTATCCTGGCTGGAGGGACTTCTATATGCAGCAAAGAGGATGAGGAGCAGACTGGCTTCAAATATCACCAGCTAACATGGATAATCTTATCTGATATGTTCCCTATGAATGTTAAACATTTGCCAAAGGCTGTCCAGATCCTGTAGTGGTTGATGTGAGCATGAAACAGGCTGGGGAGGAGTTATTGTGATGGAATAGCAATGTTAGGGAGGGGATATTGTGATGGAATAGCAATGTTAGGGAGGGGTTATTGTGATGGAATAGCAATGTTAGGGAGGGGATATTGTGATGGAATAGCAATCTTAGGGAGGGGATATTGTGATGGAATATCAAATTTGAGGAGGTTTTTTGGTGATGGGACACAAGGTTGGTGTGAGAGGACAATTTGTGTCAAGATTGGTGTGAGAGAATGATATGTGTCAAGATTGGCGTGCGAGGATGATATGTTGGTTGTTAAACGCCACACTCAGCAATATTCCAGCTATATGACGGCGGTCTGTAAATAATCGAGTCTGGACCAGACAATCCAGTGATTGATATCATGAGCATCGATCCACGCAATTGGGATCGATGATTTAAGTCAGCGAGCCTGACTACCCAATCTCGGGATGATATGTGTCAAGATTGGTGTGAGAGGATTACAATCTCCCTGGTCTTTCTTGGTTATACGTCAGGTTGGTGTGGGATGAATCATGGACAGCTCCTCTGAATGGCACTGTAGTTCAGACACAGCACTGTGTCATCATTGGTCAGACACAGCACTGTCATCATTGGTCAGACACAGCACTGTGTCATCATTGTCAAACACAGCACTGTCATCATGGGACATAGAGCATGGGGCATAGGGCATGGGACATAGGGCATAGAGCATGGTACATAGAGCATAGGGCAAAGAGCATGGGACATAGAGCATAGGGCATAGAGCATAGAGCATGGGACAAACAGCATAGAGCATGGGGCATAGAGCATTGGACATAGAGCATAGGACACAGAGCATGGGACATAGAGCATAGAGCATGGGACATAGAGCATAGGGCATAGAGCATGGGACATAGAGCATAGGGCATAGAGCATGGGGCATAGAGCATAGGGCATAGAGCATGGGGCATTGGGCATTGAACATTGGGCATAGAGCATGGGGCATAGAGCTTGGAGCATCATTTTGAGCATGGGGCATCGTGTTGTAAGGTAATATAATGATACCCTGCCGACTTACAACTGAGCCTCTCTGTCCCCCCTTTTCTCCATGTAGTCTGATGTCTGACTGGTATATTTGTACAAGGAGCTGTGTAATTGTCCTGGTTTCTGACCCCACACTCAACAAACCCCCCTTGTTTGACCATTACAGTAGTGGGGGCTTGACCAACAAGGAAGAAATCACACCTGGATTACAAGTCAGAGTTGGAGCCATGATGTTTTACTGAAAGTGACAAAAGTGACAAAAGTGACAAAACGCTAATCTTGTGATTGTCAGTGACGTTGGTTTATGCACATATAAAAACAAGGGTTTTACACCTGTGCATCCAGAGGGGGATGCACGCGCCTTTCCAAAATTCGATGCACCCCTTTATCTTGCAAATCTGTGCACCCCCTTTCCCAAAATCAGTGCATCCCCTTTCTAAAAATCAGTGCACCCCCTTTCTAAAAATCAGTGCACCCCTTCGCTTTTGAAATCTGTGCACCCTATAACCATGCATACATCTGTGCACCCTATTTTCAAAGAACTGTATCCATGCATGGCTACCCCTCTGCCAGTGTCAGTACATATGTGTAATCCAGAGTACGTCAGGACTGGATAGAGCCAGGTATCGAATACAGATCTGACTGAGACTGATGGTACGTTACTAGCCCGTACTGTTGTACCGGTAATATGTGTGGTAGATGTACCATGTGGCGTGTAAATATGAATTAAGACCAGTAGATCTTCACTCCAGCAGCACAAGTGTAAACAGGCTTCAATGAAGTCATGTCACTTTTAGAATGTTGGCAAGTGATTTAAAACTTCCCTGTGGGAAATCAGCTCATTGATATGTAAATCACAGAATATCTGTATTCCGCATAGAGTTCAGAACTTATAACTGCCACATCCAGCGATTGATAAAGATAAATATTCAACAGATGTTGATGCATTAATGGACCAATCTGTTATACAAGAATATAATTGGTCATGTTTCAATAAATTCAAATCTCTTATCTCTAGGGGAGAGTAACCACATGAAAATGACCGCCATTATTCAGGTGCATGTCATTGTATAGAGGTCTCTTCTAGAAGGAATAGTGACAAGCTGGACAGAGTTGTGTCCCTTTGCAACCAGGATCTGACAACATGGTTTCAGATCATTATCACACTTGGTTTATCAGCATGGTGACCTAAAGAAGGTGATATGTTAGTAAGCTCCATCTTAAATGTGAATACTGTAAATCTTGAAACTAACACGAGCGTGAATTAAATATGAAAAATGCGAGTGGTCTTTGGTGGCATCAATTAACTTCACATTTATGCCAAAAAAATGACTACTTCTTTAATACTGTAAAGACGACATTTCGGTATGGATCCTTATACAGTTGTCAAGCAAGATATAAGGATCTATACCGAAACGTCGCCTTTACAGTATTAAAGAACTTATTATCCATAAATTGTGTCTACTTTGTCAACCGTCAACTTCTAAGTAATGCCTATCAAACAATTTAGTGAACCTTTATTAGTTTAATTATTTTATTGCCTTTGAACTTCCTTAACTCAACAGAGTAAACATATAAACAGTGTGTTGCTTTTAGGAAAACACTGTTTATTGTTTTTACGGAAGTGCCCTACTCAGTGCTTATAAGTGGTGCCATTTGCTGTTTGATTGGATTAAGGTAGGATATGTATCATTCCACTGGGGATCGGGTGGGGGGGAGTCACATTGATATTGAGTCGCATTTTTGGCTAGGGGTCAACAGTCGTATTAATTTGGAGATGCATTAATTTCCAGATTTACAGTATGTCCATCCCTTGTAAACCAGACCTTCTTTGTCTGGACATTAATCTTTGCGTTGTGATGGAGTGCCCAGTAATGAATATAACTGACTGCCTGTGTATGTGAGGAGTGCTTGATGTACGAGTGCCGCATTCCACAACACACTGCACCCAGTGAAGATCCCACATTCCACAACACACTGCACCCAGTGAAGATCCCACATTCCACAACACACTGCACCCAGTGAAGATCCCACATTCCACAACACACTGCACCCAGTGAAGATCCCACATTCCACAACACACTGCACCCAGTGAAGATCCGAGTTAGAAGTAGTCACATGATATATTGTCTAATGACTAAAATTATCTGGAACTCTATGGTTACACTACAAGTCACTAATGTTCGCTTTTCTTTCTGACTATGCGTCCATTCCTTCTGATTTGTCATATGGTTGAATAAAGATATAACTTCAGTCAACATCAGTGTATGCATGACCAGATTGTTTAATACATGTATCTAAATACGTTTTGCCAGGGCTATGCTAAAACAGTTACCAATCAGACATTTTAAGACATCTCCTGAGACCTACAGCGGGTACCCAGCTAGGGTAGGCTAATAGGGGAGTGGGGGTACCCGGGGAGTAAATTTGGACTTGTCCCAGCCCTAGTCTTCAGCAACCCATGCTTGTCATAAGAGGCAACAAATGGGATCGGGTGGTCAGGCCTCACTGACTTCGTCCGTATCCCAAATGCAGAGATCGATGCTCATGGTGTCAATCACTGGATTGTCTGGTCCAGATGTGATTATTTACAAACTGCCGTCATATATGGAATATTGTGAGTGCAGCATTAAACAAACAAACAAACAAACAAACAAACAGAACACTGCCAAGCTGGATCCCGGTGGCGATGGGAAACTGATTTCCTCTAAAGGAACTAAGTACACTGGATGCCATAAAACTCCAGCTCAATCCAAGACATTAAGACAAGTGTTCGGATTACATTTATTACATTCCTGCATTCCATTTATTGCATTGATGTAGGATTGTCATACTTAGGGTGAATTTGAGCATTGTAAAAACCATTGTATCTTCATGTTTGAAAGTAATATAAGGGACTAAACGAAGCTCTGAGGTGCCATTCTAAATGGAAACACACCAAACACATTCATGATTGAAACCCATAACGTCAGTTGGAAATATCTTTCTGAGAGTATTTTAGAATGATTGTAAGGTTTCTGATAACAGGTTCCGTTGAGATTACTGATGACAAACAAAACTTTAAAAGTATTCTATTTTCGAAAGGAGTGAGCGGTTTAATGACTCTTGGAACAGTATTCCAGTTATATCACGACATGTCAGCTCAATGTGGGAGGAAAGCCTGCAGTGATGCAGGTCTCAGACGTTTACCATTTTGGTTAAACCCATGAGTGAGTGCGTGAGTGAGTGCGTGAGTGAGTGTGTATGGTTTTACGCCGCTTTTAGCAATATTCCAGCAATATCACGGCGGGGGACACCAGAAATGGGCTTCACACATTGTACCCATGTCGGGAATCGAACCCGGGTCTTCGGCGTGACGAGCAAACGCTTTAACCACTAGGCTACCCGACCGACAGGTTAAACCCATGAGCATGAGTATGGTGCTGACAAAACCTAGAAACATAGTCGGATGAACCAGGATTTTATCCCATGATCATAGTTTTGTTGTGTGCGCATGGTAAGTTTGAAAAATGAATACCAACATCATTCCCAGTATTATTTCTGGCTAATTAATGTAGCATATCATAGTTTTTCTGATAATAAATTTGGCCCAAGTTTTTTATAAACTATGCATTAGAAAGAATATAAATATTTTTAAGAAGCAGATTTGATTAATCGGACCTAAGATTAATACTGAGCTGCTGTCGTCCTTCCTGAGAAATCACTCCGTAATCGGTTGAAGCTGATCAATGTTATCGATGTTATCATCAGCAGGATATTGTAGCTGTGAAGGATAAGTGGGAACTTGACAGCATTAATCACTTGACCTTGAGCCTCAGCCTGGTGCAGTGACAAGAGAAGCCGGCACTCCGCTACCCAGCTAATTACTCTGTCATCACAAGTGCCTTCTTCATAAACATCAATGGAAGACTTGATGGCTCAGATCATACATCAAGATGAAGACCTCTTTCCAGTGCTGCTGTTGTGTTAGGGTGGATCTCTAGTCAGTGCTGTGATGCTGTTGTGTTAGGGTGGATCTCTAGTCAGTGCTGTGATGCTGTTGTGTTTATGTGAATCTTTAGTCAGTGCTGTGATGCTGTTGTGTTTGGTTGGATCTCTAGCCAGTGCTGTGCTGCTGTTGTGTTAGGGTGGATCTCTAGCCAGTGCTGTGCTGCTGTTGTGTTAGGGTGGATCTCTAGTCAGTGCTGTGATGCTGTTGTGTTAGGGTGGATCTCTAGTCAGTGCTGTGATGCTGTTGTGTTAGGTTGGATCTCTAGTCAGTGCTGTGATGCTGTTGTGTTAGGGTGGATCTCTAGCCAGTGCTGTGATGCTGTTGTGTTAGGGTGGATCTCCAGTCAGTGCTGTGATGCTGTTGTTAGGTTGGATCTCTAGCCAGTGCTGTGATGCTGTTGTGTTAGGTTGGATCTCTAGTCAGTGCTGTGATGCTGTTGTTAGGATGGGTCTCTAGTCACTGCTCTTATGCTGTTGTATTTGGGTGGATCTCTAGCCAGTGCTGTGATGCTGTTGTTAGGATGGGTCTCTAGTCAGTGCTGTGGTGCTGTTGTGTTTGGGTGGATCTCTAGCCAGTGCTGTGATGCTGTTGTGTTAGTGTGGGTATCAAGCCAGTGCTGTGATGCTGTTGTGTTAGGGTGGGTGTCTAGTCAGTGCTGTGATGCTGCTGTGCTTGGGTTGATCTCTAGTCAGTGCTGTGATGCTGTTGTTAGGTTGGATCTGTAGTCAGTGTTGTGATGCTGTTGTTAGGATGGGTCTCTAGTCAGTGCTGTGATGCTGTTGTTAGGATGGGTCTCTAGTCAGTGCTGTGGTGCTGTTGTATTTGGGTGGATCTCTAGCCAGTGCTGTGATGCTGTCGTATTTGGGTGGGTCTCTAGCCAGTGCTGTGATGCTGTTGTGTTAGGGTGGGTGTCTAGTCAGTGCTGTGATGCTGTTGTGCTTGGGTTGATCTCTAGCCAGTGTTGTGATGCTGTTGTGTTAGTGTGGGTCTCTTGCCAGTGCTGTGATGCTGTTGTGTTTGGGTGGATCTCTAGCCAGTGCTGTGATGCTATTGTATTTGGGTGGGTCTCTAGTCACTGCTCTTATGCTGTTGTATTTGGGTGGATCTCTAGCCAGTGCTGTGATGCTGTTGTGTTAGTGTGGGTCTCTAGTCAGTGCTGTGGTGCTGTTGTGTTAGTGTGGGTCTCTAGCCAGTGCTGTGATGCTGTTGTGTTAGGGTGGATCTCTAGCCAGTGCTGTGATGCTTCAGTAGATAAGGCTTATTGGGAAGAGCACCTCTATAGTTGGTCACTCGATGCAATACCCTGTCACACACCAGCATATCGATTGTGACCTGTCACACACCACCACATCAATTGTGACCAGTCACACACCTCCATATCACTTGTGACCTGTCACACACCAGCATATCGATTGTGACCTGTCACACACCACCACGTCGATTGTGACCTGTCACACACCAGCATATCGATTGTGACCTGTCACACACCAGCATATCGATTGTGACCTGTCACACACCAGCATATCGATTGTGATCTGTCACACACCAGCATATCCATTGTGACCTGTCACACACCAGCATATCCATTGTGACCTGTCACACACCAGCATATCCATTGTGATCTGTCACACACCACCACATCAATTGTGACCTGTCACACACCAGCATATCGATTGTGACCTGTCACACACCAGCATATCGATTGTGACCTGTCACACACCAGCATATCGATTGTGACCTGTCACACACCAGCATATCGATTGTGACCTGTCACACGCCAGCATATCGATTGTGACCTGTCACACACCAGCATATCGATTGTGACCTGTCACACACCAGCAAATCGATTGTGACCTGTCACACACCAGCATATCGATTGTGACCTGTCACACACCAGCATATCGATTGTGACCTGTCACACACCACCACATCAATTGTGACCTGTCACACACCTCCATATCGATTGTGACCTGTCACACACCAGCATATCGATTGTGACCTGTCACACACCACCACGTCGATTGTGACCTGTCACACACCAGCATATCGATTGTGACCTGTCACACACCAGCAAATCGATTGTGACCTGTCACACACCAGCATATCGATTGTGATCTGTCACACACCAGCATATCCATTGTGACCTGTCACACACCAGCATATCCATTGTGACCTGTCACACACCAGCATATCCATTGTGATCTGTCACACACCACCACATCAATTGTGACCTGTCACACACCAGCATATCGATTGTGACCTGTCACACACCAGCATATCGATTGTGACCTGTCACACACCAGCATATCGATTGTGACCTGTCACACACCAGCATATCCATTGTGACCTGTCACACGCCAGCATATCGATTGTGACCTGTCACACACCAGCATATCGATTGTGACCTGTCACACACCAGCAAATCGATTGTGACCTGTCACACACCAGCATATCGATTGTGACCTGTCACACACCAGCCTATCGATTGTGACCTGTCACACACCAGCATATCGATTGTGATCTGTCACACACCAGCAAATCGATTGTGACCTGTCACACACCAGCATATCAATTGTGACCTGTCACACACCAGCATATCCATTGTGATCTGTCATACACCAGCATATCCATTGTGACCTGTCACACACCAGCATATCCATTGTGACCTGTCACACACCAGCATATCCATTGTGATCTGTCATACACCAGCATATCCATTGTGACCTGTCACACACCAGCATATCCATTGTGACCTGTCACACACCACAATATCGATTGTGTGGTGTCACACACCAGCATATCAATTGTGACCTGTCACACACCAGCATATCAATTGTGACCTGTCACACACCAGCACATCGATTGTGACCTGTCACACACCAGCACATCGATTGTTACCTGTCACACACCACCACATCGATTGTGACCTGTCACACACCAGCATATCGATTGTGACCTGTCACACACCAGCATATCGATTGTGACCTGTCACACACCAGCATATCGATTGTGACCTGTCACACACCAGCATATCGATTGTGACCTGTCACACACCAGCAAATCGATTGTGACCTGTCACACACCAGCATATCGATTGTGACCTGTCACACACCAGCATATCGATTGTGACCTGTCACACACCACCACATCAATTGTGACCTGTCACACACCTCCATATCGATTGTGACCTGTCACACACCAGCATATCAATTGTGACCTGTCACACACCACCACGTCGATTGTGACCTGTCACACACCAGCATATCGATTGTGACCTGTCACACACCAGCAAATCGATTGTGACCTGTCACACACCAGCATATCGATTGTGATCTGTCACACACCAGCATATCCATTGTGACCTGTCACACACCAGCATATCCATTGTGACCTGTCACACACCAGCATATCCATTGTGATCTGTCACACACCACCACATCAATTGTGACCTGTCACACACCAGCATATCGATTGTGACCTGTCACACACCAGCATATCGATTGTGACCTGTCACACACCAGCATATCCATTGTGACCTGTCACACACCAGCATATCCATTGTGACCTGTCACACGCCAGCATATCGATTGTGACCTGTCACACACCAGCATATCGATTGTGACCTGTCACACACCAGCAAATCGATTGTGACCTGTCACACACCAGCATATCGATTGTGACCTGTCACACACCAGCCTATCGATTGTGACCTGTCACACACCAGCATATCGATTGTGACCTGTCACACACCAGCCTATCGATTGTGACCTGTCACACACCAGCCTATCGATTGTGACCTGTCACACACCAGCATATCCATTGTGACCTGTCACACACCAGCATATCCATTGTGATCTGTCATACACCAGCATATCGATCGTGACCTGTCACACACCAGCATATCCATTGTGACCTGTCACACACCACAATATCGATTGTGTGGTGTCACACACCAGCATATCAATTGTGACCTGTCACACACCAGCATATCAATTGTGACCTGTCACACACCAGCACATCGATTGTGACCTGTCACACACCAGCACATCGATTGTTACCTGTCACACACCAGCACATCGATTGTGACCTGTCACACCAGCATATCGATTGTGACCTGTCACACACCTCCATATCGATTGTGATCTGTCACACACCAGCATATCGATTGTGACCTGTCACACACCAGCATATCGATTGTGACCTGTCACACACCAGCATATCCATTGTGACCTGTCACACACCTCAATATCGATTGTGACCTGTCACACACCAGCATATCGATTGTGACCTGTCACACACCAGCATATCGACCTGTCACACCAGCATATCGATTGTGACCTGTCACACACCAGCACATCGATTGTGACAGTCTGTCATCAGTGTGTCCTCGGCCACCCTGTGAATTCATTGGTTTACCACCTAATTGTATCTGCCCTTGTCAGGGGATCTGATGGCCGTGGCAGGGAGGCTTTCATGTGGAGGGGATGAAACAAGCATGGTTGCCAACGAGATTAGTGTCTGCATCATGTGATGCCTTGATGTTCCCAGCTTGAACAGCGGCCAACATCCACACTGAATAACACGGTCAGTCTCAACATGGATTTGACATTTTAAATTCATCCAGCCAATCTATGCAGTAAGAATTATCACATTCTAATAGTGATTATTTAGTTACTGTCTCAGAATTTTCATCAAAAGTGAAGTGCATCAGATTGGTGTTGCAGTGTGTATCACACATATGAGCAGCATGCTATATTTAACGTAAGGCAGGACAGTTGTACTTCTCCTTTCAAGAGCTTATTTTAACGAATTTTAGCCATTGTTAAAGATGTACTTTTATTTCAAGAGCTTATTTTAACAAATTTTAGCCATTGTTAAAGATGTACTTTTATTTCAAGAGCTTATTTTAACAAATTTTAGCCATTGTTAAGGATGAACTTTTATTTCAAGAGCTTATTTTAACGAATTTTAGCCATTGTTAAAGTTATACTTTTATTTCAAGAGCCTGTTTTAACAAAGTGAACCAACCCTTACAAAACTGTATAATGTGCCTCTGTTATCTTTACATATTTGTTATGAAGTTGTCGTGATGATGTACTGGTAACTTCAAATACATGACAAGGTCGTTGTGTTGCCTCTACTTGTTTAACATGCAACTTGCCACTATAGGAGTCGGCCTAGACTAACATCTAGTCTCTGAAATGAACATATCTTACCAAAAAAACCAGTTGTTAAATTATCTTAATAAAAATATAATAAAAAGGAGCCCAGAGACTCTCTTCATTTTCAGATACTGCAGTAATCTAGACTTGCCAGACATTAAAGACTTGCATGGGCTGTATTGGATATAATATCTTAATAAAAATATAATAAAAAGGAGCCCAGAGACTCTCTTCATTTTCAGATACTGCAGTAATCTAGACTTGCCAAACATTATAAACTTGCATCGGCTGTATGGGATATAATATTTTAATAAAAATATAATAAAAAGGAGCCCAGAGACTCTCTCATTTTCAGATACTGCAGTAATCTAGACTTGCCAGACATTATAGACTTGCATGGGCTGTATTGGATACAATATCTTAATAAAAATATAATAAAAGGGAGCCCAGAGACTCTCTTCAATTTCAGATACTGCAGTAATCTAGACTTGCCAGACATTATAGACTTGCATGGGCTGTATTGGATACAATATCTTAATAAAAATATAATAAAAGGGAGCCCAGAGACTCTCTTCAGTTTCAGATACTGCAGTAGTCTAGACTTGCCAGACATTATAGACTTGCATGGGCTGTATGGGGGATATTTATATCAGGGTCTGTAAAACAGACTAGAGTGGGCCTGGTAATGTTTTTTCTTCCCAGATAATTTCCGGCTTGTCTGAGACTATTCTGCCCTGATGACCCCCGGGTAACAGTAAAGGGCTGGTCCCCAGGACTTGTACATAAGAAAGAATTTAGTGCAAGACATGCAACTGACCTGGCCTAACTGGGCCTTAAAAACAAAACAGACTGACCATGTTGGAATTGGTAATCACCCTAAGACACCTGCTGTGAGTATTCTCCATTACAAACACAGGGAACCACTGTACTGGCAGGATTCATGGAACAACAGGTCCTGACAACGGACCCGACAACGGACCTGACATTGTTATGGACCTGGCAGTGGACCTTTTTATACCCCCGACCTTTTAAACAACTTGATTCTGATTGGTCAATCAGAGGCTATTAAATCACAATGAACCCCCTCTGATTGAAACAGCTGGTTTGAAGGCCACATCACCGCGGAGGCTAATATTCATAGAATAGCACTTTTTTCAGTCATTGTTGGTAGGCATTTTTAAATAATTATACCTACAATTACAGGTTACAAAATGCACAGATGCGGTTACTACAATATTCAAAGGATGTGTGGCAATACATTTCGTGCAGAAATTTACAAAGGGAATGTATTTACGTTTTGGAGACAACAGAGAGCTTGGAATTTTGGCTTTTTTCTATATACGACTGTGACGTCATATCTTTTGCTCACAATGAGCGATATGACGTCATAATGGTGTCGTGCGATGTAGAGCGAAAGCCTTGCAAAGCTTGCTTTGTTTTCTTTAGGGATGCCCACCTCATGTTAGCTTACCAAGTTGCCGTGCTTCTATGCTTTCAATGCTTGTCATATGTTCGAATGAAGTATTACGGTGTAAACAAACTGCTTGAGTATATACAGCGCCATATTTTGTTTGGTGATTCCGTAATTCAGATCGATAACCCACTCAAAACACTGGACTCAACCCATGCCGCTTCACTCAGAATATTTGCTAACACCAAAGAGTTCGCGTTTTATTTTGTCATGGTAGAATGGAGATAAACATACTGTGTTTTCAATGTAGAGCTAGGTTACCTGTAGATTCAACCGCGCTAAATTGAATTTGGAACCGAACGCGCAGTACGTTTATCTCCTAAATATATGCTATACAAACTTTTAACTGAAATCTAAATTAAATTATTTGTATGCAGCCTTAGTAAGGCTTGTCTTGTTAAACTACTGCTGCCTTTTGTCTAGACCGTCTCAGTCTCTTAACCATATTATTTTCCTTTCAGTTCAGCCCTTACTGTAATGCTCTAGCCCTGAATGAAGCAAGTCTAGATTTCACTTGGGCTTCTTTTCAATTAAAATGTAGTGGCTTGTTTGTATCAAAACAAGAATACCTATTGCTTCAATTGTGGTGAAAAAGTAAATTTGCATTCAGTGGAATAGAATAAATCTTTTCAGATTTTATATTTTCCACTTTTCATTATTTTAAGGATTTGTAAACCGATAAACTGTTTGCCTAAGGAGGAAGGATGGTGAAGCTCAGTGCCCCCGTGTTGATCGTTTCTCTTACTTTCACTCCCTGGTTTCTATGGCCCTGACTTTATTATTGGTGATGTAGCTGGAATATTTCTGAGTTTGGAATTAAACAACATTCATTCAAGAGGTGGAGCAGTTCACTGACATATCGATATACCGTATTCGACATATTAAGCGCCACGCTCTAATAAGTGCCCACGGCGATATTTGTTTATATATTGGCAAGTGAACAGTCCCAATTAGCACCCCTTCCGCTTGATCAATGTACCAAGACTTATTTATTCGTGTATAATACGCACTCGTGTGTTATATGCACCCTTAATTATGGGCAATTAAATTCTGGAAAATATATCTGTCGTGTATTATGCGCACAGACTTTTCTTTTGTATCATTTTAGGCTGTCAGCATAAACCACGAGATTAACGATGTTTTAACCCTTTTTTTCTCACTAAATTTATATTCTAATAAGAGCCCACTATTTCTAATTTTGAGGGCACCCTGGGCACTTATTACGTTGAATACGGTACTTCATCAATGCTAAATGATACTTTGTACAGCGATGATATTCATAAATATTTTATTCGGCCCAATTATTTATTTACTTTTCTACTTTTTATTTACTTCATTTTTATTTTCTGTCACAGAAAGCCAGGAGGGAAATTATAACTGTTCTCTTTAAATGGAAAAATAATGATATTCTATTCATTACTGCATTGTGCCTTTTACGGTACTTTCTTGTGGGGGGCACGCGTGGCCCAGTCATCTAAGGCCCCGCGATTCGCTGTGCAGAGTTGCGTCTCTTTGGCATGCCAGAAACCTATAATTGTGGGTTTGAATCCCGGTTCACCCCGATTATGTTTCTAGGTTTGTCAGCACCATACCCATGCTCATAGGTTTCACCGAAGTGGTAAACGTCTGAGACCTGCATCACTTCGGGCTTTCCTCCCACATTAAGCTGACACGCCGCACTGTAACTGGAATACTGTTAAAAGTGGCGTTAAACCCAACTCACTCACTCACTTTCTTGTGAGCTGCCGTGTAAAAGACATATACAGTTGATAATTCACATGTCACTCTACCTAATACAATGTACTATAAAACTATCTTACAGTTGGATAAGGTCTGTGTGTTATATTAAGCTTATTGCATCATGACAACAAATACAAATTTCTGTAATATTACTTCTCCTTCCAGGAACATTTTTGAGATTTCTGTTAATCCATGCATGTTTTTCATATACTTTTTCAATCTAGTTGATCTCCCAGACAGGCTTCATTGTGACACTTCTCAAGCACGGATATTATGGAAGGTCTCAGGCTATAGGTGCTCTCATTCAGTGATCTTTAAAATAATTAGTAGTGCTTGACTCCGGCCGGCTTCTGAACAAGTGTTGTCTCCTATGAATGGAATGACAATGTTTTTATATACCTACATCCAGGGGTCCGGAAACCGTCATATGCGCCGGACATGTCCGATTGGGAATCTCAAATGTCCGGTTTAAAATATTGCTTACCGGACATTAAAATTTTTCTGTCCGGACATTTTAAAAAGTATTGTCCGGACATTCTTAAATTTTGTCTGCAGTTGTAACACAATGAAGATTATCTACACTGACAAGCTTTGTTTGTTTTGATTGCTGTAAATACATTGTACCTACATGATAGTCCAATCGGTCAATCACTGTAATAGGCAATAAACTGAGTTGACACTGATTAATCGAGGATTAATTACTTAGAACATCTTGTTAATTTGAGTGAAAGGTGTTTACAACTGTACATAAATACCTTGCATCATCGATGTACCTCATTATCCTCACAATGCTACGATACGTAACCTCAGACAAGAAGCGAAAGCGTGACGACAGCCAGTCGACCGATGCAAATCAGTCGAGCGGATCTGCCAAACCCTCAAAGTCTGAATGATTATTTTGTAAGTCGTGGCTAACGACTTTCACTTGGTTGACATACAATTAGGATTTGCAGATTTTATTGTTTTCAGTAGCTAGTCGTATATTGAATCTTGATTGACCGCCATTTTGCTTTCTGTGACGATCGATATCAAATTTTTTTATGGTCAATAATTAAGAACAGATGAAAAAAGTATTCAAATAACTATTGCTATCAACGATATTTTAGTATTTATGATTATATTATCTGTCTTGTTTTTAAATAATCTTTAGTTTAAAAAAAACCTTTTCCCGTGAGGTCACGTGATAACCAAATATTGGATAATAGTCTCGATCCAAATGTTACAACGCGTACACTTGAGCAGACTCATGAATATTAATTAGACCGTTCACTACGTTAACAGATCGTTATTATAACAGAAACAAACGTATGTTTTCCATTTATATCTAAAATGATATTATTTGTTATTAATTGTCCGGTGAATTAAACAATTTAAATTGAAACAATTCATAATTCATCATATTATGAATACGTAACAACTTGTAATGTGTGTGTAAAAAGTCGTACTAAAATACGCTATTTGCAGGGGGCGTGGCCTAAATGCAAATGTCCGATTGGGATTTTAAATTTTCCGGACCCCTGCCTACATCCGTCTATATTCTGACCTATATAAGCTCGGCATGTTGAGAAAACTGTTTTCTGCAAACGAAGATCACCTTGAGGCAGCCATGATGGATAAGTTATCTTTGAGAAGTGGATATATATTGTTTGACTCTCATGCCAGACAATCTATTTCGATGTCCTTGTTCAAAGTGTTTTGGGTTTTTGAACTTAAGTATCAAAACTGAAATGAAGATTTATTATCAAAATTATTTTATAAAAGCATTTTCCTGAATTCTTGGTTTATGTATTATACATTTCATAATTTCTCATTCTCAACTTGAAATTTTTAAGATATACCGCTTTTCCATTGGACAAGAGGTTGGTCACATGACCACGAAACTGACTTTCATAAGTGCATGACTGACACATTTTGACGATCATACGTTTTTTCACAAGACTATTCTAGAAATGAAGAAAACACTGACAGACTACTTCCATATTCCTGGGGAAACACCTGGGAATTTCCTAGCATGCATACATACAGACTCATTGTTTCTGGTCATTTAGACCTTTGATCTTGAACACCGCGTTTTAGCATACATTGGGAAAAGTAGAGTTTGACTGCATGATCGTGCTCGAATATCTTCGCTTCGACCAATCATTAGTGAACAAAACAAAGAAATGCACACCCAAACTATCGTGTCTACTCGATCCGTGTCTAGACTGACAGTGACAGTCTTCAGCTACTGAGAGTTTAACCTGGTATCTATTTGACACATCTTTACAATCAGCTTTCAATAATCGGCCAATTAAACAATGATGACTGACACTTGTAATCGCCACACGTTCATTTACAATTGCGAAAATCTCATTACATTTATCATGTCAGCCATTTTGACGTCTTGTCCCTGATGTAAATGTATTCCGACGCGCTGTCATTGTGACTGACTTACGGAGGTCATTCTTAACAGACCTTTCTCTATAAGTGATTATAGCATTTGAATATATTGCTGTAAGCAAACTACAAAGATCTAACTGTAGAACAATGCTAGCATACATACGTTCACGTCACCTCTCTTTTTGAGGACTACTTTCTTCCGCGATACATGTGGTTGTTGTATGGCTGTCAGTGTGAAAAAGAGTCACACATACTAAATAAAATATTTATAGATCTACACACTACTAGGTAAAAATAGTGATATAATAAATTATAAGAATTGACCTTCACTTTGTTTGAGTTCAAAGGAGTATGAACAGTTAGGCCCAAACATTGTATGAACATCATCACTAGCTCCTGCGTTAATTTGGTTTGACTCTCATTCTAAGAAGGATCATACTACAATGAACTCACGCATAGTGAAAATCAATTGTTAAGTTAATTAAGGCGGATTGTAGTTATGCAATATTGGGCAAACTCTAACACAGATCTGGCCTTTGGTATGTAGCCCCCGGCTCTACGAGTACATATGAGTCTGGATGGGTACCAGCCTGTTAGAAGAGCAAGGAGAAATGTTCTCCACATAATACCTGTCTCCGGACCGACAATGATCTGAGATAGGGCTCTGCCAGTGTTCGACTTGACTTCACTTGGTTATGTAGATTGAGAGATAAGATTGATCATCACTGACTTTGAAGTATACAGATTTAGATTTGGTATCTGTCGTTTGAGATAAGAGTTTTCAAGTTGCCTGTGTTAGCATCTACTCAATGTCCATAGTTATCCTGTATATAGCTTAATGGAGCCATATGTTTCAGAGGCCTTCAGCCTGGCGCAGTGTTATCTCCTGTTAAACAGACTTTGTTTTTGCTGGATGAATGTTGCAGAACGTTTATGTTGTGTGACAAATTCCTTTGAATCTATTTTGTCTGAGTTGTCCTTCTCTTGGACAAAATTTTGTGGGGATATTGCAACTCCAACTGTCAATAATGTTTTGTTTCCAGAACAGCCAAATGAAGATTTCACTTCATTGAAAAGAACCATTACTAATTCCTGTGTCATTGGAAGGTAGAGAAATCAGTAAAGAATAGAGGGAATAAGTTGGTTTTGTCTTATCAATCATGTCAGTTTTTGGTTTTTGGTTTTTGGTATTAGAATATAAATAATGATGATGATGATGATGATGATGATTCCCAAGGACCCGGGTAGAATAGGTCTTCAGCAACTCATGCGTGCCGTAGGAGGTGACTATGCTCGTAAGAAACATCTAATTGGATTGGGTTTTCAGGCTCGCCAACTTGGTTGACGCATGTCATCGTATCAATTGCGATGCTGGATCGATGCTCATGATGTCAATCACTGGATTGTCTGGTCCAGACTCGATTATAGATACAGACTGCCGTCATATAGCTGGAATATTGCTGAGTGCGGCGTTAAACAACAAACAAACAAAAACAAAATGATTCCCAAGCCAGTGGAACAACAATATGGCCATACATATATGGTAATATATGCAATATTCACCGTTGATTAAGCAAAGGCCTTTGCTGTGATTGGGTAGATAGTAGATAGGGACAGTGGGAATCTCATTAATCCATTCATGAGCCTCACTAATTAGATGACGAGGCAATTCACGCAATCAGTTCCAGCATTGTCCGATTTCATGGTATTTAGTAATCTGTATTCTGTATGAACCACTTGCAGAACAAAATACAAAATATGCTCAAGTGACGTTTTGATTGGGGTTAAGGTTTTGGTAAAATGGATAGGTAGGTTGTCAATAGACTAACATCTAGTCTCTGAAATGAACATATTTTACAGAAAAAAACAGTCGTTAAATTATATATAGTTACAAAATATAATAAAAAGGAGACCAGACTTTCTTCATTTTCCTGATACTGCAGTAATCTAGACTTGCCAAACATTATAGACTTGCATGGACTGTATTGGATATATTTATTTCAGGATCTGTATGACAGACTAGGTTGTCGATGACAAGACCAGATATTCCACATTGTCGGGTTTGAGGTTCATAGCCACTGACTCATATATCATGGATGTCAAATTTGATACTTCCATTAATGGCTTGAGTTGTTATATTGTTTTCATTCAATAGAAGAACTTTTTCTATTTTTCAAAATGTGTGAGCTGTTGGACACGTAAAGCCAGGAATGAGAATATTTATGTGACAAGAGTTGTGATCATGATAAACTTTCTCCCAATTTTTGAAGTCTTCAACAAGCTACTCGTGTCTAGGTGAAGTCCATCACGGAGACATGCTCACTGAACTCCATGGTGATGTGTGGGAGTCACATTGTATGTCCTCAATCACGCACAATCTGCCATCTACATTAACTTTTGTTTTCCGTGCAGCATGACCATATTGTGGGATTGATTCAGTGACGAGTCGTGAACCTGGCATGCTGTGATTGGGCAATCAATACACACCGGATGCTTGTTTTGGAGCGTCGGTCTATCCACCCATAATGCAACTGCAGAAAGTGATCAACTGATATGTTTTTTATGCAGTCTGCCACACTGTAAGGAAAAAGCTTTGATTCATGTGAAAGAGTTGCTGGCTCTGGCTTCCCTTTAACACCTGTCACTTCCAATACAGAGTTTCATCTATCACGTCAGTGGAAACAATTACTGACCAGAGTTGCAGGTGTCCAGGCCATTCACAAACTCCGCATCTATTTCATGCATTATATATACTTCAATTGGTTGTATTATCATTGCTGTACATTATTATCATCTCCACCACTGCCATTATTATATTCATCATAATCTTAAATATACTGCATGATGATGACGACGATGATGATGGTGGTTATGGTGGGAGTGGTGATGTTGATTATGATGATGTTTATGATGTTGATGGTGATGATGGTGATGATGATGATTATGATTATGATGATGATGGTGATGATGACAACGATGGTGATGATGATTATGATGGTGATGATGATGATTATGATGATGATGATGATGGTGATGATGATGATGATAATGATAATTATGATGATGGTGATGGTGATGGTGATGATGATAATTATGATGGTGATGATGATGATGATGATGGTGGTGATGATGATTATGAAGATGATGATGATGATGGTGATAACGATGGTGATGATGATGATGATGATGTTGATGGTGAATATGATGATGACGATGACAAAGCTCTATTAATATGTAACCTTGACAAACAAGACATAATTTAGTCTGTTGTGTTTGATCATTAGTGTGTATGTGTACTAACACCACATTTCCTGTCGTCGACAATGGCGTATGCCATGATGTCGTGGTGGAGTGGTTAGCGCCTCCTGACCCAGGGTGTGACATATTCACACTGGATACCAGGGTCACGTCAACAGGCTGCTAGTAATTCAACGGGCCAATATTTTGTAGATTTTCTGAGCATAATCATGAGCATATTTGACAATCTGAGAAGGGGACATACATACTGGGTTTTCAATTACTTAATCCAGGTCTTAAGATTTGTCTGCTTAATGAAAACATCATTTTCCTTAAAGCAAAATCTGGAATTGTTGACGTAGCAAATTCCTTTTCATAGCAATGTGGGACATGGGTGGGGCTTCAATTAGCTGTGCAGAGTTGCGTCCCTTAGCTGTGCCAGGAACCTAGCATGGGATCCAATTCAAGTTTGGCCTGATTGTGTTTTGTCACCTCCGTACCCGTGCTTGTGGGTATCACCAAAGTGGTAAACATCTGAATCACTTTGAGCTTTCCTCCCACACCAAGCTGATACAACGTGATATAACTGGAATACTGTTCAAAGTGGCATTAAACAAAACTCACTCACTCAATAGCAATAGAGGCACAGATTCCCATCCACAGAACTTGGTTTTACACATTGTGACCAAGTGTAGAATCAAACCTGGGCCTAACCAGCGACAGGTCAACACTTCAACCACAAGGCCAGGCCATCTCCCCTATGAAGTTATATGATGCTCGTAACAAGATTTCCCCGTTGTTACATCACATAAGAGGTGGTGGGGTAGCTGAATACGCAGGTTCGATTTCCCACATGGGTACTATGTGTGAAGCCTGTTTCTAGTGTCCCCTGCCATGATATTGATGGAATATTGCTTAAAAGGGCGTAAAACCTCACTCACTCACTCTCTCACTATCAAAACCACCCACTCACCCACTCACCCACTCACCCACTCACCCACTCACCCACCCACCCACACATGGGTACTATGTGTGAAGCCCGTTTCTGGTGTCCACTGCCATGATATTGCTGGAATATTGCTAAAAAGGGCATAAAACCTCACTCACTCACTCTCTCACTCACTATCAAAACCACCCACTCACCCACTCACCCACTCACCCACTCACCCACTCACCCACCCATCCACACATGGGTACAATGTGTGAAGCCCGTTTCTTGTGTTCCCCACTGTGATATTGCTGGAATATTGCTAAAAGCAGCGTAAAACCTCACTCACTCACTCATTCATTCACTCACTCACCAGTGCCATAGCCAGCCGGGGGAGCAGGGAGGGCATCTGCCCTCCCTAGATTTTTTATATAAAACAGTTTTGTTTGAATCAAGTTGGGGACAACTGATACTTGTACAAATATTTGCCCCCCCTGTCCAAAAAATAAACTACGGCCTTGCTCACTCACTCACTCACTTGCTCACGCACCCCAAAAACCACCCACCCACCCACACACTCACCCACCCACCCACCCACTCACTCACTCACATATCTGTACTTCTCTGTGAAATTTGAAATATTCCTTTTGAAAAAAGTGAATTACCAACATATTGTTTCTCTGACATTCGTGCCAGACAGCAGATCACACAGGCATAAGGAAATAAAATCTGTTGTTTTTTATTCTGCTTCCTAATAATTGTTATGCCCTGATCGTGGAGCACGATATGGGGCAGGATATGTTTCCTGTAAGTACATACTATAGCGTGTCAGTGGCGGAAATCTTGTGAGTCAATACCTCTAATTGCTGGCTTGTTTCTCATGCTTCAAATTGTTCCTTGTGGTCGGTATGTATCACTTCATGTCTGAAATTCTTATTTCATGTTGGATATTTGATTTATATTTAAAGAAAAAGGTTATTGATTACTAAAGCAAATCTGTAGTGTCTTTAGGCTTCAGTTTAAGCAGATGGAAGTCTCACAAGCAGATATAATAATTTGAATAGATGGAAAAGATTTTTATAGCTGAAGTTATTTATTTTATGAATTTATTTCCAATACATCATGGGAATAAGTTTCAATCTGTGCTTCTATGTTCTTTATGAAATGTCATTTGATATGAGTTGACATTATCCCTGTATGGTCTTCTACAAGTGTAGAACCAGTATATCTCCAAGCATATGTTATCTCAGTCAGTTATGCACATATGTAATTTCATAATATAAAAGCTGGTAGCACCTAATACTTTTAGAAATCTATAGATATTGTAATAGCTAACACCAAGCTTTAATTTAATTAATTGTAATGATCAAACCAACAAAATATTTTTTTTAAGCTTCCATTTTTTTGAGACATTTTTCTCTGAGATTTTCGGTTTGAAGGATATTTATATCCCCTAGGCACTGACATTTCAGTTTGTGTGTTCATGCACAGATACATAATAGTATCCACTATGGTGACTGTTTTTTATCCTTGTGTAACACATTTGTGAGGCCTATGAGCCTCCAGAGGCTCTTGCATCACCTGCCAGCGATACCCATGAGCCTCTGACGTTCAGATTTTCACTGAACAAAATTGTGTCAACTTTGAAATCAATCCATCTGCATTAAGTTAATTCAGGGAATGGTTGCCATATCGGTGAAGTGGCGTCAGTGTCTCCGGTGAACTGATCTCTCGAACTCTGAAAGTGACTGCATATCATTGTTGGGTGCTACTTTCCTTTAGAATCCCTGATTTGTCACCTTGACCCCTGGGAAGAGTTTTAGTAAAGTAGAAAGGACTTTGCTGACAGTTGCTTTGAACTTTCGCTCCATGGTGTAAGGAACTTAATATGGGTCTGTAAATGGCTAAATCTCATGAACCCATCCTCGTTTTTATGATGTGAAAGATTTAATTTTATCTTCTTTTCCCAATGCTGGTACTGGTGGCTAGATGTGTTCCTGTGTGGGCAAAGTAATCATTGATTGTCTATGGTGATCTGAAGTTGTGTTACTTACATGGATTTTTTAAAGAGGAAGTTAAGCCAGTGTCTTAATTTGCACTTTGAAGAGACAGCATGAAAAATGTGTGTATTTTTAACTGCATAACAGTTGTCTCCCTTTGTTTCAGATCGGGCAGGATGAGACATGCACATCCTGCGAGATGAGTTGAATCATGGGAAATAAGCTTTGCGCGCCCTTACTGAAACGGAGCTATCGGAATGACAACTACCCTTGGAACCTCAGGAAGGATTCCCATCTCCTCAGGTAAGCACAGAATGTGGGTTTCAAATGTGAATTTACCACCATCAAATCTACCTTGATGAAAATAAACATGAACTCCTACAGAGAATACTTATTGCAGGAATTCATTGACAACTCTGCATTTTGTAACCTACGATTGTACAGATCATTATTACAAAATGCCTACTTAATATTAGCAATAGTGATGCATCCATCAAATAAGCTGTTGAGATCAGAGGTGCTTATTGTGATTTGAAACCCCTGATTGACCAATCAGAATCAAGTATTTTCCAAAGTTCTGGTAGAATTCAGATTCACAAAAAACAATTGGTGGGTTCCTCAGTGTTTTTTACAAACCAAGTGATATCGGTTTGCTGAGTGGGCAGTATCTTTCCTCTTCAGACAGGTTTGAAATTCACGACACACAAAATGGGATCACTACAGGGAAAAAAACATTCTAAATGTGGTTTGTTAATTCACGACGAAGAGGCATTGAGGTAGCCTAGTGGTTGAAACCTGTTGATCATTATGATAGAACATTGTGTGGAGTCCATTCCCCATCATGATAGATAATGCTTAGCTTGGTAAACAATCATTTATCACACAAGATCTGTCATATCAAGTCATTAAAAGAGTATGGAGATCAAGTGTATACATTTAGATCACTTATCTCCAGTTGGTGATAGGACTTTGATACTGCTTAAGCATTCACTGAAATTGTATGAGTTTTCCTGTGTTCTGCTTTACTGGAAGCTGCAGCAGTCTTCATGTATTGGTGGTGTTCAGAGTTCTTGGACATAGCTTAAGGTGCACCAGCAGAGCTGCACCGCTAGAGTTGGACCATAGGCGTTTCATCTTCAGAGTTGCACCAGCAGCGTTGTATCATTAGTGTTGCACCATCAGAGCTGCACCGCTAGAGTTGTATCATTAGTGTTTCACCATCAGAGCTGCACCGCTTGAGTTGGACCATAGGCGTTTCATCTTCAGAGATGCACCAGCAGCGTTGTATCATTAGTGTTGCACCATCAGAGCTGCACCAGCAGCGTTGTATCATTAGTGTTGCACCATCAGAGCTGCACCGCTAGAGTTCTATCATTAGTGTTGCACCATCAGAGCTGCACCGTTAGAGTTGGACCATAGGCGTTTCATCTTCAGAGTTGCACCAGCAGCGTTCTATCATTAGTGTTACAGCATCAGAGCTGCACCGCTAGAGTTCTATCATTAGTGTTGCACCATCAGAGCTGCACCGTTAGAGTTGGACCATAGGCGTTTCATCTTCAGAGTTGCACCAGCAGCGTTCTATCATTAGTGTTACAGCATCAGAGCTGCACCGCTAGAGTTCTATCATTAGTGTTGCACCATCAGAGCTGCACCGTTAGAGTTGGACCATAGGCGTTTCATCTTCAGAGTTGCACCAGCAGCGTTGTATCATTAGTGTTGCACCATCAGAGCTGCACTGCTAGAGTTGTATCATTAGTGTTGCACCATCAGAGCTGCACTGCTAGAGTTGGACCATAGGCGTTTCATCTTCAGAGTTGCACCAGAAGCGTTGTATCATTAG
Organism: Haliotis rufescens; assembly: GCF_023055435.1. Taxonomy (NCBI): domain Eukaryota; kingdom Metazoa; phylum Mollusca; class Gastropoda; order Lepetellida; family Haliotidae; genus Haliotis; species Haliotis rufescens. The sequence goes on along the minus strand of NW_025964223.1, from coordinate 1,664,844 downwards.
TGTTGCACCATCAGAGCTGCACCATCAACATTATACCATGAGTTGCGTTCGCAAAGTTGCAGCACCAGAGATAAACATTGGAGTTGCACGATGAAATTAGCACAATCAAAGCTGCATTGAGGATTGTATATTTTACCTTGGCATTTATTGCTATAATATCATGCATCTACTCCCTCTCTCTGGTGATGGCTGTGATTTGATATTAAATCCTGACTCCTACTGAGAGTATAATCAAGTCTGGGTCCTGGCTGTCTTTGCAGTGGGAAAATTCTGAAATATGATAACTGCTTGCCTACAATAATGTTTGCATGTGTAACCAAATAGTTGAATTCGACCACAATCAATAGGGAACTGAAATGTTATTTAGGCATGTCTTGCATGCAGACATTCTAAATCATCCATTCAAGGTACCAATTTCCTGAAACGATCTCTATAAAGAATATTCCCTAACTCAATCTCTCCGTAGCGTACTTGAAGCTCAGTAAAGTCTATTTCTTCCCTGTATGCCGGTTCCCTGGGACATACATTATTGAAATTTGGGAAGAATAATGGAAAGAAAGTGAGCTTTAGGACACCATTACGAATAATCAATGTAGATGGAGCGGCTTTGAAAGGAAAAAATGCCAACATGAAGGAAATATGGTTTCGAGGCTCTGTGATAGAGGTTCCGTCTGTAGAAGAGAGGAAAAGGGTTTGCATTTAAAAGTAGAACACACCTAACAAACCGCTCTCCTTTGTAATGAGTGAGTGAATATGGTTTTACGCCGCTTTTAACAATATTCCAGCAATATCACAGCGGGGGACACCAGAAATGGGCTTCACACATTGTACCAATATGGGGAATTGAATACGGGTCTTCGGCGTGACGAGCGAACGCTTTAACCACTAGGCTACCCGACCGCCCCGCCTTCGTAATGAAGTGCATCAGACATGTAAACAAACTTACATAAGCAGTACATAGATAATTAGAGGAAGATACAGATGCGCCTTCAGCAGCTATAATAACATCCTTGCAGTACAGTTATGTTAATACTTTCGAAACATGGCGGTGTAGGTTCAGGCAGTGTGACTTGACTATTGACTTAAGCTGTTTGTGATGTTTCTCATCAAAATAATTGTATGGTTATATGTCCAAGCTCAAATTGCAGTGATTATTTCCCTCATTCTGTTGGACTGATCTATTCAATCCGATTACTTTGCATTGATTGTTTTTGACATGGGTTGGATGGGTAAGACTCTACCATGTTGAATTGACATAAAACGTGAAACTGAAAAGTTATGCTTGTTGGACAATGGTTTGGAAACTGATACTATGGTTAAAGTTGCCTGTCACTGTGATTCACTTCACTTGAACACATCTGGAGCTGAAACGTTGTGGCAGGAGATATTTGTAACATTGTTTCAGTGTGGCATACCAATCTGCAGTCTGTTATACATGGGCTGAAGCCTTTTGTGGGACTCATTCATTGTGGCTGAACTGATATGTTAACTGAAACATTGTGGCTGAACTGATCTGTTAAACTGAAACATTGTGGCTGAACTGATATGTAAACTGAAACATTGTGGCTGAAATGATATGTTAACTGAAACATTGTGGCTGAACTGATATGTTAACTGAAACATTGTGGCTGAACTGATATGTTAACTGAAACATTGTGGCTGAACTGATCTGTTAAACCTAAATATTGTGGCTGAACTGATCTGTTAAACTGAAACATTGTGACTGAACTGATATGTTAAACTGAAATATTGTGGCAGAGCTAATCTATAACACTGAACATTGTGGCAGAATTGATCTGTAAAACTGAAACATTGTGGCAGAGCTAATCTATGAAACTGAAACATTGTGGCAGAGTTGATCTGTAAAACTGGAACATTGTGACAAGTGATTTATGAAACTGAAACATTTTGGCAGAGCTAATTTATAAAACTGAAACCTTGTGGCAGAATTGATCTGCAAAACTGAAACATTGTGGCAGAGCTAATCTATGACACTGAAACATTGTGGCAGAGCAAATCTATGACACTGAATCATTGTCTCAGAGCTAATCTATGACACTGAAACATTGTCTCAGAGCTAATCTATGACACTGAACATTGTGGCAGAGCTAATATGTAAAATTTAAACATTGTGGCAGAACTGGTCTGTAAAACTGAAACATTGTAGCAGAGCTGATCTATTAAACTGAAACATTGTCTCAGAACTAATCTATTAAGCTGAAACACTACGGAAGAGTTTACATACTGATGTGTGAAGTATTTCACTGTTTTTGGATGTGAAGAATTCCTAAGTTTGTGTTTCAAGTATACAGATGTGCGTGTGTGTGTGTCAAGTATTCATGTGTTTTTCAAGTATTCTGGTATGTGTGTGTGTGTGTGTCAAGTATTCATGTATTTGTCAAGTATTCTGGTATGTGTGTGTGTGTGTGTCATGTATTCACGTGTTTGTCAAGTATTCTGGTATGTGTGTGTGTGTGTGTGTGTGTGTATTCAGGTGTTTTTCAAGTATTCTGGTATATGTGTGTGTACGTGTGTCTGTGTGTAATCTCCAGTCTTGCCAGCAATACAGCAGACTTGTGTAGTGTATGATCAGAGCTGGTGGTACATGCCTTATCCACCACACATCCCTGTTCATCTTCATTTGTGTCCCGGCAGGAGTACCATCAGCTGAAGTGCCCAATTACTTAGTGTTGATAATGAACACATCCCTGTTAGGGAGATATGGTTGGGTGGTACTTGTACATGCTGCCAGACCTATGCTGATATCACAATAACTCCCTCTCATCATCATCATCATCATCAAGCAGGGGTTGCTGAAGACCTATTCACAACCCTGATCTTCACGGGTTATATAATATGTACTGACGGACTTCTGGCAACATTTTATCACTTAAGTGAAATAACACTTAAAGCTCCCAGTCGGCCTCAATGACGCCATGGTTTACACGCTAAGGTCATGATAATAAATATACGATAAACAACAACTGGGCTTCCTTGTTCTCCCAGCTTACTGGGATTTTCAAAAAGATAATTACATGTAGAAAGTAGGTTGAAAATATTATAGTAAACTCTTGTTTATGACGTTACCTCTGTTGGCAATCTCATTCAAATCAGATCTTAGTCCTCAATAAACAAAGATCTGAGGATCATCATCACCACCACCACCACCACCACCACCATCATCATCATCATCATCAACAACATCATCATCACTTTCTCATCATCATCATCATCATCATCATCATCATCATCATCAACAACATCATCATCACTTCATCATCATCATCACTTCATCATCATCATCATCATCATCATCACTTTATCATCACCACCACCACCACCATCATCATCATCATCATCATCATCATCAACAACATCATCATCACTTTATCATCACCACCACCACCACCATCATCATCATATTTATTTACAATAATATAGTTACTATTATTATAGTTATATTTATTATTCTGAACACCAACCATTGTTAATAATGTTTGAACTTGTTACGATGTGTGGATGTCAGTGTGTAGATATGTGTAGAGTGTCAGCAACGCAGGACTGATGGCGAGCTGCCATGCTTGTCGATGCAGAAAACACAGCATATTCATCGCCAGTCTTGGTCTAGAAATCCAAACTTCATGGCGTTGTTTATGTGAAGACTAAAATAAATTCCTCCTTTTAAGACATGTTGATAAAGGGCTTGTGTTTGCCACGAGATGTTTTTGGCAATTTTGGTTATGCGTGACGTTAACGTTGTTGTTGGCAATTGTCTGATTGAACAGCAGAGAGACTGGCATCAAGACTATAAGATGGCGGCGGGGAGCTGGGCCACAGGGAGCCCAAGGATATAGAAGCATGGCATATCCAAACACCCTGTGGGACTGTTGTTCTTGTCTTTGCATACGGAATAGTTTTTGTATTTAGGTAGACAGAATTATTTCCTTCAAGAAAACAGTATTTAACCGACATCTTTGAACCAGGTCATTGTGGCAAGATGGACATGTTGTTTTGTGCAAGACACTCATCGACATGGAAAAGCCGTGTTATTGGAAGATGGTTGCTTTGTATCTTCATCAAAATAAAAAAAAATGTTTTATTATTGTAAGTTGATTAAATTGATTCTTATGAGGAACATATAGCTATTTTATTACCATGGAGTTTTTCTTCGGGACATGAATATTCCGGATTGAATTTCCAATGCGGGTTTTGATTTTTTGGGGAGAATTTAATTATGTGAGTGCTGTTTATGAAAGATGTGCCTGTGGATATTGCTCTTTTGTAGATGTTGTGCAGTGATTGATGACTTCTTGATACTTTTTCCCAACCATGGGATTCGGGGTCAGAATTACGTCCCCAGCACCCACGTCTGTTGTTAAAGTCGACTGGTATTGTTTGTCTGATCACAGTGTGTGAACTGGCAGATTGTGTTTCATTGCACTTGGATTTGTTTAAAGAATAAAATCGTTCCAAAAAATAATTTTAGAAAATAATTTTGTGCCAAGTTTCACAAGAAAAATAATTGTTCAATGGCCATGCTTGAGGACCTGGAAAAAAGGGTGTTGTTTGTCCTTTCAGCCCTTAAAATACTCTTAAACTTGGGTCAAACAATCAAATCTTCAGTTGCCTGGACTATATTTTGTAAATGCAATTACAAACTTGCTGCAACGTCTTCTGTTACCGTAGTATGTGTTGAATTAACTGTACAATGTCCACAGAAAGAAGTATAGAATGTTTTAAGACAAAAAAAGAAGTACAAATTTGTTGAACTGAAGATATTTGTTGATTCCCTACACAACCATTTAAAAGAATACACCACCATTGAACACACCACCATTGAACATGTCACACTACCATTGAACATGTCACACCACCACTGAACATGTCACACCACCACTGAACATGTCACACAACCATTGAACATGTCACACCACATTGAACATGTCACATCACCATTGAACATGTCACACCACCATTGAACATGTCACATCACCATTGAACATGTCACACCACAATTGAACACACCACCATTGAACATGTCACACCACATTGAACATGTCACACCACATTGAACATGTCACATCACCATTGAACATGTCACACCACCATTGAATATGTCACATCACCATTGAACATGTCACACCACATTGAACACACCACCATTGAACATGTCACACCACATTGAACATGTCACACCACATTGAACATGTCACATCACCAATGAACATGTCACACCACATTGAACATGTCACATCACCATTGAACATGTCACACCACATTGAACACATCACCATTGAACATGTCACATCACCATTGAACATGTCACACCGCCATTGAACATGTCACATCACCATTGAACATGTCACATCACCATTGAACATGTCACACCACCACTGAACATGTCACACCACCATTGAACATGTCGCACCACCATTGAACATGTCACACCACATTGAACATGTCACACTGCCATTGAACATGTCACACCACCATTGAACATGTCGCACCACCATTGAACATGTCACACCACATTGAACATGTCACACTACCATTGAACACATCACCATTGAACATGTCACACCACATTGAACATGTCACACCACTATTGAACATGTCACACCACCATTGAACATGTCACATCACCATTGAACATGTCACACCACCATTGAACACACCACCATTGAACATGTCACACCATATTGAACATGTCACACCACATTGAACATGTCACATCACCATTGAACATGTCACACCACATTGAATATGTCACATCACCATTGAACATGTCACACCACCACTTAACATGTCACATCACCATTGAACATGTCACACCACATTGAACATGTCACATCACCATTGAACATGTCACACCACATTGAACATGTCACATCACCATTGAACATGTCACATCACCATTGAACATGTCACATCACCATTGAACATGTCACATCACCATTGAACATTGAACATTTTACAATCACATTAAAGAACTTTGAACGTGTCAAACATTCCGATAAATTGATTGTGTCCTACACATTTTATGAGGGAGAAAGTACACTATCATGTCATCTTGGAAATGAAACTATTTTAAGATATTTTCATTTAGACTGCCTTTTAATAAATAATATATAAGAGCCTAGAGAATCTCTTCAAACTAAAGAAATATAGACATGGTAAAGAACTATAGATTTGCTTGGTAGTTTCGGAGATGTTTCAATGTCTGTATAAGAGATGAAGGCAGTTTGTTGAAGCACTCCTACAAGCCCTGCATGGTAGATCCGACATTTAGCATCAATTGTTATTTTCCCAGGGGCTTGGCATTGAATCAAATACTCTCTTCTTCCTCTACCATAAATATTTAGCTTACTGTGTTGAGAAGTGCTCAAAAGTCGTTAGCTTTTTAATGAGGTTAAAAAGCGCAACAATTTGCGATGTGTTTAACCTGTCAGGAGTGCTATTTTGTGTATATTGAGAAGGATTGCTTAGCATTACATATCACATTTCACAGGTAATACTGTTTCCCCAACAACTACTACCAAGCAGCTTTTCCTCTGTTTTTCAAAAATGATGAAATGCTCGTGGAATTTGTTTATAGTATAAACACTCCAGACAGAAATATACCATCCCGGTAATCCAGTTATAGCACAGGCCTTCTTTGTTATGTGCCAGTGATGATTTAGTCATACACATATTCAAAATACAACTCATGAGTTTTCTTCTTTATGATGGGTTGTCGTGCATTTTTTGCAGCCATAACACAACATAATATAACAGTGGACAAACCTGTTGTCTTGTCCAAGGGCTGTTTGTGTTGTGCTAAGACATACATTGTCGAACACCTCGACCACACTTGTTAGTGTTGTGGCGCCTTAGTGCTCTCAATCACTGAAGATGATAAAAGATATGTTGTTTTTTTTCCTATCATGTACTGATGTAAGAAAGTGTGCTCTTGTGTTGAAGGCATTCCCAGTTTATAATAACATGGAAGAAAGAGAGGAATATTTAGCCATGGATATTTTGTTTCATCAGTGAAATCTTAAATTATTAGACTTTTATGATTGATGGAAAGTGCCAGTGTGCTTGCTTAATGCATGTACAGTTTCATGTTTTGAGAAATTGTGTGATATGTTTTGCAAACAAAGGAATGGAGATATGGAGTTGACTGGTCTGTGTATACTGTCTTAGCATCTCTGTTGAGGGGAAGACCATGTCATGGCCATTGATCAGCTGACTGGAAGTTCACTGAGAATGTATGCTTGACTAGCCCTGGGGACAACAAATGCAGATATAGATGGTTGCTTTTATGTTTAGACAAGTGTCACTCAGTTATTAAGGGTACATGGTGTGGGGTCACTGTTATTAAGGGTACATGGTGTGGGGTCATTGTTATTAAGGGTACATGGTGTGGGGTCACTGTTATTTAGGGTACATGGTGTAGGGTCACTGTTATTAAGGGTACATGGTGTAGGGTCACTGTTATTTAGGGTACATGGTGTGGGGTAATTGTTATTTAGGGTACATGGTGTGGGGTCATTGTTATTAAGGGTACATGGTGTAGAGTCACTGTTATTAAGGGTACATGGTGTGGGGTCACTGTTATTTAGGGTACATGGTGTGGGATCACTGTTATTAAGGGTACATGGTGTGGGGTCATTGTTATTAAGGGTACATGGTGTAGAGTCACTATTATTAAGGGTACATGGTGTGGGGTCATTGTTATTGAGGGTACATGGTGTGGGGTCACTGTTATTAAGGGTACATGGTGTGGGGTAATTGTTATTTAGGGTACATGGTGTGAGGTAATTGTTATTTAGGCTACATACTGTAGGGTGATTGTTATTAAGGGTACATGTAGTAGGGTCACTGTTATTAAGATTTCTTGGCTTCAGACAATGAGTGAGTTAAGTGAGTTAAGATTTAACGTCACATCGGCAGTATTTCAGACAATGAACCCATGACGGGAATCAGTGTGCTTTGACCACTAACTACTCCGCCTTCCTGTAAAGTCCTAGAATGACAGATAACTTGCTGTATTACTGAATGGTGGTGGTGTTATCTCCCCTTATGACATATCTCACTTATGACTTGTTATCTTCCATTTACATGAATCTTGAAATGTGCCTCTGACCCAAAATGTCACAATAAACATCACTTGTTTGTAAACATAACAGTCAGTACTTTGTGAGTTCAACTCCAAGTAAGGTTGTGGCCACCTAGCACAGTGGCAGAGATAGCATAGAGAGCTCCACGAACGGGCTTTCACTGTGAGGACCCTGCTTGTTATCTCCCCTGATGACTTGTTATCTCCCCTGATGACTTATCTCCCCTGATGAATTATCTCCCCCAAGCTCCTTCCCAGCGCGTGACACCTTCGTTACACTCTCGGTAACATCGCTGCCACCAGTGTGGGCGCGGCCATTACAAGAATCTTGAAATATGCCCTCTAACCCCAAATGTAGTAACGTTTATACTTTTGTTTATGTCTTTGGGAATGCCATCATATTTCAATTTGAAAAGGTTTACGACTGACCATGTTTTCCAGATGAATTTACTTTGTTGTTTTGATAATCAGATTGGTTCGAGATTGCAGACTAACGGAAAACCAACCAACTTCTCCCTTACATTCTTACTATATCAATAACACGATAGTTTTAATGAAACAGAAATTCAAATTGACAAACGAAGAAAGAAATTTAGCAGTTATAAGTGTATTCGGCGTCACGACAGTCGTCACTTGTTTGTAAACATAATGGTCATTGGGTTGCGAGTTCAACTCCAAGCATGGTTGTGGCCACCTATTCACAGTGGGGAGTTTTGACTGGTGGCAGCGATAGTATAGAGAGCTCCGGGAACGTACTATCGCTGTGAGGAGCTTGTTATCTCCCCTGGTGACTTATCTCCCCTGATGACTTGTTATCTCCCCTGATGACTTGTTGTCTCCCCTGATTGCATGTTATTTCAATGTTACAGACTGTGGGCTGATGTCTTCCGTGTCCATGGAGACGGCGAGTACATGCGATGGCAGCGTGTGTCTGATGACGTCGTCCCCATCAACATCACCTGCATCGAAGACAACCCGAATACTATCTTTCAGATAACTGCCTACAATCGGCAGGTGGAGAAGATCTTCGATGTCAAAATCATACAACCAGGTAAGTCGGGGTGCTTCACTGTAACAAGGTGTAACATTTGGAAAGTTGCACCGGTAACTCTTGATCTCGCTCACTGTAACAAGGGGCCAAGTTTGGAATGTTGCACAACTACCTCTTGATCTCGCTCGCTGTAACAAGGGGCCAAGTTTGGAATGTTGCACAGCAACCTCTTGATCTTGCTCACTGTAACAAGGGGCCAAGATTGGAATGTTGTACAGCTACCTCTTGATCTCGCTCACTGTAACAAGGGGCCAAGTTTGGAATGTTGCACAGGTACCTCTTGATCTCACTCACTGTAACAAGGGGCCAAGTTTGGAATGTTGTACAGCTACCTCTTGATCTCGCTCACTGTAACAAGGGGCCAAGTTTGGAATGTTGCACAACTACCTCTTGATCTCGCTCACTGTAACAAGGGGCCAAGTTTGGAATGTTGCACAGCTATCTCTTGATCTCGCTCACTGTAACAAGGGGCCAAGTTTGGAATGTTGCACAACTACCTCTTGATCTCACTAACTGTAACAAGGAACCAAGTTTGGAATGTTGCACAGCTATCTCTTGATCTCGCTCACTGTAACAAGGGGCCAAGTTTGGAATGTTGCACAACTACCTCTTGATCTCGCTCACTGTAACAAGGGACCAAGTTTGGAATGTTGCACAACTACCTCTTGATCTCGCTCACTGTAACAAGGGGCCAAGTTTGGAATGTTGCACAACTACCTCTTGATCTCGCTCACTGTAACAAGGGGCCAAGTTTGGAATGTTGCACAACTACCTCTTGATCTCGCTCACTGTAACAAGGAACCAAGTTTGGAATGTTGCACAGCTATCTCTTGATCTCGCTCACTGTAACAAGGGGCCAAGTTTGGAATGTTGTACAACTACCTCTTGATCTCGCTCACTGTAACAAGGGGCCAAGTTTGGAATGTTGCACAACTACCTCTTGATCTCGCTCACTGTAACAAGGAACCAAGTTTGGAATGTTGCACAGCTATCTCTTGATCTCGCTCACTGTAACAAGGGGCCAAGTTTGGAATGTTGTACAACTACCTCTTGATCTCGCTCACTGTAACAAGGGGCCAAGTTTGGAATGTTGCACAACTACCTCTTGATCTCGCTCACTGTAACAAGGAACCAAGTTTGGAATGTTGCACAGCTAACTCTTGATCTCGCCCACTGTAACAAGGGACCAAGTTTGGAATGTTGCACAGCTATCTCTTGATCTCACTCACTGTAACAAGGGGCCAAGTTTGGAATGTTGCACAACTACCTCTTGATCTCACTCACTGTAACAAGGGACCAAGTTTGGAATGTTGCACAGCTATCTCTTGATCTCGCTCACTGTAACAAGGGGCCAAGTTTGGAATGTTGTACAGGTACCTCTTGATCTCGCTCACTGTAACAAGGGGCCAAGTTTGGAATGTTGTACAGATAACTCTTGATCTCGCTCACTGTAACAAGGGGCCAAGTTTGGAATGTTGCACAGCTACCTCTTGATCTCGCTCACTGTAACAAGGGGCCAAGTTTGGAATGTTGTACAGCTACCTCTTGATCTTGCTCACTGTAACAAGGGGCCAAGTTTGGAATGTTGTACAGGTACCTCTTGATCTCACTCACTGTAACAAGGGGCCAAGTTTGGAATGTTGTACAGGTACCTCTTGATCTCACTCACTGTAACAAGGGGCCAAGTTTGGAATGTTGTACAGTTACCTCTTGATCTCACTCACTGTAGCAAGGGGCCAAGTTTGGAATGTTGTACAGCTACCTCTTGATCTCACTCACTGTAACAAGGGGCCATGTTTGGAATGTTGTACAGGTACCTCTTGATCTCACTCACTGTAACAAGGGGCCAAGTTTGGAATGTTGTACAGCTATCTCTTGATCTCGCTAACTGTAACAAGGGGCCAAGTTTGGAATGTTGTACAGCTACCTCTTGATCTTGCTCACTGTAACAAGGGGCCAAGTTTGGAATGTTGTACAGCTACCTCTTGATCTCGCTCACTGTAACAAGGAACCAAGTTTGGAATGTTTCACAACTACCTCTTGATCTCGCTAACTGTAACAAGGGGCCAAGTTTGGAATGTTGTACAGCTACCTCTTGATCTCACTCACTGTAACAAGGGGCCAAGTTTGGAATGTTTCACAACTACCTCTTGATCTCGCTAACTGTAACAAGGGGCCAAGTTTGGAATGTTGTACAGCTACCTCTTGATCTTGCTCACTGTAACAAGGGGCCAAGTTTGGAATGTTGTACAGGTACCTCTTGATCTCGCTCACTGTAACAAGGGGCCAAGTTTGGAATGTTGTACAGCTACCTCTTGATCTCGCTCACTGTAACAAGGAACCAAGTTTGGAATGTTTCACAACTACCTCTTGATCTCGCTAACTGTAACAAGGGGCCAAGTTTGGAATGTTGTACAGCTACCTCTTGATCTCACTCACTGTAACAAGGGGCCAAGTTTGGAATGTTTCACAACTACCTCTTGATCTCGCTAACTGTAACAAGGGGCCAAGTTTGGAATGTTGTACAGCTACCTCTTGATCTTGCTCACTGTAACAAGGGGCCAAGTTTGGAATGTTGTACAGGTACCTCTTGATCTCGCTCACTGTAACAAGGGGCCAAGTTTGGAATGTTGTACAGCTACCTCTTGATCTCGCTCACTGTAACAAGGGGCCAAGTTTGGAATGTTGTACAGCTACCTCTTGATCTCACTCACTGTAACAAGGGGCCAAGTTTGGAATGTTGCACAGCTATCTCTTGATCTCGCTCACTGTAACAAGGGGCCAAGTTTGGAATGTTTCACAACTACCTCTTGATCTCACTAACTGTAACAAGGAACCAAGTTTGGAATGTTGCACAGCTATCTCTTGATCTCGCTCACTGTAACAAGGGGCCAAGTTTGGAATGTTGCACAACTACCTCTTGATCTCGCTCACTGTAACACGGGGCCAAGTTTGGAATGTTGTACAACTACCTCTTGATCTCGCTCACTGTAACAAGGGGCCAAGTTTGGAATGTTGCACAACTACCTCTTGATCTCGCTCACTGTAACAAGGAACCAAGTTTGGAATGTTGCACAGCTATCTCTTGATCTCGCTCACTGTAACAAGGGGCCAAGTTTGGAATGTTGTACAACTACCTCTTGATCTCGCTCACTGTAACAAGGGGCCAAGTTTGGAATGTTGCACAACTACCTCTTGATCTCGCTCACTGTAACAAGGAACCAAGTTTGGAATGTTGCACAGCTAACTCTTGATCTCGCCCACTGTAACAAGGGACCAAGTTTGGAATGTTGCACAGCTATCTCTTGATCTCACTCACTGTAACAAGGGGCCAAGTTTGGAATGTTGCACAACTACCTCTTGATCTCACTCACTGTAACAAGGGACCAAGTTTGGAATGTTGCACAGCTATCTCTTGATCTCGCTCACTGTAACAAGGGGCCAAGTTTGGAATGTTGTACAGGTACCTCTTGATCTCGCTCACTGTAACAAGGGGCCAAGTTTGGAATGTTGTACAGATAACTCTTGATCTCGCTCACTGTAACAAGGGGCCAAGTTTGGAATGTTGCACAGCTACCTCTTGATCTCGCTCACTGTAACAAGGGGCCAAGTTTGGAATGTTGTACAGCTACCTCTTGATCTTGCTCACTGTAACAAGGGGCCAAGTTTGGAATGTTGTACAGGTACCTCTTGATCTCACTCACTGTAACAAGGGGCCAAGTTTGGAATGTTGTACAGGTACCTCTTGATCTCACTCACTGTAACAAGGGGCCAAGTTTGGAATGTTGTACAGTTACCTCTTGATCTCACTCACTGTAGCAAGGGGCCAAGTTTGGAATGTTGTACAGCTACCTCTTGATCTCACTCACTGTAACAAGGGGCCATGTTTGGAATGTTGTACAGGTACCTCTTGATCTCACTCACTGTAACAAGGGGCCAAGTTTGGAATGTTGTACAGCTATCTCTTGATCTCGCTAACTGTAACAAGGGGCCAAGTTTGGAATGTTGTACAGCTACCTCTTGATCTTGCTCACTGTAACAAGGGGCCAAGTTTGGAATGTTGTACAGCTACCTCTTGATCTCGCTCACTGTAACAAGGAACCAAGTTTGGAATGTTTCACAACTACCTCTTGATCTCGCTAACTGTAACAAGGGGCCAAGTTTGGAATGTTGTACAGCTACCTCTTGATCTCACTCACTGTAACAAGGGGCCAAGTTTGGAATGTTTCACAACTACCTCTTGATCTCGCTAACTGTAACAAGGGGCCAAGTTTGGAATGTTGTACAGCTACCTCTTGATCTTGCTCACTGTAACAAGGGGCCAAGTTTGGAATGTTGTACAGGTACCTCTTGATCTCGCTCACTGTAACAAGGGGCCAAGTTTGGAATGTTGTACAGCTACCTCTTGATCTCGCTCACTGTAACAAGGAACCAAGTTTGGAATGTTTCACAACTACCTCTTGATCTCGCTAACTGTAACAAGGGGCCAAGTTTGGAATGTTGTACAGCTACCTCTTGATCTCACTCACTGTAACAAGGGGCCAAGTTTGGAATGTTTCACAACTACCTCTTGATCTCGCTAACTGTAACAAGGGGCCAAGTTTGGAATGTTGTACAGCTACCTCTTGATCTTGCTCACTGTAACAAGGGGCCAAGTTTGGAATGTTGTACAGGTACCTCTTGATCTCGCTCACTGTAACAAGGGGCCAAGTTTGGAATGTTGTACAGCTACCTCTTGATCTCGCTCACTGTAACAAGGGGCCAAGTTTGGAATGTTGTACAGCTACCTCTTGATCTCACTCACTGTAACAAGGGGCCAAGTTTGGAATGTTGCACAGCTATCTCTTGATCTCGCTCACTGTAACAAGGGGCCAAGTTTGGAATGTTGCACAACTACCTCTTGATCTCACTAACTGTAACAAGGAACCAAGTTTGGAATGTTGCACAGCTATCTCTTGATCTCGCTCACTGTAACAAGGGGCCAAGTTTGGAATGTTGCACAACTACCTCTTGATCTCGCTCACTGTAACACGGGACCAAGTTTGGAATGTTGCACAACTACCTCTTGATCTCACTCACTGTAACAAGGGGCCAAGTTTGGAATGTTGCACAACTACCTCTTGATCTCGCTCACTGTAACAAGGGGCCAAGTTTGGAATGTTGCACAACTACCTCTTGATCTCGCTCACTGTAACAAGGAACCAAGTTTGGAATGTTGCACAGCTATCTCTTGATCTCGCTCACTGTAACAAGGGGCCAAGTTTGGAATGTTGTACAACTACCTCTTGATCTCGCTCACTGTAACAAGGGGCCAAGTTTGGAATGTTGCACAACTACCTCTTGATCTCGCTCACTGTAACAAGGAACCAAGTTTGGAATGTTGCACAGCTATCTCTTGATCTCGCTCACTGTAACAAGGGGCCAAGTTTGGAATGTTGTACAACTACCTCTTGATCTCGCTCACTGTAACAAGGGGCCAAGTTTGGAATGTTGCACAACTACCTCTTGATCTCGCTCACTGTAACAAGGAACCAAGTTTGGAATGTTGCACAGCTAACTCTTGATCTCGCCCACTGTAACAAGGGACCAAGTTTGGAATGTTGCACAGCTATCTCTTGATCTCACTCACTGTAACAAGGGGCCAAGTTTGGAATGTTGCACAACTACCTCTTGATCTCACTCACTGTAACAAGGGACCAAGTTTGGAATGTTGCACAGCTATCTCTTGATCTCGCTCACTGTAACAAGGGGCCAAGTTTGGAATGTTGTACAGGTACCTCTTGATCTCGCTCACTGTAACAAGGGGCCAAGTTTGGAATGTTGTACAGCTACCTCTTGATCTCGCTCACTGTAACAAGGGGCCAAGTTTGGAATGTTGCACAGCTACCTCTTGATCTCGCTCACTGTAACAAGGGGCCAAGTTTGGAATGTTGTACAGCTACCTCTTGATCTTGCTCACTGTAACAAGGGGCCAAGTTTGGAATGTTGTACAGGTACCTCTTGATCTCACTCACTGTAACAAGGGGCCAAGTTTGGAATGTTGTACAGGTACCTCTTGATCTCACTCACTGTAACAAGGGGCCAAGTTTGGAATGTTGTACAGTTACCTCTTGATCTCACTCACTGTAGCAAGGGGCCAAGTTTGGAATGTTGTACAGCTACCTCTTGATCTCACTCACTGTAACAAGGGGCCATGTTTGGAATGTTGTACAGGTACCTCTTGATCTCACTCACTGTAACAAGGGGCCAAGTTTGGAATGTTGTACAGCTATCTCTTGATCTCGCTAACTGTAACAAGGGGCCAAGTTTGGAATGTTGTACAGCTACCTCTTGATCTTGCTCACTGTAACAAGGGGCCAAGTTTGGAATGTTGTACAGCTACCTCTTGATCTCGCTAACTGTAACAAGGAACCAAGTTTGGAATGTTTCACAACTACCTCTTGATCTCGCTAACTGTAACAAGGGGCCAAGTTTGGAATGTTGTACAGGTACCTCTTGATCTCACTCACTGTAACAAGGGGCCAAGTTTGGAATGTTTCACAACTACCTCTTGATCTCGCTAACTGTAACAAAGGGCCAAGTTTGGAATGTTGTACAGCTACCTCTTGATCTTGCTCACTGTAACAAGGGGCCAAGTTTGGAATGTTGTACAGGTACCTCTTGATCTCGCTCACTGTAACAAGGGGCCAAGTTTGGAATGTTGTACAGCTACCTCTTGATCTCGCTCACTGCAACAAGGGGCCAAGTTTGGAATGTTGTACAGCTACCTCTTGATCTCACTCACTGTAACAAGGGGCCAAGTTTGGAATGTTGCACAGCTACCTCTTGATCTCACTCACTGTAACAAGGGGCCAAGTTTGGAATGTTGTACAGGTAACTCTTGATCTCACTCACTGTAACAAGGGGCCAAGTTTGGAATGTTGTACAGCTACCTCTTGATCTCGCTCACTGTAACAAGGGGCCAAGTTTGGAATGTTGTACAGCTACCTCTTGATCTCACTCACTGTAACAAGGGGCCAAGTTTGGAATGTTGTACAGGTAACTCTTGATCTCACTCACTGTAACAAGGGGCCAAGTTTGGAATGTTGTACAGCTACCTCTTGATCTCACTCACTGTAACAAGGGGCCAAGTTTGGAATGTTGTACAGGTAACTCTTGATCTCACTCACTGTAACAAGGGGCCAAGTTTGGAATGTTGTACAGGTAACTCTTGATCTCGCTCACTGTAGCAAGGGGCCAAGTTTGGAATGTTGTACAGCTACCTCTTGATCTCACTCACTGTAACAAGGGGCCAAGTTTGGAATGTTGTACAGGTAACTCTTGATCTCACTCACTGTAACAAGGGGCCAAGTTTGGAATGTTGTACAGCTACCTCTTGATCTCACTCACTGTAACAAGGGGCCAAGTTTGGAATGTTGTACAGGTAACTCTTGATCTCACTCACTGTAACAAGGGGCCAAGTTTGGAATGTTGTACAGGTAACTCTTGATCTCACTCACTGTAACAAGGGGCCAAGTTTGGAATGTTGCACAGCTACCTCTTGATCTCACTCACTGTATCAAGGGGCCAAGTTTGGAATGTTGCACAGGTAACTCTTGATCTCACTCACTGTATCAAGGGGCCAAGTTTGGAATGTTGCACAGGTAACTCTTGATCTCACTCACTGTAACAAGGGGCCAAGTTTGGAATGTTGTACAGGTAACTCTTGATCTCACTCACTGTAACAAGGGGCCAAGTTTGGAATGTTGTACAGCTACCTCTTGATCTCACTCACTGTAACAAGGGGCCAAGTTTGGAATGTTGTACAGGTACCTCTTGATCTTGCTCACTGTAACAAGGGGCCAAGTTTGGAATGTTGTACAGCTACCTCTTGATCTCACTCACTGTAACAAGGGGCCAAGTTTGGAATGTTGTACAGCTACCTCTTGATCTCGCTCACTGTAACAAGGAACCAAGTTTGGAATGTTGTACAGCTACCTCTTGATCTCACTCACTGTAACAAGGGACCAAGTTTGGAATGTTGTACAGGTAACTCTTGATCTCACTCACTGTAACAAGGGGCCAAGTTTGGAATGTTGTACAGGTAACTCTTGATCTCGCTCACTGTAACAAGGGGCCAAGTTTGGAATGTTGCACAACTACCTCTTGATCTCGCTCACTGTAACAAGGGGCCAAGTTTGGAATGTTGTACAGCTACCTCTTGATCTCACTCACTGTAACAAGGAACCAAGTTTGGAATGTTTCACAACTACCTCTTGATCTCGCTAACTGTAACAAGGGGCCAAGTTTGGAATGTTGTACAGGTACCTCTTGATCTCACTCACTGTAACAAGGGGCCAAGTTTGGAATGTTTCACAACTACCTCTTGATCTCGCTAACTGTAACAAGGGGCCAAGTTTGGAATGTTGTACAGCTACCTCTTGATCTTGCTCACTGTAACAAGGGGCCAAGTTTGGAATGTTGTACAGGTACCTCTTGATCTCGCTCACTGTAACAAGGGGCCAAGTTTGGAATGTTTCACAACTACCTCTTGATCTCGCTCACTGTAACAAGGGGCCAAGTTTGGAATGTTGTACAGTTACCTCTTGATCTCGCTCACTGTAACAAGGGGCCAAGTTTGGAATGTTGTACAGGTAACTCTTGATCTCACTCACTGTAACAAGGGGCCAAGTTTGGAATGTTGCACAGCTACCTCTTGATCTCGCTCACTGTGACAAGGGGCCAAGTTTGGAATGTTGTACCGCTACCTCTTGATCTCACTCACTGTAACAAGGGGCCAAGTTTGGAATGTTGTACAGCTACCTCTTGATCTCGCTCACTGTAACAAGGGACCAAGTTTGGAATGTTGCACAACTACCTCTTGATCTCACTCACTGTGACAAGGGGCCATGTTTGGAATGTTGCACAACTACCTCTTGATCTCACTCACTGTGACAAGGGGCCAAGTTTGGAATGTTGTACCGCTACCTCTTGATCTTGCTCACTGTGACAAGGGGCCAAGTTTGGAATGTTGCACAGCTACCTCTTGATCTCACTCACTGTAACAAGGGACCAAGTTTGGAATGTTGCACAGCTACCTCTTGATCTCGCTCACTGTAACAAGGGGCCAAGTTTGGAATGTTTCACAGCAACCTCTTGATCTCGCTCACTGTAACAAGGGGCCAAGTTTGGAATGTTGCACAGCTACCTCTTGATCTCGCTCACTGTAACAAGGGGCCAAGTTTGGAATGTTGCACAACTACCTCTTGATCTCGCTCACTGTAACAAGGGACCAAGTTTGGAATGTTGCACAGCTATCTCTTGATCTCACTCACTGTAACAAGGGACCAAGTTTGGAATGTTGCACAGCTATCTCTTGATCTGACTCACTGTAACAAGGGGCCAAGTTTGGAATGTTGTACAGATAACTCTTGATCTCGCTCACTGTAACAAGGGGCCAAGTTTGGAATGTTGTACAGGTAACTCTTGATCTCACTCACTGTGACAAGGGGCCAAGTTTGGAATGTTGTACAGTTAACTCTTGATCTCACTCACTGTGACAAGGGACCAAGTTTGGAATGTTGCACAGCTACCTCTTGATCTCACTCACTGTGACAAGGGGCCAAGTTTGGAATGTTGTACAGCTACCTCTTGATCTAGATCAGGTCAATTGTCAGAGGGTAGGTTTTTTGTTTGTTTGTTGTTTATCTCTGCACTCAGCAATATTCCAGCTATATGACAGCGGTCTGTAAATAATCGCAATTGGAATATGGTGACATGAATCCACCAAGTCAGCGAACCTGACCACCTGATCCCGTAAGTCTTACAACAAACACAGTCACATTTTACGGCGAGCATGGTCTGCTGAAGAACTATTTCACCTGATTGTAATCGATCTTTACAGGTCACAGAGGGTAGGGGTGCCAGTAAGATGAAGGGGGATCACAAGGAAATGGCCATGAAAGAGGAGGGGGGGGGGGGGGATGTAGGCACCAAAATTTATCACAACTATATGGAGGGGCATGAAAAAATTACACAGTTCTATTTTTTTTCAAATGATTTAAGGACTGGTCATGTATTATAGGGAGGGCTGTGTGAAAAAATGTTACATAAAATAGGGAGATGTCACAGGCCTGACATCAATCTAAGTGGTGTCGTTCCAGCATTGACTTACTGTGCTGATGTCCCAACTTGAGATCAAGAAACACATATTTTTTCCGTTTCCCAGACAACAAGACTAGGGGGTATTGTAAAGAACAAGCCACACGCAACTCAAAATGATGGGTGATCTTTCCCTAATAAATTAATTTTGAAAGTTCATCCCAATGTTAGGAACTTACAAGGCTAATTCACTCGCAACAGATAATCCCTAATTTAATGAAGCACATAAGTTATTCTCTGAATATGTATGTGGCCATCCCCCGCCCGACACTGCAAAGGGCAGATGCTGTATATATCACATGACAGGGAAGCCATACTTTGGTTGTAACAGATCCCAAATAGACATATGGTCTTTACAACGAATCTCAAGTGGGAGGTCAGGTCATTTGATTATCACTGCATGCATATCGACCAACCTGTCGATGTGGCCCTTAAAAACTAACAACAATTTTTCTACCCAACATCCTGACCTATGCGGAAGTTGAGCCATTTCATCATTTCAGTACCCCAATTTACTCATTTCAAGGGCCCTTACAGCAAATAAGAGGGTCCTGTTAGTAAAGAAATGTTGTACTGTACTGTGAGATTTGATCATTACTTGAATTACAACCCCTGAAGATCCGGGTTTGAATAGGTCTGCAGCAACCCATGTTTGCCGTGAAGATCCGGGATAGAATAGGTCCTCTGCAGCAACCCATGTTTGCCGTGAAGATCCGGGATAGAATAGGTCCTCTTCAGCAACCTATGCTTTCCGTGATAATGAAGGGTAGAATAGGTCTTCAGCAACCCATGCGTGCCGTGAAAGGCGACTATGCTTGTCGTAGCAGGCGACTAACGGGATCGGGTGGTCAGGCTCGCTGACTTGGTTGATGCATGTCATTGATTCCAATTGCGTAGATCGATGCTCATAATATCAATCACTGGATTGTCTGGTTGACTCAGTTATTTACAGACCGCCGTCATATAGCTGGAATATTGCTGAGTGCGGCATTAAACAACAAACAAACCAACAAACCAACAAACTTTATATTTCTTGTTAAGAATGTCGTATATAAAATATTATCGTGCGTCCCTCGGGAGACAGTATATAATTTTTCTGCATCCACTGTACACATTTGTGGGTACTGGATGCACATATCTGTGTCATGTAAAACCCTGCGTCAGCATTATTTCAGACAAGTTTTAGGTTTAAAAACCATGTCATCAATTCTGCAATTCATCAAAGCTATATACAAAAGCAATTTGGCAAAGACTGTTTAGTATAGCAATACGTTTATAAGAAGTGGGACTCTTTTTATCGCGACTGGTAATTGCCTTGTAGAACAAGCAGTGAGGAGATGAGTATTGGGCACCCAAGTGAGCACTATGGGAGGAGAGTGTCAGAAACTAGACAATAAACAATGAGCTATGAGAATTATGGATTCCCTGTCCAAAGTTAAATAATGTTGGCCATCCCGAGCTTTTGGTGAGAGACTTACAGTTTACAGTAACGAGCAGGGGGAGATCTGTAATTCCCAGTTATGTAGGCTCGTCCATAAGATCGAACATAATAACTTCCGATATTAAAGATGTGCATTTAACAATTCTCTAAGATGATTGGTCTGGTATCGTACACTGCGTCGTTGTTGATATGACTCCATTCTCTGTTCAGGATCAGTTGATAACGTTAGATCATCAGAACAAAGCTAAAAAGTGAAGTTTCTTTCCAGGGCTGACATTTTTACATTCTTCTTAATTTTACATGGTTCTTTTGTTTTTTTAAATGAAAATGGGTAATATCAAGTAACAAAAAAACAAGAATGGATTGTCTGATTACGATCATGGTTGAATGACGAAAATCCTTGCTGGAGGCTGTGGCTTATGCTTTTAATTCACAACTCTGTGATGTATCAATACATGCCCTTCTGCCATTTAAAGGGGGACTGTGCTCCAAGTCTGGAGCTCATTTCCAGCTTGGGTCTAAAGGTTGTAATTTATGGTATGTGTGAAATTATGACACTGTCTCTGTATAATTGGGGCAATCATTCACTGCTAAATTGATATGCATTATTAGCAATAAACAAAGGGCTTTTTGAACAATGTACATATTATTTGCTGGGACTGACAATTTGTGAGAGTGTAGCCTCCCTTTAAAGAAAAAAAGTCAACATATCCCGAATATGTGGAGCCCAGGATATCCTGAATATGTGGAGTGCAGGATATCCTGAATATGTGGAGCCCAGGATATCCTTAATATGTGGAGCTCAGGATATCCTTAATATGTGGAGCTCAGGATATCCTTAATATGTGGAGCCCAGGATATCCTGAATATGTAGAGCCCAGGATATCCTTAATATGTGGAGCCCAGGATATCCTGAATATGTGGAGCCCAGGATATCCTTAATATGTGGAGCTCAGGATATCCTTAATATGTGGAGCCCAGGATATCCTTAATATGTGGAGCCCAGGATATCCTGAATATGTTGAGCCTAGGATATCCTTAATATGTGGAGCTCAGGACATCCTGAATACGTGGAGCCCAGGATATCCTGAATATGTGGAGCCAAGGATATCCTGAATATGTGGAGCCCTGGATATCCTGAATATGTGGAGCCCAGGATATCCTTAATATGTGGAGCTCAGGATATCCTGAATACGTGGAGCCCAGGATATCCTGAATACGTGGAGCCCAGGATATCCTGAATATGTGGAGCCCTGGATATCCTGAATATGTGGAGCCCTGGATATCCTGAATATGTGGAGCCCAGGATATCCTTAATATGTGGAGCCCTGGATATCCTGAATATGTGGAGCCCAGGATATCCTGAATATGTGGAGCCCTGGATATCCTGAATATGTGAAGCCCAGGATATCCTGAATATGTGGAGCCCAGGATATCCTGAATATGTGGAGCCATGGATATCCTGAATATGTGGAGCCCAGGATATCCTGAATATGTGGAGCCCTGGATATCCTGAATATGTGGAGCCCAGGACATCTATAATATGTGGAGCCCAGGATATCCTGAATACGTGGAGCCCAGGATATCCTGAATACGTGGAGCCCAGGATATCCTGAATATGTGGAGCCCAGGATATCCTGAATATGTGGAGCCCAGGATATCCTTAATATATATACCCCGGGATATCCTTAATATGTCGGGGGGCACGGGTTGCCCAGTCGTCTAAGGCACCGCAATTCCCTGTGCAGAGTTGCGTCCCTTGGGCACGCCAGAAACCTATGATTGTGGGTTCGAATCCCGGTTCACCCCGATTATGTTTCTAGGTTTGTCAGCACCATACCCGTGCTCGTGGGTTTCACTGAAGTGGTAAACGTCTGAGACCTGCATCACTTTTCCTCCCACATTAAGCTGACAAGCCGTTATATAAGTGGAATACTGTTAAAAGCGGCGTTAACCCCAACTCACTCACTCACTTAATATGTGGAGCCCAGGATATCCTGGGTTGCCCAGTCGTCTAAGGCACCGCAATTCCCTGTGCAGAGTTGCGTCCCTTGGGCACGCCAGAAACCTATGATTGTGGGTTCGAATCCCGGTTCACCCCGATTATGTTTCTAGGTTTGTCAGCACCATACCCGTGCTCATGGGTTTCACTGAAGTGGTAAACGTCTGAGACCTGCATCACTTTTCCTCCCATATTAAGCTGACAAGCCGTTATATTACTGGAATACTGTTAAAAGCGGCGTTAACCCCAACTCACTCACTCACTTAATATGTGGAGCCCAGGATATCCTTAATATGTTGAGCCCAGGATATCCTTAATATGTGGAGCCCAGGATATCCTTAATATGTGGAGCCCAGGATATCCTTAATATGTGGAGCCCAAGATATCCTTAATATGTTGAGCCCAGGATATCCTTAATATGTGGAGCCCAAGATATCCTTAATATGTGGAGCCCAGGATATCCTTAATATGTGGAGCCCAAGATATCCTTAATATATGGTGCCCAGGATATCCTGAATATGTGGAGCCCAGGATATCCTGAATATGTGGAGCCCAGGATATCCTTAATATGTGGAGCCCAGGATATCCTTAATATGTGGTGCCCAGTATATCCTATCCTGAATATGTGGAGCCCAGGATATCCTTAATATGTGGAGCCCTGGATATCCTTAATATATGGTGCCCAGGATATCCTTAATATGTGGAGCCCAGGATATCCTTAATATGTGGATAACCTTAATAATCATGATTACGAGGGGTGTATGTAGTTTTATGGAGGCTCATGGATTGGGGACGCATAAAACCACATATACCCTGAGTGATACTGCTAAAACAAATATATCTTGCTGACATGTTTCAATCTGCCATTGTAAAAAAATTAGAACAAATTGAAAATTGATAGAAAATATCTGTTGAATCGAGGTTGACTTGTAAACAACAGCTGTATGTGTTATGGCAGGGTAAAATGGAATTATCCCCTGCTCAGAAATTTATTTTCATCACAGATGGGATAGAGAGTATTGTTTCAAGATCACGTGAACCAACCAGATCTTAACATTCTGACATGGAGGTAAGATAACTAGCTGTTGTCAGCTTACAAGACAGAGTGAAGGTTTGCTAGGGACAGGAGGATCCAGAGGGAGGTAGAACAGGGGGTCTGGACATCCCCTTTTGAAAACCAAATATATTATGTTGTAGACAATTTGTCCCCACCCCCCTCCACCGCACGCACGCACACACACACACACACACACACACACACACACACACACACACACACACACACACACACACACACACACACACACACACACACACACACACACACACACACACACACTGATTTTGGACCCCTCCCTTTATAAATGCTGGATCTGCCCTTGCTGTGTGTGTGTATGCGGTGGAGGGGTTGGGGAGAAATTCTCCTAGATGACATGCCTAGAAAACACATATACTGTGTACTATAATAGATTGAGGAATTATTAAAGTTGGTCAACCTCTGCTGGCATTAGGAGGCCAGACTCCATGACTTGGTTGGTTGCTTATCATTGACCCCAACAGCATGGATCATTGCTCATGATATCAATCACTGGATTCCTGGTTCAGACTGGATTAGTACAGGCCACCATCATAAAGGTGGAATATTGCAGACTTTGCAACAGCAAACATTCATTTCTAAATCTCAACACTGAACTCAAAGTATTATTCTGACAATTATTGAGACATCGTTGTACATTTTAGTGGTAATGCAAGCTGTTATAGAGAGACGGTTCTTATGATATCGATTTTTGAGATGTGTGATCCCACCGCTACGAGAAGGCTTGTACAACATCCCCTCCATGTGTTGTGGTCAGTGGCTAATGTCCTCCACCCTTGGTGCTGTGTGATCCCATCACTACGAGAAGGCTTGTACAGCATCCCCTCCATGTGTTGTGGTCAGTGGCTAATGTCCTCCACCCTTGGTGCTGTGTGATCCCACCGCTACGAGAAGGCTTGTACAACATCCCCTCCATGTGTTGTGGTCAGTGGCTAATGTCCTCCACCCTTGGTGCTGTGTGATCCCACCGCTACAAGAAGGCTTGTACAACATCCCCTCCATGTGTTGTGGTCAGTGGCTAATGTCCTCCACCCTTGGTGCTGTGTGATCCCACCGCTACAAGAAGGCTTGTACAACATCCCCTCCATGTGTTGTGGTCAGTGGCTAATGTCCTCCACCCTTGGTGCTGTGTGATCCCACCGCTACGAGAAGGCTTGTACAACATCCCCTCCATGTGTTGTGGTCAGTGGCTAACCTCCCCCACCCTTGGTGCTGTGTGATCCCACCGCTACGAGAAGGCTTGTACAACATCCCCTCCATGTGTTGTGGTCAGTGGCTAATGTCCTCCACCCTTGGTGCTGTGTGATCCCACCGCTACGAGAAGGCTTGTACAACATCCCCTCCATGTGTTGTGGTCAGTGGCTAACCTCCCCCACCCTTGGTGCTGTGTGTTCCCACCGCTACGAGAAGGCTTGTACAACATCCCCTCCATGTGTTGTGGTCAGTGGCTAATGTCCTCCACCCTTGGTGCTGTGTGATCCCACCGCTACGAGAAGGCTTGTACAACATCCCCTCCATGTGTTGTGGTCAGTGGCTAATGTCCTCCACCCTTGGTGCTGTGTGATCCCACCGCTACGAGAAGGCTTGTACAACATCCCCTCCATGTGTTGTGGTCAGTGGCTAACCTCCTCCACCCTTGGTGCTGTGTGATCCCACCGCTACGAGAAGGCTTGTACAACATCCCCTCCATGTGTTGTGGTCAGTGGCTAATGTCCTCCACCCTTGGTGCTGTGTGATCCCAGGGCTACGAGAAGGCTTGTACAACATCCCCTCCATGTGTTGTGGTCAGTGGCTAATGTCCTCCACCCTTGGTGCTGTGTGATCCCAGGGCTACGAGAAGGCTTGTACAACATCCCCTCCATGTGTTGTGGTCAGTGGCTAATGTCCTCCACCCTTGGTGCTGTGTGATCCCACCGCTACGAGAAGGCTTGTACAACATCCCCTCCATGTGTTGTGGTCAATGGCTAATGTCCTCCACCCTTGGTGCTGTGTGATCCCACCGCTACGAGAAGGCTTGTACAACATCCCCTCCATGTGTTGTGGTCAGTGGCTAATCTCCTCCACCCTTGGTGCTGTGTGATCCCATCGCTTCGAGAAGGCTTGTACAACATCCCCTCCATGTGTTGTGGTCAGTGGCTAATGTCCTCCACCCTTGGTGCTGTGTGATCCCACCGCTACGAGAAGGCTTGTACAACATCCCCTCCATGTGTTGTGGTCAGTGGCTAACCTCCTCCACCCTTGGTGCTGTGTGATCCCACCGCTACGAGAAGGCTTGTACAACATCCCCTCCATGTGTTGTGGTCAGTGGCTAATCTCCTCCACCCTTGGCGCTGTGTGATGCCACCGCTACGAGAAGGCTTGTACAACATCCCCTCCATGTGTTGTGGTCAGTGGCTAATGTCCTCCACCCTTGGTGCTGTGTGATCCCACCGCTACGAGAAGGCTTGTACAACATCCCCTCCATGTGTTGTGGTCAGTGGCTAATGTCCTCCACCCTTGGTGCTGTGTGATCCCACCGCTACGAGAAGGCTTGTACAACATCCCCTCCATGTGTTGTGGTCAGTGGCTAACCTCCTCCACCCTTGGTGCTGTGTGATCCCACCGCTACGAGAAGGCTTGTACAACATCCCCTCCATGTGTTGTGGTCAGTGGCTAATGTCCTCCACCCTTGGTGCTGTGTGATCCCACCGCTACGAGAAGGCTTGTACAACATCCCCTCCATGTGTTGTGGTCAGTGGCTAATGTCCTCCACCCTTGGCCCTGTGTGATCCCACCGCTACGAGAAGGCTTGTACAACATCCCCTCCATGTGTTGTGGTCAGTGGCTAACCTCACCCACCCTTGGTGCTGTGTGATCCTACTGCTACAAGAAGGCTTGTACAACATCCCCTCCATGTGTTGTGGTCAGTGGCTAATGTCCTCCACCCTTGGTGCTGTGTGATCCCACCGCTACAAGAAGGCTTGTACAACATCCCCTCCATGTGTTGTGGTCAGTGGCTAACCTCCTCCACCCCTGGCGCTGTGTGATCCCACCGCTACGAGAAGGCTTGTACAACATCCCCTCCATGTGTTGTGGTCAGTGGCTAATGTCCTCCACCCTTGGTGCTGTGTGATCCCACCGCTACGAGAAGGCTTGTACAACATCCCCTCCATGTGTTGTGGTCAGTGGCTAACCCCTCCACCCTTGGAGCTGTGTGATCCCACCGCTACGAGAAGGCTTGTACAACATCCCCTCCATGTGTTGTGGTCAGTGGCTAATCTCCTCCACCCTTGGTGCTGTGTGATCCCACCGCTACGAGAAGGCTTGTACAACATCCCCTCCATGTGTTGTGGTCAGTGGCTAACCTCCCCCACCCTTGGTGCTGTGTGATCCCACCGCTACGAGAAGGCTTGTACAACATCCCCTCCATGTGTTGTGGTCAGTGGCTAATCACCTCCACCCTTGGTGCTGTGTGATCCCACCGCTACGAGAAGGCTTGTACAACATCCCCTCCATGTGTTGTGGTCAGTGGCTAATGTCCTCCACCCTTGGTGCTGTGTGATCCCATCACTACGAGAAGGCTTGTACAACATCCCCTCCATGTGTTGTGGTCAGTGGCTAATGTCCTCCACCCTTGGTGCTGTGTGATCCCACCGCTACGAGAAGGCTTGTACAACATCCCCTCCATGTGTTGTGGTCAGTGGCTAATGTCCTCCACCCTTGGTGCTGTGTGATCCCACCGCTACAAGAAGGCTTGTACAACATCCCCTCCATGTGTTGTGGTCAGTGGCTAATGTCCTCCACCCTTGGTGCTGTGTGATCCCACCGCTACGAGAAGGCTTGTACAACATCCCCTCCATGTGTTGTGGTCAGTGGCTAATGTCCTCCACCCTTGGTGCTGTGTGATCCCACCGCTACGAGAAGGCTTGTACAACATCCCCTCCATGTGTTGTGGTCAATGGCTAATGTCCTCCACCCTTGGTGCTGTGTGATCCCACCGCTACGAGAAGGCTTGTACAACATCCCCTCCATGTGTTGTGGTCAGTGGCTAACCCCCTCCACCCTTGGTGCTGTGTGATCCCACCGCTACGAGAAGGCTTGTACAACATCCCCTCCATGTGTTGTGGTCAGTGGCTAATGTCCTCCACCCTTGGTGCTGTGTGATCCCACCGCTATGAGAAGGCTTGTACAACATCCCCTCCATGTGTTGTGGTCAGTGGCTAACCTCCTCCACCCTTGGTGCTGTGTGATCCCACCGCTATGAGAAGGCTTGTACAACATCCCCTCCATGTGTTGTGGTCAGTGGCTAATGTCCTCCACCCTTGGTGCATCTCTGGTTGATGTGCGCTGTCCTTCCATCTCACATGTAAAAAGTTTCCAATGTAATTATTTGACTATGTGCAGAAGAAACCAATGTGATTATCCCAAGAACAGAGAACTTGGATCCTTAATTTAATACTCTGTCGCTGAAACAGGATTTGTAGAGTGAACGTGACGACAATGCATAGATCACCATATTCAGCTGTCACTGTGCATGGCTTTTTACTGCAATGCTGGTAACAATTTGATTTGCTGCCAACCCCTCCTCATCAATGCTGAAGACATCGCTGTTGGGACTGTCCCAACTGCCAAGACAAGGCGATCGCTCACATTTTTCTTGAGTAAATTTTCGGATCATTGATTCAGTAAACTTTGCCATTTCATAGTCCAATATGTTGAAAAGCCGAATGACGAGAGACACATATTGGTCATGTGAGATGGGAGAGGTAAGTCCATCAACATGATTAATTATTCTCCAAGAACCAAATATAGTGAGGATTTCCCGCCAGATTCAACGATCTTTTCCCAAGTTGTGTTGCAGTGTGCAAAACAAATATTTGTCAATGTGCAAGAGAGTGATGTGAAGACCTAATTTGCTACGATCGTTTTTCAGGAACTATCATCTGCCCAGCCACCGAGTGTTTTGTTCACTGGAAGGATACTACGAGCCAGTGCGAATGGGGCCTTAACTTTCAAACACCTACCGATGCTTGTAGATTCAAGGATTGCTGCTCTGTAAGTATACTATATTATACGTTATTCCTCATAATCATGTTGATATTTGATGTTATTTACCTGAGGCACTGGACGTGTGTTATATTCCATGCAGGAGATCAGACAAGGGGAGGTAACTCCATCACGTCCATGTACAACTACAACCACATTTACAACTACTACTATTACTACTACTACTACTACTACCACTACCACTACCACTACCACTACTACTACTACTACTACTACCACTACTACTACCACCACCACCACTTCCACTGCCACTACTACTACTACTACTACTACTACTACCACCACCACCACTGCCACTGCCACTACTACTACTACTACTACTACTACTACTACTACCACTAATACTACTACCACTACTACCACTACTACTACTACTACTACTACTACTACTACTACTACTACTACTACCACTTCTACCACTACTACTACTACTACTACCACTGCTACTACTACTACTACTACTACTAGTACTACCACCACCACCACCACTACCACTTCCACTGCCACTACTACTAGTACTGCTACTACTGCTACTACCACAACTGCTACTGCTACTGTGAAGATCCGGGGTAGAATAGGTCTTCAGCAACCCATGTTTGCCGTGAAAGGCGACTATGCTTGTCGTAAGAGGCGACTAACAGGATCGGGTGGTCAGACTCGCTGACTTGGTTGATGCATGTCATCGTATCCCAATTGCGTGGATCAATACTCATGAGGTCAATCACTGGATTAACCACCACTACTACTTCTACTACTACTACTGCTACTACTACTACTACCACAACTACTACAGGGGGCACAGGTGGCCCAGTCGTCTAAGGTGCCGTGATTCGATGTGAAGAGTTGTGTCCCTTTGGCACGCCAGAAACCTATGATTGTGGGTTCAAATCCTGGTTCTCCTCCATTATGTTTCTAGGTTTGTCAGCACCATACCCGTGCTCGTGGGTTTCACCCAAGTGGTAAACGTCTGAGACCTGCATCACCTCAGGCTTTCCTCCCACATTAAGCTGGCACGCCGTGATATAACTGGAACACTGTTCAAAGCAGCGATAAAACCAACTCACTCACTCACAACCACTACAACCACTGTGACTACTTACTACTACTACTACTACAACTACTACCACTGTCACTACTACTACCACTGTGACTACCACTACTACTCTTGCTGCTGTGTGCTACTGTTCTTGTCAACGAGTATCTGTTCCTGTAGTGAACTTGTTCCTTAGTACTATGTTCTCTAGTGGAGGATGGAATTAATTCCATGTGGAACTGATCATTGTTGACAATATCTGCTCTGCAGGAATACGACAAACAAAATACACTTGGTGTTTCAAGGTTGTATTATTATCATGACATGGGTCAGAGTTGAAAGCATCACGTTACAACAATCTATACTGTTTGCCCCGCGCTGGGTCCAGGGATCCGTCCCTACTGCACAAGGACCGTGTCCTGTCAAATCATATACTACTCAAAAGATGTTAAGGAACACCTGATTCTTTCAAATTACTACAGTTAATCTTCCATGGCAGTGAGTACCCACCAATTCTTTCATATCACCATGGTTAATCGGTCATGGCATGACAGATTAACTATCGGAATATGAAAATATGGATGGTTCTTAAATTCTTTTGAGTAGTATATTATTATTCAATAGTTTCAGAAATAAGCTGTTCTTGATGTGTATGTACCTATGATGCAGATGTGTGAATGAGTATATAAGAAAATGCATTAATTGAGATGCCTAAGTTTTAGTGACATGGCAATCTGTACTACACCAGTAACGGTCAGACAAAACTTTTAAAAAAAATAGCACAGGTTTGTGACAAATTAACATTGATTTATTGATAGTAATACACCCCATTATTGTGTTGATATTATGTCTGTCTGTGCTAGGCTTCCAGGGTTCCGAGAAAGATGAATAGGTGACTGTATGGAATATTGTAGGGGATTTTATTCACTTATTTTTTTTAATATTTTGTATACTGACAGATAATCTTCCTGCAAGTTAAGTATATTGTTCTAACAACATAGGAATGTCTTTCCATTGAAAATATTTGTATACATTTTGTGAAACAATTTCTGAAACTTTTGAAATTCTTACATGACTACATTTCATATTAAAAACTAAAAAGATGCATACCTTATTACGAAGTGTAGACAGTGTTACTGCTGATAGAATGTCGACATTCACTGGAGTTTGTATGTGCATATTATATAGAGCATCTCACCTGAATATCATTGAATTTCAAATATATCGACAGGAATCGATAAAAGTTTTGAACTTCATCAACAAGTGTTGATATATTTCTTGTGTGTGATACACTGATTTGACTTGTGTGTGTCATGTGATACACACATATGACTTGTGTGTATCATGTGATACACAGATTTGACATGTGTGTGTCATGTGATACACAGATTTGACTTGTGTGTGTCATGTGATACACAGATTTAACTTGTGTGTGTCATGTGATACACAGATATGACTTGCATGTCATCTGACACACAGATATTTAGTGTCTATATAAGATGACTTCTTTTACAGTTTCATTGAAAGATATTTATGAAAATGTAAAAAGGCAGAGAAAGGTTTTCAGGCCTCCCTATTGGTTTCGGGATACATCAAGTCAATTATCGTTGGACGTGTTTTCAATATGGAGCACTGACAACATAAAACGGAGATATAAGGGGTGAACTTTACTGTCAACTTCACCTTTGATATTTAAACTGGGAAGATTGCTTCTTGCAAAGGAGGAGAATTTCAAGGACAATTTATTGTTTGAAAGTCACATAAATTGCAGGAAAATATCCAAGTTTAGTTCCAGTGGTAATTGCATCACCTTTGCGCTCTCTCTAATTAATTTCATCTGACTTATTGTGGGTCAGGGCGTCACTGTTGACATTCCACTGATAGATTTTACTTGTACGGTATTGATTCGGACCAAGAAAGCAACTGTATGTCAGATATTTGGAACATCGGTGAAGCGCTCGGGGCACTTTCACTGGGCCAACAAGGTATAGGCAATTGATGCAAGCCATTTCTTACAGGGACTATAGATCTTACTTCCGTCTAGGACCCGGTCTGAATTTTTGAAACAACCATGACGGATTTAATATGTTGGTATCTTCATCCATGTAAGTAAGTCTATTCTAGATTTGTATTCTGGAAATGCTTCACGCAATCTGTTCAAAAAATTTGTTTGAGTAAATATTTTGAAATATGCATGGTGTTTCGTTGAACTGACAAAACTGCTTGATGTGACGATTTGGCGTAAATGTACATTGAACATCTCTACCTTGGTTCCCATGATAAAACTAACTGAAATATGCTTTGTATTTCATTTGGATGAATAAATGTTGTCATTTAAACTAGTTCTGTCGGTACTGTTGTTGGATACTGTGAAAGTTTGGTATTGGTCTCAGTTGGTTTAGCTTTCAAATTGGTTTATTTGCAACTGTTTAAACCACCTAGATGCCCTATTATTTGTTTTGAGGAAAACCCTATGCAATTTGATATTGTGCTTACTGTGAATTAAGCAAAAATGAAAATTTCATACATGCATGAAATCAGAGAAACTGGCCTCAATAACTGGGCTTGTTTGACCATGATCAAATATTGTTTAAATGATGTATATGAGGTATTAGTAGACAATTTAATCATCAATAAATTTGATTTAGATACAATGTGTTTTAAAATGATCATGTATTTATTAAGTTCAAAGGATTGTAACAATTACTTTCCCTCGTAACTTTCTCCTGTTTAATAATCATAAAATGTAATGATTTGTTATACATAATCTGCAGAAAGTTTTCATACAGGTTATGTTTAACGAGGTCCATGAAACAGGTGAAAACAGGTGAGAAGGGGATTACAGGTAATTGAGAGGGGAAAACAGGTAGATGAAAGGGGGAATACAGGTAGATCAGGGTGAGATACAGGTAGATAGGCAGGGGAATACAGGTGGAGGGGGAATACCGGTAGATGAGGGGGTAATACAGGTAGATGAGAGGGGGAATACAGATAGATGAGAGGGGGAATACAGGTAGATGAAAGGGGAAAATACAGGTAGATGAGGGGGTAATACAGGTAGATGAGGGAGTAATACAGGTAGATGAGAGGGGGAATACAGATAGATGAGAGGGGGAATACAGGTAGATGAGAGGGGGAATACAGGTAGATGAGGGAGTAATACAGGTAGATGAGGGAGTAATACAGGTAGATGAGAGGGGGAATACAGGTAGATGAGAGGGGGAATACAGATAGATGAGAGGGGGAATACAGATAGATGAGAGGGGGAAGACAAGTAGATGAAGGGGGAAAATACAGGTAGATGAGGGAGTAATACAGGTAGATGAGGGAGTAATACAGATAGATGAGAGGGGGAATACAGATAGATGAGAGGGGGAAGACAAGTAGATGAGAGGGGGAATACAGGTAGATGAGAGGGGGAAGACAAGTAGATGAAGGGGGAAAATACAGGTAGATGAGGGAGTAATACAGATAGATGAGAGGGGGAATACAGGTAGATGAGAGAGGGAAAATACAGGTAGATGAAAGGGGAAAATACAGGTAGAGGAGGGAGTAATACAGGTAGATGAGAGGGAGTAATACAGGTAGATGAGAGGGGGAATACAGATAGATGAGAGGGGGAAGACAAGTAGATGAAAGGGGAAAATACAGGTAGATGAAAGGGAGTAATACAGGTAGATGAGGGAGTAATACAGGTAGATGAGGGAGTAATACAGGTAGATGAAGGGGTAATACAGGTAGATTAGAGGGGGAATACAGGTAGATGAAGGGGGAAAATACAGGTAGATGAGGGAGTAATACAAGTAGATGAGGGAGTAATACAGGTAGATGAGAGGGGGAATACAGATAGATGAGAGGGGGAATACAGGTAGATGAAAGGGGAAAATACAGGTAGATGAAGGGGGAAAATACAGGTAGATGAAGGGGTAATACAGATAGATGAGAGGGGGAATACAGGTAGATGAAAGGGGAAAATACAGGTAGATGAAAGGGGAAAATACAGGTAGATGAGGGAGTAATACAGGTAGATGAGGGGGTAATACAGGTAGATGAGAGGGGGAATACAGATAGATGAGGGGGAATACAGGTAGATGAGGGAGTAATACAGGTAGATGAGGGAGTAATACAGGTAGATGAAGGGGTAATACAGATAGATGAGAGGGGGAATACAGGTAGATGAAAGGGGAAAATACAGGTAGATGAAAGGGGAAAATACAGGTAGATGAGGGAGTAATACAGGTAGATGAGGGGGTAATACAGGTAGATGAGAGGGGGAATACAGATAGATGAGGGGGAATACAGGTAGATGAAAGGAGAAAATACAGGTAGATGAGGGGGTAATACAGGTAGATGAAGGGGTAATACAGATAGATGAGAGGGAATACAGATAGATGAGAGGGGTAATACAGGTAGATGAAAGGGGAAAATACAGGTTGATGAGGGGGAATACTGGTAGAGGAAGAATACAGGTAGATGAGGGGGTAATACAGGTAGATGAGAGGGGGAATACAGATAGATGAGGGGGTAATACAGGTAGATGAGAGGGGGAGTACAGATAGATGAGATGGAAAACAGGTAGATGAGAGGGAACACAATCCAGTGATTGATATCATTAGCATCGATCTACGCAATTGGGATACGATGACATGCATCAACCAAGTCATGTTAGTCACCTCTTGAGACAAGCATAGTCGCCTCTTACGGCAAGCATGGGTTAATGAAGACGTGTCATGTGACTAGGTCCAGTAGCCAATATATGTTCTGGAAAGCTGTAGGGTAAGTGTTGTATGACTAGGTCCAGTATCCAATGTATGTTCTGGAAAGCTGTAGGATAAGTGTTGTATGACTAGGTCCAGTAGCCAATATATGTTCTGGAAGGCTGTAGGAGGACTGTTGTATGACAAGGTCCAGTAGCCAATATATGTTGTGGAAAGCTGTAGGATAAGTGTGGTGACTAGGTCCAGTAGCCAATATATGTTCTGGAAGGCTGTAGGAGGACTGTTGTATGACAAGGTCCAGTAGCCAATATATGTTGTGGAAAGCTGTAGGGTAAGTGTTGTATGACTAGGTCCAGTAGCCAATATATGTTCTGGAAGGCTGTAGGAGGACTGTTGTATGACAAGGTCCAGTAGCCAATATATGTTGTGGAAAGCTGTAGGATAAGTGTTGTATGACTAGGTCCAGTAGCCAATATATGTTCTGGAAAGCTGTAGGATAAGTGTTGTATGACTAGGTCCAGTATCCAATGTATGTTCTGGAAAGCTGTAGGGTAAGTGTTGTATGACTAGGTCCAGTAGCCAATATATGTTCTGGAAAGCTGTAGGATAAGTGTTGTATGACTAGGTCCAGTAGCCAATATATGTTCTGGAAAGCTGTAGGATAAGTGTTGTATGACTAGATCCAGTAGCCAATATATGTTGTGGAAAGCTGTAGGATAAGTGTTGTATGACTAGATCCAGTAGCCAATATATGTTCTGGACAGCTGTCGGAGGACTGTTGTATGACTAGGTCCAGTAGCCAATATATGTTCTGGAAAGCTGTCGGAGGACTGTTGTATGACTAGATCCGGTAGCCAATATATGTTGTGGAAAGCTGTAGGATAAGTGTTGTATGACTAGGTCCAGTAGCCAATATATGTTCTGGAAAGCTGTAGGATAAGTGTTGTATGACTAGGTCCAGTAGCCAATGTATGTTCTGGAAAGCTGTAGGATAAGTGTTGTATGACTAGATCCAGTAGCCAATATATGTTCTGGAAGGCTGTAGAAACTGCCATACATCTTGGTCCAGGAGTCTGTATGAGGAAGGAAGCAGAGAAAGTGTACACTGATTGGTCCGATTGATTTTAGGTTGTTCCTATCAAGCTTGTAAGTAAAACTATCAGGTTATGAGTTATTGTAATGTCAAGGTCATACTAAAGTATTGTCGAGGTCATTCTTGGCCCTGGGACAAGGATGCTGGTGAGCTAATAAACGTATAAATTTACATATTTTGTATTCATCTTCTCTTTGTGGGTTTTGGCTCCCATTGGTCAATACTGAAAAGTGTCACCTGTCAGTTAATAATTTAATAATATGATTTTCTTCGTGTGCCCTATTTTCGAACAGTTAAAACGACATTGGTGATATTTCGAGGGATGAGTGAACGAAAGCATACATCTGTGTTCATGCTGGTAGGTAATATATTCCACAATGGAATTCAGCTATATTTCAATATGAGTAAAAACATCCTCTGTATAAGGCTTGATCTTCATTGCCTTGCCTGGAAACTTCCACTACACTCGAGTGACGTCATCTGTATCTGAACACCTGATTGGCATGGTACTTTATCTGGGTATCCATGAAGAGCAGTGTTTGGGCGCACCTTTCGAATCATAATTCTTGTGGGTCTGCACTAATACTCAAAACATTACTTAAAGTTTGAAACCTATTTACAGAATATGAAAGTTTGTCAAATTCTAGTGTTCGCACTTTTTTACTCTTCCTTTTCATCATGACACAGGCACCAAAGTTCTGAATGACAACTGTTCTGATAGGTGTAGGGTACTTCACATACACCTAATGTTGATAGGCTGGAAGTGTGCACTGTCAGGTCAGCAGCTTTGGTGACCTCACACCTCTCATTATAGCAAGACAAATGACTGTCAATAAGGCTGTTCAATCACAGGTTTTGTTTGAAAACAGGGTACTCGATGACAAACATTAACATACAATTTATAAAAAAATGATTAAAACTATTTCATTTTACAATCAGCTAAAATATATTTAATGGGACAATATTCTTCTGTTACTTAGGGAGGCAGCAGCACAGTTGGTGTTTTAATGTAGATGTCGAATCTTATTGAAAATAAGGAAGAGAATATATGGATGTCAACTTCTTTATTATGAGGAACACAACGTTTCGGAGTATATTCTTACTCCTACACCTGATGAAGTTAACATCCATATATTCTCTTCCTTATGTGTATCACTTCTAAATGCCTTTCAAAGACCTTATTGAAAATGTTTCCATTTTATCTTTAGGTTTCTTCACAAGAGAGCAGGACTGTCCTGCCTCAGAATTAAGCACATTAAACTGCTCATTTGTTCATAGCCTCCATAAAAAGACGGCAATTATATCAGTGCATATGAACACTGAATGGGTTTTTCATCTCTGCAACCTTGTAATTTGTTGCTGGTACTAGTATCTGATGGAAAGGGACCTTCACCAACTGGTTGTGATTCTGGTAGGTTCTCTCTGGGGTTTCATTACAGTCAAAGACTTGCAGGAATCTCAAGATTGTATGCAGACTAGTATAGCTGTTGGCGCCATGCCTCATCCAGACCAATTTCTGTCCTTGTTTTATGGATGAGTCTGCACTAAGTTCTTTGAAAGTATTAAGAAAATTTAAAAAATAATATTTTATTGAAAATACCCTTGTTGTCATCATGATAGTTTTGTTTATTTTTTTTTCATTTGACACTTTCTGTTTTTGACAAAACATATATGATTCTCTTTCAAATTACATTTTGATTTTGTCATATTTGCCTCCTGCATCCTGCGGACCAGGAAAGTCTGCAAGAAATTTAAAAAATTAACCTGAACATTTGACTGACGTTTTTAAGCTAAACACAAAAATTGTCTTATGTTGTCCTGTCACTACTTAGGTGCATTCTTTGTTTTTACGTGCAACATGCCCTTTGCCAAAAGTTCTCCTTTGCGTACAAAAAACCCTTTATATATCCTTTATGTTGATAACGTGTGAGTGCATTCAGCAGCGTCTGTTAATGTCAGCATCTGCGTTCCTCAACAACGCATCATTTCACCAGCAAAATGTGTATTTTCTCCTAGTTGTGACAGGCCGCATGAGCTACATCATTTAAACAATGCTTTTGTTGTTAAAAAAGAATGTTGGCTCTAAATTCCTGCCAGAACTCTTTTTGTAAAAACTTTCTGACATTCCTTGCATTTTTGAATAATTTTGTTTCCCCATGTGAACAATTATTTATTATTCTACACAAATTTGGAAAATGCCTGATTCTGATTGTTCAATCCGAGGTTTCAAATCACAGTAACCACCTGTGATTGAAACAGCTGGTTATTTGGTAATAGAGATGAGTATTTGATTTAAAGAAAGAAAATTCTAAGAAGAAACCTTGTTTAACCCAAGTGTATTTTTGTTTGTTATGACGGTAATAACATGTAATTAACATCTTGTTTGTATATACACATGTGAGCTTACATGAAATCTAATCAATACATGATAGTGTTCTGACTGGTGGGAACATATACACTAAGACCATGCTTTACAAATAGTTCCATTCTTCCAATTTCCTTCCTTACCCAATCCTATATTTCCAGAAGATTTAATTTATCTCCCATGTTAGAACAAAGATTGAGGAAATGACTTACCGAATTCGATGTAATAGGCGCCCAGGGCGCTGTCAAAATTAGAAATAGGCGCACTTTTTAGAATATAATTTTTGTGAAAAAAACACAGAGTTGAAAGATCATAAATTTCGTGCTTTATGCTGACAGCCTGAAATGATACATAAGAAAAGTCTGTGCGTATCATACACAACAATTTTCCAGAATTTAATTGCTCATAATAAGGATGCATATGGATCACACGAGTATGTATTATACACAAATAAATAAGTCTTGTGTACATTGATCAATTGGAAGGGGTGTTAATTGGAATTGTTCACTAGCAAATATATTAGCAAACATTGCCGTGGGCGCTTATTAGAGAGGGGCGCTTATTACATTGAATACGGTAAACAGTCACTGGTATTACTGCTACATGTATGTCCTGTATTTGACTGGTTGTTGTAGACACCAATTGGTTGAATAGCCTTTTCAAAAGAAATTCGAGACTCTGGATTCTGAATTCTCATCATTAGGGCATCAAAGAGCTGATATACCATGACTGGTTACCCAATGTCAAGGACATACTGGATTTTGACCTCCGTAATGTCATGGCTAATTTCAATTAGTTTTCTTCCTTAAACAGCTGACACTTGATCAGAATGCTTTTTTATCTCCCTTGAATAGGTGTAGTATGTCCCTCCCTCCAGGCTCAGTTCACATGACATTGATTCACTGGGGAGAGGTTTATCATCTGGTATTCCCAGCTAAGTTATTGTTCAAGGAAACAGGAGATGCCAGACTTAAGCCATTGCCTTCCAACTCTGATATTGGCCTCCATGGACTTGGAACCACAATGTGTTTTCAGGTCTCACATTGTTTTTCAGCAAAATGTTGTATTTTCTTTTTCAGGTGTTGACTCAATGCTATTTATGTCCAGCAACAATTTTGATTTCTGGCTTTTCAAAACATAATTTGGCCAATGGATGTTTTCATGAGTTTTTTTCAATATTGTGTTTGATCTTTTACTTGAGAATGTCCATTGTAATAATTTGGGGATGCACACAAAATATACTCTGTGAGCAAAATTCTTTTACTGAAGCTTTCAAGAACGACATAAAAAATCTTTTATCGTTGTAAAACGGACGAACAAAGTTTTGTGTATTTCTTTTGTCTATCATTTGACAGTTTCCCACTCAGAGATTTGCACGGAAAGCCTCCTCTGCCAGCTCTCTGCGACTTAGTCCGCCAAAGGTCAGAATGACCTTGAGATGGTGAAATGCATTATGGGGCATGATTCTCTTTTGCATGATTTTTATCTCCTTTTTTTATTCTGTTGTAATTGAAGTGAGAGAATTTGAGCTTTGATCCCCTGTGTGATATGTGGTAGCTAATGCTTTTTGATCATCCGTAGTGTCTGGGGTAGTATCTCATATTCCGCATACCTCACAGGTAGTGCCTACATTTCCTACCTTTTTATATTTCACATCTTTGATGCATGCCTTTGATGTTAAACTGATTTAAAAAATATTTGTGTGATTTGTATTGATGCGACAAAACATTCCATGTCTTATTGATATGGAGTAATAAATAGTGAAAGCCTTCGTTTCAGCTTCTTATTTATGATGAATGTATAATAATTGCTAAATTTTTTAATGTTGCAAGATGTCAGCTGAGTTTGGCGTCCTATGTTAACACCTTGTGTTGTACTGAATTGGTACTAGATTCTCTTATTGTTCTACATGCATAATGGCCAGTTAAACCTGCAGGAGCCCGTCATGATTATCTAGTGAGTGAGTGAGTTGGGTTTAACGCTGCTTGTAACAGTATTCCAGTTATAGAGTCGCGGCACCTTTGATGAGTGGGCCACCCGTGCCTCCCGATTATCTAGTGGGAACTACCGTATTGGTATATTTATTCTATTTCAATAGTTGTATCACTATTGCTCTGGTTTGCCTGGTCCAGACCTCACCACAACCTACTGTCCTATCTATATATAAGATAGCGTTTGCAGTGATACATATTCTATGATCATTCTTGTCTGGTAAACTGGTTCAATGATTTAGATATTACAACCCCCCAAAATTGAATGTTTTACAGTGCAAATATCCACTTTTGATATATTTAAGTGATGTAAAGAATTTATTATTTTACTAGGTCGTGTTCTACAAGGAAAATCTCAGAACTACAACACTTTAACATAACCTGATGATTGTTGTAGCACTAAGATATTTCTTCCGAATGCATAGAGGAAACATCAATATCAGAGGTACAGATATCTGAAATTGGTATCAAAATAATGTTCTTAAAAAACATTCATTAATTTGGATATTATTCATGACGATAAGTGTAAGATCTGTTTTGACTGTATTGTTCCCTTATTGTTGAAGTCTGAGAGTGGCCTCCCCTGATGGCCTTCTCCACCTGTGACCCTGCATGTAGAGCTCTCCATGTCCCATCTTGTCCTTTCAGGTGTTTGTGGCATCAGGAAGACAGTAAATATGGGACAAGCTTTCAGTCTGTGTGACTTCCCATTTTACTGTGTACTGTAATCCTTCATATTCACTCACTCACTTGCAGACTTACTCACTCACTCACTCACCCTGTCAACTCATCTGCTGCACTTTGCTTTGTTTCACTATTGTAGTGCAAATCTCTTTCAAGATGTTATGTGCAAAAAGTCAATTTCTTGAAATAACATTGAATCAGGCAAATGGACCCATGAAGATCCACGGTAGAACAGGTCTTCAGCAACCCATGCTTGTCGTAAGAGGCGACTAACGGGATTTGGTGGTCAGGCACGCTGACTTGGTTGATGCATGTCATCATATCCCAATTGCATGGATCGATCAATCACTGGATTGTCTGGTCCAGAGTCAATATTTACAGACCGCCATCATATAGCTTGAATATTGCTGAGTGCGGCTTAAAACAACAAACAAACAAAACATGCAAATGTTAATGAAACGGGTTATTATGGTATAGTGTTTGACCAAGTGAGTATGAAAGTGACAGTAGTCCAAAAACTTATTCTTGCGAGGACTGTAAACTTGTGTTTTCCGACTTGTATTTCCACAACTACCTAAGCCCTTTGCAGTGCAGGACACATCAGTGTTCCCGCTGGCTTTGGAAACTGCCAGTCCTTGTGGACCTGCTACACTGAAAATTACCAGTCCCCCTAATTTTTTTCAATCCTGACTTTCAACAAATAAAAAAACATGAAAATTACCTGGATTGAATTCTTTCAACATCTGGTTCAAGGCAATGACGTCATCTCTGAAATAACTTAGTTAGATCGACACGTCATTCACTCAAAGTTCAATCACACTTTTCTCTCTTTTTTTTTAATATTTCGAGACTAAGTCGCTGCAAATAAATATTTAACATCAAAGCAAAACGAAATGTTATTTCCTTGCACTAAAAATATACAAGGGGAACCCTAATGGACAGACAAGGTGACTTTATTAAAAAATATACTTATATGAATATCACTGATGTTTTGTTCAACAACAAAGATTTATAAAGTACTTTATTTCCTGGTCCACAGGGACTGGCAGTCACATGATTTACCGGTCAAAGCCTAATTTTGCCAGAAAAAAAATGGTAATTACTTGTAAACAGGAACTCTGAAACATATTGGTATTAAAGAGGTGTGGTCACTACTGTGTCAATAAAATAAGTTTCCTCTGTTTAAACTATTGGGTGCAATGCTAGCATTTGATGTATTGAAAACCTTGATTAATCTTGGGTTTTACGTACAAACAAAATTTCATACCATTCCTACCTTCAAACTATGCCTACTCTGAGAAGGAACAGCTCCCCAGTAACCCATGCTTGTTGTAAGAGGCGACCGGATGGATCTTGTGGTCAGACTCTGTGACTTGGTTCATTGAGTGTCATCGTACCCCGATAGCGTGGATTGCTACTCATAATACCAATCACTGGATTGTCTAAATCAGACCTTTTTTTTTAGGCCGCGGTCCTAAAACTGGAATATTGCTGTCACGAGAGTGTCATTAAACAACAAAGAAAACATAAAACTTCATTGACGTCCCTAATTGCTATTTGATCACTATATGTAAAAAGTAGCCTAATAAGAGCATGAGATACGTCTAAAATAATAATGGTCAAATACCTGCTAGGAGGGATTTCTTTCTTTA
This sequence comes from Haliotis rufescens, assembly GCF_023055435.1. Classification (NCBI taxonomy): domain Eukaryota; kingdom Metazoa; phylum Mollusca; class Gastropoda; order Lepetellida; family Haliotidae; genus Haliotis; species Haliotis rufescens. The sequence goes on along the minus strand of NW_025964223.1, from coordinate 1,622,431 downwards.
TTCGTAACAAATCAAATTTGACATTTGACATCAAACCAAGCCAGCATCTGTGTGATGGTGAATGTAACTTAGCTTCTTCCTATGCTGAGAATCCACAAGATGACCCAAGCAGGAGTGATATAACGTGGAAGGATGCTGCAGGACTTGTGGACGTGCTCTTGCTCCTCCTCACGTCAGTTCAGTCTTGCTGATGTCAGCACTGTATTTTACTGCTGCTTCGATCAGTTTTTGTTGGTTTTCTACCCAATCTCTTGGTCTGCAGTATTTATGCAATATTCAAGTGTATTTTGTACCAGACATGACGGAGTAGTTTTTAATGAAAGACTTGTCCTGTTGTAGTAGGTGTACGAGCAGCTGAGGGAATTAGTGTTGAAATGTTAGCGTCGTGCTGACAACGTTAAATAAAGAAGCTCTAACATTCTTGTCCCTAACTCTCTTTGACCAAACATATTTCCACTCAGCACTTCAAGCCACTACTGGTTTTCATTTCAAAATGATAAAATAATTATACTTCACATCTAAAATAATTGTACCTCACATATCTGTTTATAAGATTTGATCAGAATTGGGTTGAAAACAAAGTCATCAGGGGCATGTGTTTGTGAGAACAACATCATGAATTGTTTTCTTTGTCTAGATTTATTAAACATCACATAAAAATAGAACTTAAAAAGCTTGAATAGTTGGAAATACCAATGAAAGTTCTTAATTGTGGCATGTGCAATTACCTATGAATGTACTTATGGAAATACTTATGAAAGTACTTACCGTATTCGCCGTAATATGTGCCAGGGACTTAGAAAACTGGGAAAGGGGGTGCTTATTAAAACAGAGAGTTAAATTTGTTGTCAGATATCGAGCAAGATATATTGCTTTTCAACGCTGCAGTTGTCTGTAAATAATCTGCATTATGCACAAGAATATACAGATTGGCATGTTAATAACATACAGATTACTGATTGGTTTTGACTTGGTCAGGAGCCGAACACTTAATATGGCGAATACGGTAACAGTAGAATATGGAAATATTTATGAAAGTGCTTGTGGAATGTGGAAATACTTGTGGAATTACAGCAGTAGTGTTGTTAATAGACAAGTGATTGCTTTTGTTTCTCTTCCAGTGGTGAAGGTAACCTGCAGGTTCTGTGTTTCTTCATGTCTTCAGTACATTGTGTATATTCGCATGCCTTTCTCAGTATTTTCTTTTTGATATAGATGGAAGTTGGATGATTGTTCTTGGTATAGATTCGAAGACGTCCGTTGTGACATGGTTTCTGTGTTTATTTCAGTTAGACAGATTGTTATGGTTGCTCATGGAATGTCTTCACACAGAATATGTTGTTGCAATATTAATGCAATATTCATACCATATCAGTCTGTGTACCAGTAAAACAGAAGTGGAAATCAATATATTGAAGTTAAATCAATAGATCTTGTGACTCTATGAATCACCAACTTCTAATGGCTATCAAAGATATGATCAGAAAACTTATGTTCCGGAATGGTTAAAGTACCCTTTTTTTGTCTCCTTTTCTTTATTGATTTCAAAATACAAGTTGATCAAAGGGAGATAACTCTTCAAGTCTTTAAAGTTAGATTGATTGGAGAAAATTATTTGGAATAATATCACATGCAGAACCTTTTAGGAACTATACATTTAAAATTGTAAATTAATGGGTAACAATTATGTAATCCTTTTTGGAAGTTTAGCAAATATTCTCGTTTTTACATAGAGCAGTTATCCTTTTTCTGAAGTCTTTAATAATTCCTTATAGTCTTATTTTCAAACATGATTGTCGCTCCATTGCTCAAAGCAATCTTAGCACTATGTCTAGGTGTTAAAGCTAAGATTTCTTTGGGGAACAGCGCTGGACCATCATGATGAAACACAGTTGATAAAGTGATTGTGTTCTATGTATTTCAGAGGATTCGCAGTAAAGGGGCTTCAGCTTCATCTCCAAGCTCCCCAGTCCACCAGCGCCAAAACCCCCCCGACGGCGCCTCGCCATCATGTGACTACCCTGACGGGCCCGTGTCGCGATGTAGCCCTGGGCGTCACCCCATCCCCCACACATGCCCCACCCCCGAGCGCGAGGTCCATCATATGACGTCCTTCAAGCCCCCAGATGACGTCATGGACCGCAGCGGTTATCGATACTCCGCCATGATCAAACCGCCATCAGAGAATTCTATGTATGACAATGTTACGGGTTCTAGTCTGCAGAGGTCTTCCGCAGCTCAAGACAATAGAATATTACACAGGAAGTCTCTGCCAACATGCTCATCCGCCACGTCCTCTCCAGTTCGGAGTTTGGACGAAGGGCGTCCAGCTTCCGCTATTTCTTCAATCACTCTGGACACATCGGGGAGTCCGTGCCATTCCAAAGGTCAACATAATGTGGAAATGTTTGGAAATGGTGTTGTAATTGTAGACCATGTTAGTATAGACTCGCCAAAACGAGACAATGTGCATATAGAAACAGCTTTTGTAGGTGATGTAGGCAGTGGAAGTAGTCGTCCTACTAGTAGCATGTCGCAAGGAGCACGCTTGACGGTGGATACATCCGCACCAGGTGCGTCACGGAACACGTCTTCCTCTGAATCTCCCGAATGGCCTTCACCTCCAGAACCCCTAACCCCCCAGACTCCGTTGACTCCTTTATACAACATGGAGTTCGACAGCGACACCATTCAACGCATGCTTCGCTCGCTTCCTGCTTCTCCCGTCGAGAAGGATGACCAGGGGTTCCACGATGACCCCAACTTCCACGACGGTCCTGACCACCAGGGCTCCAGAAGAATGAGCGGACTCACCAGGACGAAAAGTCTCAATGTGCATGATCGCAATTCCCGTCTTTCAATGCGCACCAAGCCAATGCCAGAAGAGCCAATACACATCCCGGTTACCAAACTCCCGGAAGTACCAAAGTCCAAACAGCTGGCCAAGATCCTGATAGAGCAAGAGCTCCTCCTGCGGAACCAGTGTGCTGCCAGCACCTACCCAGACAGCGGCATTGGCGGCATGGCCGGAGAGACATCAGGGTCGCTTATGTCCGAAGACAGTGGGCGCTTGGCACAGTTTAAAGGTAGGATGACATTTTTCTTTTCAAATTTTGTGTTAAAGTCGCAGCCTGGGTGAGACACTATGTTTGGACATTGTTCAAGTAATGTTTTGGTTGCTGCTGTAACTAGCTGTGCAGAGTTCAAATGTCATAATCCCCCTTATCATGAGTTTGAATCCCAGTTATGTCAGCACCATACATGTTCCTCTGAGTTTCACAAATCACAGGAGGAGCTTTCCTCAAGTTGAAATGGTCGGCTTTCAAAGCTGCATTAAACCACACTAACTTCCAGAAAGGATCAGAATCCACTCTTTCTCCTTCAGCTATACAATGGCGCCAATGGACTGTCAAAAATGGCACATGCTGATTTGCACCTTAATACAGAAAGATATCTGACAGTCTACTAGCCAGACTTTGTTTGATATCACCAGGTCATGAGACATTGTACTTGACACAGGCTTCTGACCATTGGATTTATTCGCAGACTGCTTTGATTTGTTAAATGTCCATAATTTGTGCATAAATATGAATTCAACCTTAACATGTATCCAGGGAATTATAGCTCTGGCCCTGTATCTGCAAACATCACGATATACAGTGTCACCCTGGTGTTTTATGTTTCGGAAACAGGCCATTAATTCCAACTAAATCACTCCTGGCACGGTTACAGTGGTTGAGGGTGAATTAAACCTTTCATTTCACAAACTCAAAGTACCAATAAAAGTTGATTTGTTTTGAAAACTTCTAAGAAGTGTTTACCCAATAAGGATGAATGGTATTGCATGGCCAAAAAATGTGCAGATCAATCGCTGTCAATTATACACTTGATGGGGATTTCTATAGACGAAGATGAAGGAATAGTGGATAACATTTTTATGCCTTGCCCCCAGGCTGCTGGGCTATGAGTTGACAAGATTTACTTGTTTTTCATCCATTTTTTATTTTGTTAATATTGATTTAGTCATTGAGAATCTTAAAAGCATTTCTCTGTTTTGCAACAAGTCTCCCCACTGCACAGTGGCTGCTTTCTGTGCCCCTGCCTCTGTCCAATCATGAGTGGCCGTAACATGTCTACCCATAAGCCTCGCTGTTCGTTATTCCGATCTGATCACCAACGTGAATCATAATAGTTGTATGGAAAATATGACAGCAGCAATTCCTGCGTGTGAGATGGAATATTTGGCTGTCTGCCCAATGCCTTGTATAACTGCTGTTTATGTAACTGTCATAATTCTTCAAGACACTAATACATTGTTGTAAGGAAGATATTGTTTTTTCACGAAGTCTGATCTCTGTCTTGGAATTGCTTGTCTGTTTCTTTCTTCAGAGAATAAAGTTTGCAGACTTCATTAAGTCACTCAACTTAACAGATATTGGCAGAAAACATTAATATTACAAATAATGTGTTATTTCAATCATTTTGAAAGAAATAGTTTCTTTATGCATGTAATTTTTAGATGATATACAGTAATCATTTCAGTAAGCACAACTCACCTACACCATGCTCCAGTACCGTATACATCCTAAAAATGTGCCCTCTTCTCAAATACCACTATCCCCACCTTTGCAGCATGGGGTGGAATCCCTGCTGGTCTTGTATTTGAAAAATAATCTGTCCTAAGCAATATCTAAATGATAAAAGAGCAAGCCATGGTATTTTTTTAGATCAGGCAAGAACAAGGTCTTGTTTCACAGACTGTCTTGGTTACCATGGCAACAGCCATATGTCAAAAGACACCATGTTGTCATGGCATCACAAAGTGGAAATGGTTGATATAAAAATCCAAACAGTGCTTATGATTTCAGTATTTATTTGTTCCATTATGACATCAGTTGATTATTTTTATCTATATGCAGATTTATTTTAATAAAAAAGTGTTGATGATAAAAATCATTACAACAATAAACTTTCATCATTTTTCGAGTGGTCTCTTAAGGTATGCTCAACATGGTAGCATTAAGATTAGATCAAACAGGTACAAACAGAAAGTGCTTTGTGTAATGTAAGAGTTACCTCCCTTCCAATATCGACCAACTTTGTTTTTTATATTAGACGTAATAAGCGCCCCGCTCTAATAAGCACCCGCGATATTTGCTAATTATATTTGGGTAGTGAACAATCTCAATTAGCACCCCTTCCGATTGATCAATGTAAGACTTATTTATTCATGTATGATACGCACTCATGTGTTATATGCATCCTTAATTATGGGCAATTTAATCCTGGAAAAATATATCTGTCTTATATAAACATTTCAGGCTGTCAGCATAAACCACGAAATTTACGATCTTTCAACTCTGTTTTTTTTTCACCAAAATTTTATTCTAATAAGAGCCCCCTATTTCTAATTTTGAGAGCGCCCTGAGCGCTTATTACGTCGAATACGGTACTAAATGTTTTAAAGAAACTCAACTGGAATAAGAAAAAAACATTCTAAAAAAAAATGATGCCACATTTAAGAAATGTTGGATTTGTGGGTCTGTAAACAAAGTAATATTTTTTATGTATTGTATGTGATGTTACAGATAGGCTGTCACTGTCACTCCCCAGTATCACAACCAATCACAACCAATCAGAACCAATCAGAACACAAACAGAACCAGTGAGACATCAGCAGTGACATCATGTCAGTGTGAACTGTTGTCCCCAACATGGAAAACATTTTCACAATCTATCAGTCTGAGCATAACATTGTGTTTGGGGAGCGGTTGATGTGATTATCGCACAATCGTCACATCCCCCACCACAGCCTAATCTCTGTGCTTCGTCCTTGAGAGAGAAAAAATTGATTTTATTTTTTTGTAAAACAGGTCTTTAGAGAGTGCCATAATGGAAGCCACATTGATTTGCCAATAGAGGAGATTGCTGCAGTTGTGCAGATTCTGCAGAATATGCACTTTCGGTGTATATTGCCAGACATTAGCTGGGAGGCAGTATTCCCATATTGCCCCGCTTATTGGGGAAGTTTGAGGTGAAGGGAATTACGAGGTGGAAAGGTTCGCCATTGTCTTAATGACTGATCTGCAGTCCTGTTCAGATCTTATTTCTGTTTGGATGTAAGCTGATTAGATTGTGGCATTGCATCTGATCTGACACATACTAGGAATGAAATGGAGATGCTGGGTTAGTACACATGTGTAGCTGGGAGATAATTGGCGAGAAAATGTGATTTATACATCTAGAAACTGCACAGGCAACAGAAATGATATTATTTTGGATTGATAATCAGTAAATCAGTGTAATTGGAGATATGAAATGCTGAAGTTATGGTTTATGGGCAATTATCTAGGCTGTATTCACTTACACCACAAGTACATAATTGGATTACAGTTCAGCATTGGCAGAACACAGAATACTGAACTAAAGCTGGGATTTCTGAAAGTGCATGGGCAGTATTAGGAATTTTATTTAATTTGACTTCATATGGAAAAAAAATTCCCAAAACGGAGATGTTCTTCTACACATTATTGGGAGCATTCCTAACACAGACATATTGTTAAAGCTAAAATAGATTTGCAGGTGTTCTTAAAGAAATCTTTGTCTCTGTTTATGATTAACCTGTGTCCTGTGAGAAGGTCTTCAGGAAATCAGCTGATCACTGTGTGGAGCTTGTGGGTTACATTGTACACATAAAACTGTCAGAATCAGATGTGTGCATTTATGAAATGGAGTCATATTTGACACAAACTTAAGCTTACCAAAATCTTAAAAAATATGTATGTAGACAAGATATATGAGGATTTGCAGTCAGAAGAGGTCCCCAGTACCTTGTTAATGTCAGGACAGGTCCCCAGTACCTTGTTTATGTCAGGACAGGTCCCCAGTACCTTGTTTATGTCAGGACAGGACCCCAGTACCTCATTTATGTCAGGACAGGTCCCCAGTACCTTGTTTATGTCAGGACAGGTCCCCAGTACCTTGTTAATGTCAGGACAGGTCCCCAGTACCTCGTTTATGTCAGGACAGGTCCCCAGTACCTCGTTTATGTCAGGACAGGTCCCCAGTACCTTGTTTATGTCAGGACAGGTCCCCAGTACCTCGTTTATGTCAGAAGAGGTCCCCAGTACCTCGTTTATGTCAGGACAGGTCCCCAGTACCTCGTTTATGTCAGGACAGGTCCCCAGTACCTCGTTTATGTCAGGACAGGTCCCAAGTACCTCACACAGGTCAAGAGCCGACTCCAACAGCAACTGGATGGTCAGGCTCTGTGACATGGCTGCAGGTGTCAACTTGACCTGATGTTGTAAGTTGGTGCTCATGCTCCTGATCACTTGTTTATTAACAGGCTGCCATGATGCAGACTGGAACAGGGCTGACAGCAGCACTCACTCTCACTCACTCACTCACTCACTCACTCACTCACTCACCCACCAACTCACTCGGTATCAGTGTACAATATGAACAGTCAATACAATAAGATATCAGTTACAAGCAACTGTGATCAGGCACCATGGAAATACATGACATCGTTACCATGGTAATATAGTCGGTCCTTGTTCAGCTCTTGGTTATTAGACTGTAACAAGGTTGTAAGTCTAGACCACACCTCTGCGTGGAGGTTAATGGGTAGACAGTATTATGATGCATATCGGTATGTAACCTGACACAGCGATCACAGCTTGAAGTCTGGTGTTCTAGGGCCCAGCTCAGGGACTGTCCTCATGTAGCCTTGCTCCAAGGCTGTACTGAAAGAAATGTCCATGGATATGTAGTAATTCTATCCTCCTAATAGGCAAGTCTAGATATGTGGACAGAAAGGACTCCAGTCTCTTATAAGGAAAACTTGTTCTTATTATTTACATCATCTAGAAATTTTGATTTAACTAATAATAATTGTATCAGAGACTTGTGCAAGTGTAGACCTCATGCAACAACTGCTATCTGAGAAGGCCTCTGTTGTCCTGTGATTGTTGGCAGTAATCAGCTGTGATGGTTTAGCAGTGGGGATTATTTATGGGGCATCTGTGGAATTGATCTGTGAGTGTAATCACTCATACATTAGAGTTATATTGTTGGAACGATTATGTTTCTGTACAAACATTAATTGAATGTATGTTGTTAGCTTGTTTGGGGATGCAGCTTTTGATGGATTGTGTTTATGCTTCGTTAAGTTTTTAGCAATTAATGGAAGTCGGTCACATATACACCACTCAAAAGAAGACAAAGAATACCTGATTCTCTCCTATTACTATAGTTAATCTGTCATGACGTGACAGATTAACTATAGTAATATAAAAGAATTGGGAGTTCTTTAACTTGAATAGTATATTAAGATAAATGTTCCACATGATCTTGACAAACTGCTATGTATCCCTCCTTGGAGGGAAATAAATTTCTGAGCATGTAAATAAATCCATTATACCCCATATTAGCTGCACGCTTTTTTTAAATGAGATGAAAGTCACATGACTGGCACAAGTTGACCTCAGGTCAATCGAACAACTGTTTTATATCAATTTTAAAATTGTTTTACTTCTTTTACAGTGTCACATTATGACATGTCGGTAAGATAAATTTGTTGTAGCAGGATCACTGGAGGTACATGGGGTTTTATGCATCCCTCGTTTGGTTTTATACCTCTCGCCTCCGGTTTTATGTCTTTGAATCATTCTTACAGTTCTTCAGTTGGTCCAACTTCATGGTATTGATTAGATGGATCACCTGTTTCTTTTCATACATTTGGGATTTTGTGATGCAGTTATTTTTTAACCTTTTTTAAATGTGTGATTTTACCAGTTTGATGGGGAATCTTTCAGTCCATGAGTCAACACATAATTGTGCAGCCATATGTGCCTGATGGTGTCCGTGAGGTGAAACATGATCAACAGACAGACCAAGACTTGTACTCTTTATGCTTTTTTCATTTATCTTCTACATGAAGCCTTCTTCGTGGGGTTCTGGGGCAGTCGGGTAGCCTAGTGGTTAAGGCGTTCGCTTGTCACGCCGAAGACCCGGGTTCGATTCCCCACATGGGTACAATGTGTGAAGCCCATTTCTGGTGTCCCCTATGGTGATATTGCTTGAATATTGCTAAAAGCGGCGTAAAACCTCCCTCACTCCACTCCACTCCACTCCACTCCACTCCACTCCACTCCACTCCACTCCACTCCACTCCACTCCACTCCACTCCACTCCACTCCACTCACTCACAGGGTTCTAAGTTAGAATTGGTCCCCAACAACCTATGCTGGTTGTAAGAGGCTACTAAATGGATCGGGTGGTCAGGTTCCATGACTCGGTTGGTTGCTTGTAATCGTACACTGGCGGCGTGGACGGTTTCTCATTCTATCAATTGCTGCTGTGTCTGGTCCGGCCTTGATTATTTAAAGGCAGCCATTATACAGCAGGAATATTGCTGAGCGCTGAGTTGACAACAAATGATCTCATATCAGGATAAATATGATTATACAAACTAGAACTACCTCATCACTGGTTTCAGCTTCTTGCTATATTGCATTAGCAATAATAAACAAATTGAATTAAATAGCCAGTAGGCTAAACGAAATGTTATCAAAGGTAAGCTTTTTTTATATATGTTGCTTCAATATTGATTTTGTTTGTTTTGTTCTTTTTTTTTTTTTTTATTAATTAACATTAAAGAGTATGTACATGCGCATAGCACCGACATTATTTAACAGCATGGTAGGGGTGTCATGGCCATCACATGAAGTCCACACAAACCAATAACATAGAGATATTCTCACGTCTACTGCTTTTAGTTTTATACAGAGAAATCAAGACAGTACGTTTCTCAGTGACAATGCCCAGAGAAACAAATGTCCATATAGGCAAGGAATGTTAGAAAAACGGTGTAAGAATCGACATCAAAACATCACTGTATGCAATAAGCCAAAAGTTGTTATCCAAAAAGCTTATTTCCTTACTCACTAACTTCTGGAATGCCTATCAAAGATTTGGCAAGGAATGAATATGTAAAAACTTCGTTTTGATCATGTTCCGAAGTTCCAAACAGTTGGCATCCAAAAGGTGGTGCATACAAAACTACAACATCCATACAAACACATTGTCTCTGTATGTTGTTGATGTCAGATGAAGAGTTGTCTGCCCCTATCCAATGGTCACAGAGTTGTCTGCCCCTATCCAAAGGTTGTCTGGTCACATGCTCTGTTGCTGGTCCATGATGTCAGGTTGTTGAGGGTAACTTCACTGATATTGTGGTTCCTAGAGATGACCTGCAAGAGTCAAAATGTACACTTTAGCGAACAGTATATACCAGACTTCACTGGTGAGCATGCTCCCATGTATGATTGAGTTCTGTGTCTGATGAATTCTCAAGTCTGTAGTAAAAACATATATATTTCACAGATGAGTTATAAAAACTTGCATTAATCTTCATAAATTGCTACTCAATGTAATGAAGGACATTTGGACATCAATATCCCTTTATATCAGTGGATGTATATTTGGAACTCTCGAGAAATTATTCCCGACAGGGACTGCTTAAGCACAATCTTTAAAGTCCATACACAAACTTATTTATATTTCATGTAATAAGAGCCCAGGGCGCTCTCAAAATTAGAAATAGGGGGCCCTTAGTAGAATATAATTTTGGTGAGAGAAAAACAGAGTGCAAAGATCGTAAATTTTGTGGTTTATGCTTACAGCCTGAAATGATACAAAAGAAAAGTCTGTGCGTATTATACACGACAAATATATTTTTCAGGAATTTAATTGCACATAATTAAGGATGCATATAACACACGAGTACGTAATAAACACAAATAAATAAGTCTTGTGTACATTGATCAATTGGAAGGGGTGCTAATTGGGATCGTTCACTAGCTAATATATTAGCAAATATCACTGTGGGCACTTATTAGAGCGGGGAGCTTATAACGTCGAATACGGTATATTTATATATATTTATATTGAAAGCATCCCAGTATGAATTATTTTATTTGTGCATGACTGGCGTCCTGTAGTTATATTGTATCCACTAGAATGTCAAATATGAGCTCTGGCTATTTTTGTGATATTGTAATATGATTTATTATTCAGATTTGTCAGATTGGTGAATTTAATAGAAAATATCTATCTATAGCAACATGGAGACCTTCACTTGTCATCTTCAGAATAATTAGCCACAGACAATGGAACATAGTCTACAACATGTCCAGAAAGGGATTTTAATTGGAGAGAAAATGTCAAAGTCACCTTTGAATGCACACACTGTTGATTGTGACTGTTGATTTCACCTTAGTATATTCTTGGACCATTATCAGCGTTCGAAATACCTGCCTGCCCGACCGTCCGAGACGGGTTGACTTCGGGCTGCCAGATTTTCAAATCCCCCTGCCCACGGTTGGGTTATATTTCATATGTGAAAATATTCTAGATATTTCCCGATGATAAGCATTAATTCACATGTAAAGATGAATGATAAAATGTAACCAAAAAGAAACCCTGTTAGCTTTTAGACAACCTAAAATTTAGGCCCTATTTAGGAATAAGGATAGTTACATGATGTATTCTAGGATATTAAATACAAATCTGACCTAAAAAGTGTTTGCTATTTCTTTTCTTGCATTACTTCATGTTCAATGAATTCGGTTTAAAGTTTTAATTAAATTATCCTGAGAAACATATGATTATAGTGGGCAGGCAGGTTTTGGTCAGGGCTGGCAAGTATTTCAGCTAGCCAGTCCTGTGGTCTGGCTGAAAGTTTTGGGAGTTTCATACCCTGCCATTATAATATCTATTTCTGTTACAGCATATATTATATTTGTTTTGCATCTAAATCTAAGGGAAATTGACATATTTAAGATGAATACTAATCATGATTATTACAATTTTTCTCCGCTTGAAATGTGTGAGATAAGAAGACAACAGAAACGCGTCAGCCAATATTTGAGATATATTTTCCATGTTGATACAGATTTTTTTATTGTCAAACCATGTTATAAGAAACTTGATCATGTTTTGTTCCTGGAGTCAGGTGATATTAACAGCAGACGAAGCCTCCAATAATGGATGAGGCTTCTCTTGAACCTCTGTGGCATTGTGTTCTCAGAGTTTAAACCCGCACTTCAGTTCTAGTTTGAGGAATGGTCTATTTTGAAGTTTGAATCAAAGGACAGGCTCAACAGTTTGATGTATGGGAGTGATAAACTTTCCTGATAGGGTTAGTCCATCAATGAATCTCCAGACGTGTTTCTTTTATGATTTCTGACTTGAGTAAGGGCTGATTTGTGGATGCCATTTGTTCTTGGAGTAGAGAAAGCCGACGTTCCCAGCACGTTTTTTAAAGTCCCTGCTTCTGATGTGAGGCATTTTTGGTAAGGTGAGTGAGTCTGTGAGTGAGTTGGGTTTAACGCCGCTTTTATCATTATTCCAGTTATATCAAGGCGTGTCAGCTTAATGTGGGAGGAAAGCCCGAACTTATTGAGGTCGCAGACGTTAACCACTTCGTTGTAACCCACAAGCTCGGGTATGGTGCTGACAAACCTAGAAACATAAATGGGGCGAACCAGGATTCGAACCAACAATCATAGGTTGCTGGCATTCCCAAGGGACACAACTCTGCACAGCGAATCACAGTGCCTTAGACGACTGTGCCACCTGTGCCCCTTTTTGTAAGGGATATTTTGAAACTCAGGCTGCTTGGTGGGTCTCATTGACGTGCCAGAAATGTATTATCCATGGTGCCGGTGTACCAAGCGATCTCAGCGCTAAGGTGATCATAACTTCCATACCTTAACATAGACTCAGCGCTAAGGTGATCCTAACTTCCATACCTTAACATAGACTCAGCGCTAAGGTGATCATAACTTCCATACCTTAACATAGACTCAGCGCTAAGGTGATCCTAACTTCCATACCTTAACATAGACTCAGCGCTAAGGTGATCATAACTTCCATACCTTAACATAGACTCAGCGCTAAGGTGATCATAACTTCCATACCTTAACACAGACTCAGTGCTAAGGTGATCATAACTTCCATACCTTAACATAGACTCAGCGCTAAGGTGATCATAACTTCCATACCTTAACATAGACTTATGACAGTCGTATTGCTAAGGTTGATTTGTACAACGGCACCCATTTCTTTAAGGTGTAATTATTTTCTCTTATGTCCAATTACTAATTGTAAAAGTGTTTTTCTAAAGAAGGAAACAATTCAGATATTCCTGGTTGGTGTATGTGGTATCTCAAGTTATCCCATGGTGTCTACAAGGCATATGCACCAGGAAGGGTTTGAAACACACTGTATGTCCAGCTCTCCTGGAGGCTGTGGACCGGTGACCTTACCGTGGTTGTCATAATTCTGATGGATCGTCTGTGAATCAAAACATTGTTTTCGTGTCAGCCGAGGTCATGATAGGTCACTTTTGATGGGCAGGTATTGGTTGAAATCTGTCACAATGACAGACATTGGTTGAAATCTGTCACAACGGCAGACATTGGTTGAAATCTGTCACACCAGCAGACATTGGTTAAAATGAGGTTTCTCTGTTTACAAATGTGTTCACTCCATATGTGTATCCTTCTTAATCCCATCTGTGATGTATTAATACAGTTGTATTCCATTTATTGACAAATAATTGTTCTAATTTATTATTTATTTCATTAATAATTTATTTATTATTATCTCTTATTATTTACATTGAAACTGTCCGTTAGCTCAAATTTAATGAGGGTTTCAAGGTGACAGAAATAATTTGTGCTAGGTCCTGCCACTCAGTATATCACACAGCCAGTGGCAATATTGTCTGGATTTATTTTCAAATGGTGGATTTTGCTTTTCCAATCACAAGGAGTAATCACTTAAACATATATAACCCGATGTGTCAGCCTCTGTCTCCATGTTTTCCTCTTTATCATAAAGAAGACTTAGCGTTGTGTGCCATATTTAACTCTACTTCATTACACCCTGTACCCAGGGACTAGATCTTGTTTGTTATCACAAGATATCTTAATTAGAAAACATTTTCTTCAAAGAGTTCAAGGTTTTGTCTGGATCTGGGTTGATCAGATTTTGTATGAACTTCATCAGGAAGCGTGATCCCTGTGAGATAATTTAACACTGAGTATCCATATTCTTCAGAAGAAGATTTTTGAAAAATGATGGCAGTCTCCCAGGAGCTGTCAGTGGGTATCTCTGGAGTATGTTTTGTGGGCCTCACTGATGCTTGCTGCCGTTTATTTTACACAGCCATATCTATAAACTGCACCATTTCTCTAAATGTTGACAGTACTAAGCCAAGAAAATGATCTTCAGTGTTTATGTTGTAAGAAGAGCCAATAGCAGTGGTACAAAGTGTTATCTAGTTCTTACACACAAACATTGCTCCAGCAATAAATTCCCTGATAATCATGTTTACTGAAAGCTTATGACGTAACAATGTCAACTCAAGTTGTAATCAAACAGTGCCCTGTTACCTCAGTTGTCACAGCTGGGCGACCATAGCCGCTATCTGATGGTAGTCGCCTGACCGTGTCCGCTGTCTGTCACACTCCTGGATAAGACTTTCTCAGATACCTAGTTTCAGCAAGGATAGGTAACTTGTGCCAGCGATATGTAACGTGTGTTTCTCAAGATATGAAAATTGGAGTTGTTCAACGATGCTACTATCATCAGTCATGATGAAATCTAAAGGTGAGTGTTAGGTGATGTTGTATATGACAATATGATATATTGTGCCCTATTATTCCTGTGCTGGGGGGAATTATGGCTGTTGTGTGTTTGTGAAACTCTTTATGTCTTCCAACAGACGATGGCATTGCAGCATGAGCGATACAACATGTATATACATTGTATATTCAAGATAGTATTGAGGATTCATTTCTGTAGTTTGTGTATTTGTTGTTAGAAGGAAGGTGTAGCATCGCTGTTTGGAACTGACATTTTGGGAAATGTTAGAGAACGGGTGCTGACTTCCATGGCTGAACTTTTTTAAGTACATCTTAAATAATTTTATTCTTTAAAATGCATTTTTATTATATAGGAACAAAATACTTTCCGTTATAGTGAGAAATCTCTGCTCTCATCATTGTAAACTTTTGGAATATGAGAGCAAAAATCATTTGAGTTGCATTTTAGATTTCGACCTTTCAGATCATATGCATTGTTTTTCATGTTTTTTTAGTCATTTTTTAATATTGCTGTAAAATATTTCTATCTGTAATTAGCAGAGACAGCTACGAGTAAACCCTTCTACAGAGTTCCCGCTGGCTTTTGAAACTCTAAAAATTACCCGTTCCCCCTAATTTATGTCAGTCCCTTCTTTCAACAAATAAAAAAACGTTTGAAAACTACATGGTTTTAATTCTTCGTCATCATGTTCAATGCAGAGATGTCATCCCTGAAGTAACTATGTTAGATATACGCCTCACTCACACAAAGTTCAGTCACAAGTTTCTCCTTCTTGGAATATTTCCAGACTAAGTCGCTACAAATATATCTTTAACCTCGAAGCAAAATGTTATGTCTTTGCACTAAAAATAGACAAGGGGAAACCAAAATGGTAACAGACAAGATTTCTTTGCTCGAATTATATACTTACAATGCATATAACACCAATGTTTTGTTCAACAACAAAGATTTATAAGGTACTTTTTTTGTCGGTCACCAGGGATTAGCAGTCACATGAATTACCTGTCCAAACCTCATTTTAATGGTAAAAACTGGTAATTACCGGTAAATGGGAAAACTGCTTCTTGTATGAACAGACAGTGTTGGTAAACGTGGCCGGTGTTGGTCCACACCTGCCCAGGTGTGTCAGGTGATGCTCTGTGCTTGGTACAGACACAGTGTCAGCATGTTTTGCACTTCCCCCCTGTTTACAGTAATGTTCAACTATCTTCCACATGTCCTGCCTGGAAGTTGTATTCTATCTGACAATATCATCCTCTATACAAAATCAGAAGGGACTCATTATGTCACATAGATCTGTACAAGTACTGATTATCCGAACGAATGTCTCTATATTAATTACAAACTCCGAGGAATTACTGATTATTTTAAGTCCCGACCCTTGGTTGAGGGACAGAGAAGTCCTAACTCTGAGATGTGAGTGGGTTATTCTGATATATCGCACATTGTCTTTTTCGGAAAAAAAAGTTTTTATTACGTGTGGAGACATCAGCTCAGGCTGTCTGTTGGAATCACATCATCACATAAACACGGAGGACATCACCTTTAATTATTTGCTGCAACAACAACAACAACAACAATAATAATAATAATAATAATAATGGTGACTTGCCCAAGGAGATGCCACATGTGTTGATATGATGTCGCGTTGCTATGGACCAAACAATTGATGTGAACTAGCCAGTTTGAATGATAAAATAATGTTGTCAGTATCCAGTATCCCCCCCCCCCCCCCCCAAGACCTGTACATCTATGAAGGGGCAACTTTACCTTGTACATGGCTGTATGTATAGTCTCATTACCCTACTCCGACACAAGGCTGTAGTTAGTCCGGGATAATTGACAATCAAACCTATAGAACCACAGATAGTATCTATACGTAGTAGTAGTGTTAGGTAACATTGCCACCATATATACGTGCTGACAGAGTAGACATTTCTACAGAGATTTACCTTGAATATAGGTAGCTCTCTCGGGGGCTTTTGTAACAGCCTGTTATGAGATTCAGGCATGCAATCTGGCTCTGAATCTTTGCAAATGAAGTAATAAAAAAATATAATAAATATATAGGGAAAGTTCAATGTTGATCTGAATGTTATCCATACTATCTGCTTCATATAGATATGTCTGTGTGCCTGTGTGTCTATCTGTGTCAGTGTCTGTGTCTGTGTCTGTGTCTGTGTGTGTGTCAGTGTGTGTATGTGTGTGTGTCAGTGTGTGTGTGTGTGTGTGTGTGTGAGTGTCTGTGTCTGTGTCAGTGTCAGTGTCTGTGTTCGTGTGTGTGTGTGTGTCAGTGCCTGTGTCTGTATCAGTGTCTGTGTAAGTGTCTGTGTCTATGTGTGAATTGTTTCCACTGAGACCTCCTTCATCTAGGTGGAACTGTTACCAGACAATCTTCCAGATGAAATGTTTCTGTATAGACAAATCATGGTTAAAATGTAATGTTGCATCTATTAACATACACAATTAAAATCATAATTGTCAGGAAGACAGGGTTTCACAATAACACAGGAACGAACAAAAACTGTATACTTTTAAAGGTGTTAAGCCATTTTCTTACAAAAGCCATTATATTAGATGCCTGTTTGAATTTTTTAGTCCCTTGTGAAGATCAGGTATAGAATTGGTCTTCATAAACCCATGCTGTAAGAGGCGACTAACGGGATCGGGGGGTCAGTCTTTTTGACTTGGTTGATGCATGTCATCGATCCCAAATGCGTGGATCGATGCTCATGATGTCAATTACTATATTTTCTGGTCCAGACTTCATTATTTACAGACCGACATAATATAGTTGGAATATTGGTGTTTGCAGCGTTAAACAACAAACAAACAAACTTTTAATCAAACATCCAATGTGTTAATAAGCTGGTGTTGTCGCTGGGGTGAGGTTCAGTGTGGAAAGCTTTGAAGCTTGATGCTGGTAAAGTTCTACTGACAGAGTGAAATTTAAATTTAAATATTTGTTTTGCCCTCGAGGGTGTGCAGCGATATTGGGCTGCCCTGTTCTGAATGGAGGGAACCGAACTGGGCAGAATATTCATGTTGTAGACACATCCCATGAATCTGGGGAGAGGACTTTGAACTGAATGAAATGTTTGATTGAGTTGGGAGTAGGAAGAATTAGAACATTGATCTGTTGGAGGGGTTATTTTGTTGGAATCTATTGCCGTACTTTCAAGACTGATTGAATGATCTAGCCACCAATTTCTTGCTATTGATGAGAGTTTCAACATGTTAGTTAACCAGGTGTAGAATCCAATGCACAGTTAGTATATAACACATTTTGGTTAGGGATTATTTCCTCAGACCTTAACTGGCTGAATTTCTGCAGATATTGTTCTACCATCCTTAATAATATTGACAGACAAGTTTGGGAGTTCAACTGAATGAATAAGGAGACAAGCAACACCGCTGGCTGCAAGTGGTAAAGTGTCCCACCACTGCTCATGCAATGTCATTACGATCTGAAAGTGTGTAGTATTTATCAATGTTGTAGATACTGTCGGCGTCTGTGAAACCGATGAGAACAGGTTCGGTGCTGACAAACCTACACACATAGTCAGGGTTGATCAGGGATTTAAACTTATAATCATTGCAAATTGCAGCCTCTTATAATGGGCTGCCAGTTGATATTGATACAAAAGTATTCATATGTAGTGTTAAAATGAGAAATGTTCTGGACGTCAAATACCTTTCAAGCTTCAAGCAGGGGACCATGTAGCTAATAATAATAATAAACAAACTCGCAAAAAAACCTTAGATGAGGCCTCGTCTTTGAGTTTTTTGAATATCCATGCTTGCCATAAAAGGCGACTATGCTGGTCATGAAAGGCGACTAACGGGATCGGGTGGTCAGGTTCGCTGACTTGGTTGATGCATGTCATCGATCCTAATTGCATGGATCCATGCTCATGATATCAATCCCTGGATTGCCTGGTCCAGAATCGATTACTTACAGACCACCGTCATATAGCTGGAATATTGCTGAGTGCGGCGTTAAACAACAATCAAACCAAAAGTTACACAGTCCTGTGCTTCAAGCAGTCAGACTAAGGCACGTTTAATGATGTCCAACACATGAAGGATGGATGACTAAAAGTACTTTTATACAATTATATATTTTATATGTGTTAAAACTCATATTGTGAACCAGTATTGGCATGTTACATACAGAACTATTGTTCTTTTTTAGCGATCACAAGCACTGTCAAGTTATGACCTGTGTTATATTACACTTTGTATTTATTTGTGTTACTGTTTTGTATTATTCAGTGTATTGTGTCAAGTGATGTGTGATATCAGTCAATACTGACGTTTGTTGTGACTGTTACAGCTATTTGTTTGGTATCTTGTTACGCAGTGTTTAATGTTGTTCAGATGCTAGACCTCCATGAAGGGTTTGTGTCAAACATGGGGGCACTGAGTGCTAGCCTGGCTTTATCCTGCTGCTAGTTCTGCCATAACTGCCAATCAAAAACACCAGATTTAATTAAAACAGCTGATAAGACAGCTGTATCACTGTGGAACATAATATTTATAGAAAAGTACTTCTTGCTCAGTCATTGTAGGTAGGCGTTTTGAAATAATGATTATACAATTTTTGGTTACAAAATGCAAAGCTGTGTTTCTACAATATTCAAAATATGTGTGGCAAAATATTTTGGATGTTAGAAATCGACTGAAAGAGTGGATTTCAAGTTTATCTTGAAATTTGGTACTTTTCTAAACCTGATTATGACATTATTTCTTTTGCATCACAATGAGTGGGCCCCGTGAAGATCCGGGGTAGAATAGGTCTTCAGCAACCCATGCTTGCCGTAAAAGGCGACTATGCTTGTGGGAAGAGGCTGCTAACGGGATCGGGTGGTCAGACTCGCTGGCTTGGTTGAAGTACGTCATCGTATCTCAATTGCGTGGATTGATGCTCATGATATCAATCACTGGATTATCTGGTCCAGACTCGATTATTTACAGACCGCCGCCATACAGCTGGAATATTGCTGAGTGCGGCGTAAAACAACAAACCAACCAACCACAATGATCGGTGTTATGTCAGCATAAGGAAGGGCAGTGAAGAGCAACACCTTGCAAGGCTTGCTTACAGTTCTTTAGTGCCCACCTCATAGCTTCAGAAGTAGCCATGCCCCACACCTTCACTTCCAGACAGATATGTGAAGCATTGTGATGGAAACAAAACTAGGTTTGAGCATACAGTGCCATACTTTGTTGAAAGGTTGTTTGTGTGTCTGTAATTCAGATCGACAACCTACCCCAAACATAATGGACTCAACCCATGCCCCTTCACGCAGTATGTTTGCTTGTCCATGTGGAGTGAGTGAGTGAGTGAGTGAGTATGGTTTTACGCCGCTTTTAGCAATATTCCAGCAATATCACGGCGGGGGACACCAGAAATGGGCTTCACACAATGTACCCATGTCGGGAATCGAACCCCGGTCTTCGGCGTGACGAGCGAACGCTTTAACCACTAGGCTACCCGACCGCCCCTTCTCCATGTGGAGCTAGGTTACCTGTAGATTCAGCCAGTTCCAAATTAAATTTTGTGGTGATAAATCTACAGGTTACCGAGCTTTCATAACATATAGTGCCCTTTAACCATAAGGTATTACAGAACACATGCTACCTAAACTTTGGTCAGGGTAGGTTTGTACAGGAGTGACAGTTAGTTAGAATCCTAGATAATTACCTTAAATTAAAGTAAGAATTTGTATAGTGCATTTTCCAATTCCAACTCCTCAAATGTGTTTAGACCCTGATTGATCTCCTAAAGGCGATCTTGAAGAGACAGGTTTGAGTGTCTTATTAAAGTTTGTCAGATTTTCTGTTTCTTGGATTTCTTGTGGCAGATAGCAATGGGCCGGCATGTTGAAATGACCTATCGCCACATGTTTTGGTCGAGACTTTGGCACCGCTAGCAGATGTTGATCTTTGTACTCATATTGAGACAGTTTAACAGATGACCTGCCTTGCATGATCCTACATGTGCTGGGCATACAGTTGTACACTTAGCCATGATAAAGACACACCTATTAAATGTCCTGCTTTAGGTATTTTCCTGGTCAGAATGCCAAGAGGAAGGGGGCAAAAATGAATACAAAGTTAAGAAGTAGATATAAGCAGAGCTCCAGATACCTTTTTGAGCAATTGAAGGTTTCCAGTTAAATGAGGTTATAACATTTTCATCGGGTAACAAATATTTTTATGAATTTATCTAGTCATCACTCTAGTGGGTTTTTCCCAAAATGATTAAACATTTTGAGACTTAAAAAAATGAAATGTTTTAGATGTGTGTAACGGTTCTAAATATAGGCTTGAAAGTAAATGAGCTCGTAATTGTCATTTGGAAATTAGCTCCATTGTACGCATGCTGAAAAAGCTTTATTGGGTACTTAGGCGAGCTGTTTTTATACATTTGAGTTTTTCATTTGATGCATAAGGTTCTGTATGGAAGTTAATTGAAAGTAATTAGGTTTCGAATAATATTTTTGGTATTTTTAGCAACTAGGCAGCTCATCTGTAGCTCTGTGTAAGCTTTTCCTGCCAGATTGAAATGCCTCATAAAGTTTGAGTTGGCAGACAAACAGAGGAAGCATTTTGAACTAGCTTACCTATAATTTATCCCAAAATATGGAAACTGTTTATGTACAATTTTTCATGAACAATATTTTCTTAACCCTAACATATCAGAATCTTCCATGACATTGTTTGAAAAAATATAATGTTCCTGAAAATGATAAAGTGGACACAATTTATGGATAACAACTTTTTTATTTACTGTAAAGTTGACGTTTCTGTATAGGCCCTTACACCGTTGTCAAGCAAGGCAGACTAATGAACATGGTACAGAATATATATAGTACAGTGATCGCTCGCTATTGCGCTCTTCGATAAAGCGCTACTTCGGTTATTACGCGCGGTAACGCATGGCTCCCAAAATTTATGTACATTTTTAATACTGAGAGTTTTACACAGACATGATTGCATTGTTGTTCGTTGTTTATTTGCACATAACGCTTCTCATTGCATAATCAACGGTTTATCGCTGAATGGAGTTCTAATAATCTGTTTGAAAACATCCGCGGCAGGTCCCGGAAATACGATTGTTCTACTAGTTAACTTTTCACACTATACATCCTTTGATCGTAGAAGCGCATGCATGCAATAAAAGAGAACCACAAGTGAAGTTTATATTCTTAATTAGTGGGCAATCCAATTTAAGGCTAAACTGTCACACACATGTAGTTGCTGTCACAACACGGCGGTCATTCATTTCGTAATCGCGCTTTCGTAACATCGCCTGTTTTTTCCCCGTAGTTATAACAAGCGATTTCATTGGATTAAAATTTGTTTCTAATGACGCTTTCTTGCCGAAATCTGCTACAAGTTTCGTGATTGGTCAATTTTGAGCACGTGACCTCAGGCAGCCAATCAAGCTGTGATACAAAGCTCTTGTTTGATAAATTTCAGAAGTTAGCGAAAGATTTTTTGTTAAATCGTGTTATTCTGAACGTTTTAAGCAGGAAATCACGATATATATTAAAAATATGGAACTTAGCGAATGTATCGTGCTAAGTTACGAGCTGTGACAAAGATTTTTCATGCATATATTTTTGCATTAAACGTTGTGTCCGAGCCGAGAATTCAAGGCGACGAAAGCCGAGATGTCATTGGCTTACATTACACGCGATCGCACGAAACGATGCAAATAATAACTTAGATGTAAGTTTGATTACTTTTAGATATATTTTTGTTGATTTTATTTATCACTTTGTATAATATATTTAAAGATTTGCTTAAAATAGTCTTTATTTTGCTCTTTGACATGTTCGATGCGGACCCGTTGTCGAAATGTTTGTCTGAGAATTTTATTTTCAATAACATCGCGGGAAATAGTGAATAATTTTTTAATTTATTGATAAAAAATGATAAACTAGAATGGAATACGTATTTCAGACATTGTGAAATATGACAGATTTAATAAATGAATGATATTACAGGTAGATCTAGGTCCATAAAAATATATACTATTTTGACGTGACGTGAGATAAACACATAGGCCTATTGATGATTTGAGATTTGCCGAGCGCGCTCCCCCGCCTCGGCCTCGGTTAAACGGCTCATTGTCTATAACGCCCACCAATTATTTGGACCCCATTGGTAGCGCAATAGCGAGCGATCACTGTAGGTGGAGGATCATCTTCCCAAGGCAAGAGAGTTAACTGACTAGGTCCAGTTTCCACCCTTGCCGAACTAGGCTGGTATTATGGAGTTACATTTTGGATGGACTAACGAGTCTATGCATAGTCCAATCAAAATCGCGCACCAAAATCGAAATCCGGTTCGTAAACTATTGTGCAGGTTTCGGTGGATTGCAGGATTTGCAAAGCATGTGCACCGCCAACTCGTTGTCAGCAGATATTTTCAAAATCTTATCATGTTTTTAATTAAGGTGCTCACGTGATTTGATGCATTCCATGATGTAAGACCCGTTTCATCACAATATCAATCTTGATTATCGATCAGATCGTCCTGACTGGGCGCCACCATGTTGTGTAAAGCAAACGCAAGTGATACGAGAGGTGGAATCTGATTGGTCCATAGGAGAGGCTTAGAAGGGACATAACTGGTAATAGCCACTGGTGGCGCTACGATCGAGCCCAGTAATTCCAGCCTAGTTCGGCAAGGGTGGAAACTGGACTTTTAATGTCAGTTAACTCTCCTGCCTTGGGAAGATGGTGGAGGATTAACAGTAACAACAATTGCATACATGAGAAAATACTAGAAAAATCATACTTTTGCCTTAGATTTCAAAATAACATGAGCTATTTTAGAGAAGCAGTGACCCCAAAACACCACCAGGCTTTTCCAAGAGTACTAAGTGCTCTGTCCCAAATAATGTATATGCTGTTCTGTGGTGTGTCTTGTGCGTTGGGTGATAGACGCAGCATGTTAAACCACCTGACACATCTTCCCTGGTCGGGATGGTTGATGATGGTGACAAGACACAGGTGTGTGTGACTCTGTGTCAGGTTAAGTATTAGAATGAAAGGGGCAGGCATAATCGTACATCATCCTGAAGCAGTGTATGATAATTACGCTGACACGGTAAAGCTTGAGTTGCCATCTGGCTAACGTCCATGTTCATGTATTCTCACGGCCAAAAGAAACACGAACCATAGAAACAAATACAGAAGTATGTACGTTAAGAAGAGATGTTTCCAATGTGTACCACTTGATGACAAAACTAACTGACTGCATCGAGTATGGTTTTACGCCGCTTTTAGCAATATTCCAGCAATATCACGGCGGGGGACACCAGAAATGGGCTTCACACATTGTACCCATGTCGGGAATCGAACCCGGGTCTTCGGCGTGACGAGCGAACACTTTAACCACTAGGCTACCCGACCGCCCCGACAAAACTAACAATTTGTCAAGTGTTTCCACAGAGTGTCATTATTCTTATCACGATATGATGCACGTGATTTCACCCAGAGAGTGACAGATCAGTTGTTCAATCCCAAGTCACATCTTATCTATAGATGTTAAAAGATGGTACTTGTTGTTTCCATGCACTTGGCATGAAGAGGATACAGCAAAGACTGGTCGGCTCGGCGTCAGTATAGTGTGTCTGAGTGGGCTATCTCAGTAGGCTAGCATTATAAAACTGACAGTTATCAAGATTGGTACAAGCACCCTCACAGACGTACATGCACATCGCTATATATATGCAAAAATCATGAATGCGAGGCTAAGCCCTGTTTCACCTGACCCTTGAGGTGTCATCAATAGAGCAGGAAATGCTGACCTGTTTCATGAACACCTGGTGTCATCACTATAATACTTAACATTGATTTGCGGGTGTCGGCTTTTGATATTGTCCCATTTGTGAGGACCTAGTGTATATTGTGACACATGGTTCAAATATGGCTTTGTCAAATGCGCGAATAATTTTAATAATATGGATACAAAATATATTGCTGCCATTGTTGATGCAGACCAGGCATGTTCTAGCTACTGACTGCACAGGTCAAATTGTATCTGCACTGAAAACGAGACTGAAATTGTGCTGATATGATAGACTTTTAAACACTCATAACGGAAACTCAACGTGTAGATTGATGCATTTTGGTAACGTTGCAAAATATTCATGTGGAGGATACATTGTTTGATGTAATGTTTGATCAATGTCTGAAGACACATATGTACTGTAAGATACTGTAATTTATTGTATATCCATTTCCTACTGGACCATCGATCGTCTTACGACCTGGTCGGTCGGTACACACACAATTTCTTGATATCATTATAACAGTCTCTGCAGTACAGGTGTGCCTGTGTTTACCTGTAAATCGTGTGATGTTTAATCTATACATAGTGTATACTGTGTAGGTATTTCTACCTGTGTCAGGTGAAGAATGTATGTCACCACCTGCTGCCAATTTCATTAACATTTGGGACTGTGTCAAAATATTTTTGTTTTTAAAGATGAGAATAAATATTATTTCACATCACTGATCAATCCTTAAGTCAATAGATATATGTTGTTTTATATACCTGTATTTGGAATGAAGTTTATTCTAACTTTTACAGAAATGATATAAAAGATTTTGATATGGCCCCTCTGCAATATGTCACTGTATATATGTTAAGAATGTTTCAAGTCGTATAATTTTGTTATGTTACATGTTTAATATGCTTCAATATTCAGAAAATCAATTTTATTTGCATTAAATCTAATGAAGTGCAAATAAGTAGTACATTTTTTTGTAGGCAAGAAATATTTTTAAAATGTTGATATATTGAAATGCTGATCAATGTGAATATTGATGGCTAATGCATGTTCTTAGTTCGTTTGGGTCAACACACACAAGGAAAAAAACAATCTAGACTAAATGGAAGGAAAATGTAATTAGATAAAAATCATAAATTGTATACTTACAATACTAACACCAGTGGTTCTTGTGAATGAGTGTGCATGTTCTGCCTCATCCTCGTTTATCATGGGTAATATTTCTCCATTCTATTTTGATTAACACCCTGGACCATTCTCTGCTATGGATTTGTTTTAGCCCAGCTATAAGGACAAAAATAGATGTTCTATGAAATTATTTTTTTTCTTTCCTGATTTAAACAATTAGGCGGCAATATGAGATGGAGCTATGACATCACTTCCAAATAAGCTATCTTAGCGATTGAGCCCTAGGCCCCGTTCCACAAAGCGATCATAGAGCTAGGACTGTCGTAGGTCTGTTAAAGTGTGTGAGTTACGATCATCTTAGCGCTAAGAACACTTTGTGAAACGGGGCCCAGGGTATTTGTCATAACAATATTGAGATATATACCCTGGATAAAGGAGGATGTTTTTTTAGTTACTGTTACTATTTGAATGAAGGTCATGGTCACGATGACCGTCTTTGTCAATGAGAACTAAGGAGGCAGAGGGCTCGGAATGTGGTCCAGTGTTAGCATGGCGCCTGCACAACCTCCACACGTTCATTGCTAGGTGATGTATGTTTTATTTGTTTCGCTCACACACATGATTGTGAAAATCAGCGTAAGGGTTCCAACATCATTTCCATGGCTGAAAACACTTCCAATAAAACACAAAACGTCCTCATGAGTTTCAAATTGAAAAAAGCCAATGTATTCATTAAAGCCCATTTATTGCATATTGGCTTTTGAGATTTTTTTTGCCTCGTGTTTATTGAGACCTGAATTTCATCGTTGGATTGAAGTTTGACCCCAGAGGATTTCTCTGCACGCCTTGCTTTGATGGCCCTGGAGTCAGGGCGTTTATGTTCTTCCCAAACCTGGGTTGATGTGCTGTGATGAATATCTTCAACTGCTACATGTGATATAAATGGGTGAACCTGCTGTTCTAGTCAGAGGTTTAGTGGGAATTTGTAGGACCTTTGTGTCGGAATAACAACAAAGATGAATTAGGCACATTGTTGCTTATAGCTTTAATGTTGACGTTGTCTTGTCATGCATGAGCTTTTCGGCATATCTTAACTTGCACCTAGATTATATACCCAGAGGGGATACTGTTTCAGAGAGGCCCCAGACGACCTCATATTGTAAACCCTTGACTATAGTGGGATTGGGTGATCACTCTGAGATGGTGTGGATTGTTGATTTGCTTTCAGTCAATGGTTTGTCTGGTCCAGACTTGATTAGTTACAGATTGCTGTGGGTGAGTATGGTTTTATGCTGCTTTTAGCAAAATATTCCAGCAATATCACGGCGGGGGACACCAGAAACTGGCTTCACACATTGTACCCATGTAGGCAATTGAACCCGGGTCTTCGGCATGACGAGCGAACGCTTTAACCACTAGGCTACCAGACCACCCCTAGATTGCTGGAATATTGCTAACTCCCATTCTTTAACGCTTCGAACTCTTTACGGATAGCTGTGATTACAGAGATGTGTTCCCTAGAGATGAAGAGTGTAGATTCTATATTAACAACAGGGATTGGTGACATTATTTTTTTTCTGGGATTAAGGGAAGGCTGATGCATTAGTTTTCATTTCAGAGCACAACGAAGACTGTTGAGCATCATGCTCAGACATATAATACTATTTTCAGTATGAAACATGAACCGTGCTCATGCACTGTACATCTTGTTTTATTTTAAACAAAAGTCTTTGTGTCAAAATATATTTTGTGGTTAAAATATGTCACGGAAGTATATATATTTTATGTAAAGAAATATTTTGTTTTTTTAGATAATCACAGGCAGAAGTCTGGCTTTGACATCATAAATGTCATGCAGAACATTACTAGTCTGCTCTGGTCTCTGAATGTCAAATATTCCATGCTTTGTGCATGACAGGGGGGTTAATGATTCGCTGAATCAGCGGTCCTCACTCTCTGTAGTGTAATGCTCCTAGAGCAGGTGTATAGAACACCGACACTGACGGCCATGCAACATGTAAGTATTGGAATCCCCTATTGATTCTGGAAGAAGAAGGGACAGTTTGCAGAAATAAGACGTGCATTTACACCATTTTCCCATTGTAACCTTTGGCATTTTGTAGAAATGTGACGACGGTGCCAAATACTTTGAATACGAGTTGTGTGAAACTTGCGACTTGAGACATGTGGCCGGCTTTGAAAGTTGTAACATTAAGGTCAGTGGCGGGGAGAACAAAGGTATGCTTGCGACTTAAGGTCATGTGGACATTGGTGATGATCAGTATTCTTACTGCGGGTTGTATTGGGAAAGATTAGTCTGAATTAAATATTTTTTTATCACTTTTGGGTGTTTTGTAATAAGCAATTAAATACACAAATATTTGAAAGTAAGGAGTTAAGAATATGCAGATGAGTACTGTGTGATCATGGAAAGAATGAACTAATATAGAATGAAGTGTCTTTGTATCCTGTTGGGCGGTCGGGTAGCCTAGTGGTTAAAGCGTTCACTCATCACGCCGAAGACCCGGGTTTGATTTCCGACATGGGTACAATGTGTGAAGCCCATTACTGATGTCCCCGCCGTGATATTGCTGGAATATTAATAAAAGTGGTGTAGAACCATACTCACTCACTCACTCATTGTATCCTGTTGTTAACTGCCTTACTATGTATACAGGAGTGAGTGAGACTAGTTTAAGCAATATCTTAAGCTTAAACTTGAAATACCATTCTCCAGCTCAAAACCATCTTACTTAACAGTTTAGATAGTTATGTTTTTTAGCACTTAAGAAACATGATAGTTTTATTAAGGTGTCCTTCATTCTCCTAAGAAGAAATACTGTCTATTATTGTACATATTAAAGCCGCCATTTTAGTGCTCTGTGTCAATCATATATGTGTGTGTATACTTGTACGATGTTGGCATGTAATGTACAGTGGAAATTCTACAACAAACCACCATTATGTGGTGTAGAAGTTTGTTACATACTGATCATCAAACCTGGGTAGCGGAAATGAGAATACACCTGCGCATTCAAATATGATTCTGTTTTATTTACAAAAATATTTTGTGTTTTTTTGTGCCTGATCTAAAAACAATTTTTTTTATAAAAAGTAATTTCTGAATTTATGTTTCTGCATAGTATGCAGACACAATAATTAAACATTTACTCATTCAAAATATCTAGTTTAGAATACTTCCAACATTTAATCGATACCTTTAAACCGTGTGGATCAAATTACACCTTGCCAGTTATTAATCTCTATGTATATTTGAACCAATGAAATTTGAGATGATATGTCAGTTATTAGTTGCTTAAATGCATCGCTTCACCCATATCGTGTTATCACAGCCTGCAAATACACTAAATAGGTTTCGTTCATTCAGTGTGGCGGGTTTATCAGTAACAAAGTGACGATCTTCCAATCAGCACGTCTCCATCTGTTATCAACTGTCGATGTTACCATGTCTCCATTGCTTGACAGACAGTCGTGCACGTAGCGCTGACATCTGCTGTCGACAATTCTTTGAGACAATTATTCTGATTGTTTTTGAGGAAACAAAGAAAATCAGTGGATCACATGAGCTAAATACAAGTCCATGGCACTGCTGACTAGTCCACTAGCACCGCTCATGACTAGTCCACTAGTCAGGCCCAGTCTGGGATGTAACAGTACTTCATTTGGTGTGAAAAGTTCAGAGAACATTTTCATGGACTAGAGAGTTAGTACTGTGTCACACCCTGTGAGTAATATTTGGGGACATATACTAGTCCTTCAAACTTTTCACTGCCCTTGACTAGTTCACTAGTGACTAGTTTCATGTCAAGCCTGGAGAGTCTATGTTTTGCCTGCTTGATTAATGTGGAAACCTGTTATTTACAAACTACAGATAATTCCTTATGGTTCCTGCTTATGAAGACGGAGTAACAGAGGCCCCTGGAAGTGTGTGTACAGATTAGTTGATGTAGTGAGATTGGCGCCTGAAGGAGACGTGTAAGGAGCTTTCAGACATTTATTGGATTGTCTTTTATCCTGAAATTATTCCTGACAAACTCGACAGTGCGGTAATATGCCTGGAGGTTTGGCCATTCACTTAAAGGCACATCACCAGGATTGAGTGTCCCTTTGTGTTAAGGGCCCCTGTTGATGTCGTTACTGTCCAGTAACCACAATCTTCCATATCTTGATGCTGGGTAACTAAACTGGTAGCCAAGCTTGGTTACCACCGAGGACCAACTTTTAGGGTAAAACTGCCATTATTTCTATAAAAACTATTAGCTGTCTCAGTAGAGACTGATTGATCATCAGAAACCATCTGAAATATTTCTCTCAGTTCCACAAAGTCACATCCCCAGTGAACTAGGCAACCCTTAAGGGTCAGGCGGGTGGACAAAAGCGACACCCCCAAGTCCTTAAGGACCGGGCATCTTGAAAGCCCTGAGATAGGGATTTGTCCAGTGAGTGCGGCGAGTATGGATTATTCTAAGGGGCCTGTGCTGTCCATGACAGAGAAAATGGCCGAGGGATTCTATTGATCAGCGGCAAGCCTATAGAGTAACGGGCTCAGTTATTGTTCAGCGAAGGGGAAATGGATTTCGTGGTTATGATGGGGCTGCACCGGTCCAGTTCATTACGAGGTATGTGAATCCTGCGCGGCGTCTCGGACACGGGAGCTCAACGCGGGGATGTTTGTATTTCAGTCTCGTTGAGTTGAAGCTAGATTTAAGTTTGGTTTGTGCTATTAGCTTGTCTGTCTACCAGATTGGATGTACTGATCGAGCTATCTCCAGGATATTACCTAGCTATGAGGTAAGTCAGTGTGTGACTTTGTCATAAACCACTTGGCAAATTGAAAGAGTGTTGCTCAAAGATTTTTACATTCATATCAAACCGGCAATAATAGCAGTCCTTTGTCACCTACTTTCAGTAAGAAGATCTGTCACAGCAGTTGAAACTTTTTAAGAAGTGAATCTGATTGTGAACTTTCAATGATTCACTCGTCTATTTTGATGTCAGATTTTAGTGTTCAGACTAAAAAGTATAAAATCTTTCTGTAATTAACATTTAATAGTTTGAAAATTATATAGATTTGATTTCTGTGTCCAAACATATCTTTTGTAGAAAATATTTCTGAAAAACACTTCTATACATACCCTGGTAGTCAAATGTCTGTCAGTGACTGTGATTTTGTGCATTTTGTTCACACAAACTTTTTGAAAACATGCTTTTCTAAATACCCTGCAAGTCAAATGTTTGTGTCTGTGTTTTGTCTGTGATTGTGTCTGTGACTGTCTGTGTCGTCAATGTAGAAAAATGTTGGCAGGTGTTGTTTTAAGACTTACTAAGTAACTATCCAAAGATTGTTATACGAGATAGAGTTTGAAGGAAATGTGTGGGAAACTCGACATGATATTTACAAATATTCTGTGAAATGAACCTTAAAGTCCAGATACCTGTTCAATACAGGCATATCGTATCGGGTGACAGTTTACAGTTAATACAACAAACCTGCCTCCATCTTGGGAGAGCTGGCAGACATTGAGTGTTTGTTTTGAGAATCTGATAGAACAGTCTTCATACATCTCTTAGCAAAGGGAACAGTTAGAAGGTAATAACGTTTATGTTCAGCCATTCCGCTCTAGAGCACATAAACAGCTGATATCAACACCGGTTACAAGCCCTGGAAACTCACCGGTGTGGCCCAGTTAGAATAGCAGTTAAATTTGAACTTTGCTTGTCACCAAGCTCTGTGAAATATTATAGTCTGAACGAAATAAATATTTGTTTACCATTGCCTAATCTGTATTGACAAGAAATATAAAGATTATTTAGGATATTAGATATGAAACTGAGACTTGATATAGTATTACATACTTGAATGTTTGCTGTTTGATTTTGAAGATGATATTAACTTTTTGTTTAATAGAAAGTTGTATTGCATGTTTGATATGATTACATGATATTGTGTCATAACTTGTCATGTGCATGACAGGAATATGCTGCTGGCTACAAATTGCGTGACTGTTTGCTAATGCCTTGTCCAGGCTGTGAAGGACATTTTCTGCAAGGCTTCTGTCAGAAGCAAGTCCGTCACATGATTCCCGTGTCACTGGAGCTAAATCTATTCTTGGGGAAAAGAAAGGGAGGGATTTTATTCTCAAGTGATTCTCTGATTCTCATCTGATCCTGCAGTTGATAGCATTAGTGTCTTTCTTCATGCTCTTTCAACCTCTGCAGCCATCTTGCACAAAGGCATCTCGGAGGGGGCGAGGCAGTGTGTTGTGATGGCACAGGGGTAAGAAAATACAAAGCACATTAGATTCTTTCTCATTTGTGATGTAATGAACTTAAGATTTAAAGATGTTTGTGACACAAATCCCTAGGATCTACTGCAAGGTTATATCACAGGGTTGTAGCCAAGTACTCCCAATCTTGAATCTTGTCTTTAATCATATCTGATAAATGTCTGTTTCCTATGGTGTACTGATGACACAAGTTAGCAATGTGAGTAAGGGACTGTCATTTATTATTGGGAGGTGGGAGGGATTGGTTTTATGACTGTATCATATTTTGCTGACTCCTCAATTTATGAAACATATTTTCATGGTCCTCAAAATGCCTAAATTCCAGTATTCCCTCTTTTAGGAACGCTCGTATAATATCCTTTTTTATGTAAAAAAATGTACGGTCCGATGCGACAATGCTACCTTGCTGCCTGTAATTAGAAGCCATAGAAAATGGGTAAACCGACACAATGTTATCTATGACCTTGAACCTAAAGATGCAGTTAATCAAATCATCTAAATTGGATCAATGTCTGACCAATCTCTCAATGACTGCTTTCAGGGTCTATATTTAGTACAAATTCAATTACATTTGGTTTGAGGGAGTACAACATCACTTACTGTTCAATAACAATCAAACACATTTTAAACATGGAGTCCACTAATCATGTACTATATACTGAGTGCAGCTTTATGTGCTGGTAAAGACTATGTTGCCTTGTCAGGGAGAAGGGTTTCCAGTCTGCTAAGGTGCTGGAATTTGCTATGCAGAGTTGCATCCCTTAGGTGTGCCAGGAACTGGGTTTGAATCCCGGTTCACCCTGATTATGTTTCTCAGTTTGTCAGCACCATACACGTGCTCATGGGTTTCAGCGAAGTGGTAAATGTCTGAGACCTGCATCACTTAGGGTTTTCTTCCCACATTAAGCTGACAGAATTGTTCAAAGCGGCATTGAACCCAACTCACTCACTCACTCACTCACTCACTCACTCACTCACTCACTCACTCACTCACTTCATTGCACAGAAATGTTGTCACAGGAGAAAAGCTTACTCACCGAAATAGCATAGCAATACGTATTGTTTGTGTTTACCAGTTTTAAAAATGTTTTTAAGATATCGTTATTCAAAAGCCAAGGACTGTGAACCTATCTGCCTGACTGTCATCCAGCCGACATGCAATGTTCAATGTCTGGCTGACTATGGGTCAGTGCCCTTGACCTTCCTTCATGAATACACACAGGGTGCAGGAACATGCCTGCTGAGGAGGATGTCTGTGTCTGTGTCTGTGTCTGTGTCTGTGTCTGTGTCCCTGTGTCTTCAGTGTACAAATATACAGTAAAACAATATATAGTGCAAGAAGAGGCTGACTGAAGGGAGGTTCCCCTGTGATTCCAGGCAGGTAGGAAGTGTTTAGTCTACTGGTGTAAATCACCATTGCTCATATTGTTGTTGAATAGGAAGTTTTGATTTACAATGTCTTTGTATAAAGGTAATCTGGCAAAGTTAGATGTGAAATATGATCCCGGTATTGTGTGTTTGCGCTGTATTTTGATGCTGTAAGTGTGGATACTGACTTTGCTAACAAGAACTTTTGGGGGACATTCATTTCCGATGAAGCTTGTTCATCTGATCATCCTCCCTCACCTTGGATCTGTAGTAGTTGGTGACATCAGCTGGAGCAATATGTGATGCAGCATTGACAGAAAACCTTTGCTTTCGTACCTATGTGTTTGTTAATATCGTATTCGACGTAATAACTGCCCAGGGCGCTCTCAAAATTAGAAATAGGGGGTTCTTATTAGAATAATATTTTGGTGAAAAAAACAGAGTTGAAAGATTTATGCTGGTTTATGCTGACAGCCTTAAATGTTTATATACAACAGATATATTTTTTTACCAGAATTTAATTGCCCATAATGAAGGGTGTTATAACACTCAAGTGCGTATTATACGCGAATAAATAAGTCTTGTGTACATTGATCAATCAGAAGGGGAGCTAATTGGGATTGTTCACTAGCCAATATATTAGCAAATATCTTATCAGAGCAGGGCGCTTATTACGTCGATTACGGTACTACTGGTAGATCCAGAATCTGTGCGCCCCTTTTTTCAAACACCAAATATACCAACTTGTGTTGTGGTGTTATTCACTTCGTGACATGGGTAAAATGGGAAACCCCTTTAAATTTGGGACTCACTTTAAATTTTAAATCACAGACAGTACCAAGTAATGTAATAGC
Organism: Haliotis rufescens; assembly: GCF_023055435.1. NCBI lineage: Eukaryota > Metazoa > Mollusca > Gastropoda > Lepetellida > Haliotidae > Haliotis > Haliotis rufescens. The sequence goes on along the minus strand of NW_025964223.1, from coordinate 1,588,280 downwards.
CCCTCCTTTGCTCCTCCACTGCATAGCTCTGTCCTGCACACAGCCAGTGCCTGTCACAGTCCATTAGGAAACAGGTTCATTTTGATCAGATTGTAGATTTGTCAGGGAAATACAATGGTTTGTGATACAAACATGGTTCCTGTTCGACTGGCTAGGCACCGGGAATTGTTTGTTTGTGGTTACATGATACTGCCTTGTGTCATATTTGGTTGTGAGTGTTTGTTTCTTGTTTCACACCGCACTCAGCAATATTCCAGCTATATGATGGCGGTCTGTAAATAATCGAGTATGGACCAGACAATCCAGTGATTGACATCATGAGCATCGATCGATTGGGATCGATGACATATTTCAACCAAGTCAGCTAGCCTGACCACCCGATCCCGTTAGTCGCCTCTTATGACAAGCATAGTCCATTTTACGGCAAGCATGGGTTGCTGAAGACCTATTCTACCCCGGATCTTCATGGGTCTGGTTGTGAATGATATTGACGTTTGCTTGAATAGCGAATCATAAAAAATGATAAGTCCTTGAATTGAACATTCCTTCGCCAAAACACATAAAGATTTATTCTAATCAAAGATTTTCAAAGACAACTGAATGAATGTCTAACTGTAGAACCGCAAATACTCACAAGTTCTGATAATCATCTACAGACAAAACAAAGGGAAGGCAGTCCTTATCAGCAGCGTTGGCCTTATCAGATTGTACCAACAAACGTGCAGGTCAGTACAACAAGGACCTTAGCGTGCTTCTTACAGACAGGCTAACAATCTGTGTTCACACAAATATGTTATCAGTCTCATGCCTAAGTAAGCTTTTGAGACTGGTCTCTCTGCTTTGTTTCTCTGAATGCTGTTGCTGATTATAAATGACTTGTCGAAGGTTACCTGCTTGAGTGTCATGGTAGATCGTATTCCCAGCAGCCTCTGTTTGGGGATTTTTAGGGTGATCTTGGCCTTGTTTGTTTTCTGCTGGTTTGTTTGTATAGATAAGTTTTTCAGGTATAGAACAATCATGAAAGCTTTCACGGTGTTGTACCGTTATGAGTCATAGAAAAATGGATGATTTTACTGTTGGACAGAATTAAAAATGTGTCTGAGAATTGTAGTTTTTCAAAATATTATCTTACTTTCACATACTGTATGTTACTCAGTGCAAGCAGAGTGAGTGAGTGAGTTTGGTTTTACGCCGCTTTTAGCAATATTCCAGCAATATCACGGCAGGGGATACCAGAAATGGGCTTCACACATTGTACCCATGTCGGAATTGAACCCGGGTCCTCCGCGTGACGAGCGAGTGGGCTGTAAGCGGAGGTTTTAGACCAAGATCTAAGAGAGAGAGAAGGAGGTCGACAATACCCTAAACCATTAAAGTCTACATCGAGTATATAGTATATCTATAGAAATCTGCCACTGAATATACTAACAGTCTGTTTGTATGTTGTTCATACATACATTGGAAGAAATATCGGAAAATTGTAGTCATGCTTAATATAATCCTAAGGATACTTTTATGTCTCCATGATAAAATTACAAGACTAATTCTCATGATATGATATAAACATATTTATTTCCATAAAGTGGAGGGATTGGCAAACAAACAAATTGCTGAACTGAATGCCTCTCCCAAACATGATCCACATAAAAATTACAATGTATTGAAAGTAACATAAGAAATGGCATACATTATATAACTGACATTAAAGTAATTTGATAATTATTGTTCTGTAAGTGTTTTGTGACTCAATTATCTTTCGTAACTACAGCTATTTATGTATTATTTACATCCAGCACAACAACATCACAGCATCATATTGCACAACCAACATTGCTTTAAAAAATATATATATAATATATGTCAAGTGTACATTTAAATGAGATGACATTTCTGATTATCAACAAGTTTAGTAGTATATTGGAAATTCTTTTCAAGCTTTAGAAGTATAAGACTAATATTATGTTTTCGTCTCAGGAAATTGTTACCGCTCCCAGTACAATGTGTTTAGCTACCTCGACGGATAACAATCTGATTTCATGTCTCAGCGGTTTCATAGGGGAAGGAGGTTTAACATCACCATGTACCGAGGAATGTGTTGAAATATCGCACAGGAGCTCCCTCAAGCGGAGCATTTATTTAGAGACAGGAACCCTAGGGGGTGATATAGGGAGTGGATGCTTGTCACATGCTTATCACCACAGCACCAACACTCCCAGTCGCCCTGCTGTCAGCCATACAAGCTTTGTGTGCCATGGTTCTTCAAATGTCACTGTATAATGAAGAGGAAGAGTTTATTTACTGACCCCAATAAAAGTGAAGTGTCGTCCCTGTAAGTTTATTTTCTGCTTCATGCATGTTTTGGTAGGAAGTGGTAATCCATGGGATTTGTTATGTTGAAAACTTTTAGTCATATGAAATGATGGTATTAAGTCATTTTGGGTGAACAAAAGGAATGTAATTGCAGAATAGAAAGAAATAATGATATAATTTTTAAAATTGGACATTTTTTGTTACTGTAATGGTATTGATGTGGGCAGGTTTTCTTTGATGATAACGTTTTTGAGTATTCCACCTAAGATGAGACTTGGTTCTGTTGGACAGTGATGAGCGATGGTGCTTCATCATCATGCTAGTGAAAGAGAAAAACTTCCCCATAAATATTTCTTTGATATTATCCAAATATTTTTTAAAACTCAAATACATTTCTATATGGTGATACGAAGGACTAGAATTGTGAAAGTGAATATTTATTAATCAAGAAATGATCCAGCTCAATTTTAAAACAAAAAAACATTCTAATATTTTTAATAATGTTCCATTTTGTCCATATTTCATGTATTGACTCAGCTTTGCTCACATGTTCACAATTACTAATGGATGTTTCATATCAAAGAATGGCTACACTTCAAACATACCAAAGATTGCAAACGCCACTTCAAAATTGATCCCAATTCCTTGACTCTACATGTGGAATTGAATGAAAATCCCAGATTAAACAGACCCTTTTTCTACAGTGAAAATGCCCACTAAACACACACAGCTGAGACAAAAACAGCATTCTGAACATGATTATAAGAAGTGAAAATCAAACTGAAATGAAGTAAAATGAAATGATACAAAAACATTAGTCGTCTTCATCTCCATTTAAATTAAATTTTTCAGGTTTTAGTTTGATTGGCATTGATTCCCTATGTTTCATTGTTTGCCCAGCATCTTCTTGGCCATCATCACCCAACAAGACAGGTGCCCCGATTCTACCATCAATCAAACCCTGATAAACATGTCAAGGGGTTTCAAAACTCTGAGATCAAACTTTAACTGGTTCTCCATGCGCCTCTCCTCGGTTCCATAATGGCTGTCTTTTTCTCCATTACGTCCCTGGTCGATTTCCTACACTCTTGAATGTCTCAATTTCCATCAATTAATATCGAGGGGATTTGAATAGACAGTAATGATTTTTCAATTTGCATCCTTATGCAATGTGCTTGTTGCATTCAGTAGACTGTATTGGATCAATGAAGCTTGCAGCTTGTTTGCTGGCTGTTTTGGTAAAGTTTGTCTCAGTTTGACAGAGACTTACAATACAATTCTGTATAAAGCTTACATTTAACAGTGAGATGTGATCCACGCCCCTGTAGTAGTATCGATCAGGAACTGGTTATCTTGAGATATGAATGATACAGGCTCCTACATCCGAGAGGCGATGCATGGAAGGCCGGGATGGAGAGACACGTTCCACGGAGTCTTGTTACCAGAAAAACTTTCCTTCATTTGTTTCTCTTTTTTATTTTGTTTCCTGAATTACAAAAGTGCCATGTTTTCGCATTTGATGTGTTTTTTCTTATTTTATAGATGTGGTGTTGTTGCAAAAGGAATGTTATTTTTTATAGGAGGTTAAAAAGTTGAAATATTGCTTCAAGTGCAGAGTTATTTTGTAGTTGATTGTTGATATTGTTTTAATGGTTGAACTTTTTAGTATCATCATCATTTGCTGTTTCTTTGTGAAAAACTATCAACTATGTCCTTAAGTGGCAGGCTATGTAGCCCAGTGGTTACAGCATGTCAGGCCAAAGTACTGGGTTTGATTCCCAGTATGTGAAGCCCATTCTTGAGATCTCTGTCATCATAGTGCTGGGGCATTGCAAAGTACACTCACTCACTCACTCACACACACACTCACTCACTCACCCAAACACTCACTCACTAACTCACTCTCACACTCACTCACTCACTCACTCACTCACTCACTCACTCTCACACTCACTCACTCACTCTCACACTCTCTCACTCACTCACTCACTCACTTACTCACCCACCCACCCACCCACCCACCCACCCACTCAATCAATCACCAGATGCAAGGACAAAATGTCAATACAATCTCTTTAAGGGAATGAATCCAGCTTCATTTAGAAGTATCAATACAACAAATAGAATCATTGCCCGAATCATGTACCCTTGGCAGGAGAATATTGACCGTTTGAAGTCAGATGATACAGAAACCTTTTTTCCAACACTTTTGAAATGAATTTGCAATATTACCAAACTAGTTTAGGGATGAAGATCCAGTTCACATGTGAGTTTGTTTTGCACGCCAGCACTACTCTATATAACATTCTATAATGCCCTTTAATGGTTTTCAACAGAGATGCATTAGCCTTTGATATGGGGAACGGCCAATGATATCGGGGAAGAATATGGGTTTGGTAAAAACAGGGCTATCATTAGACATGGCGCATGTTTCCTTCATTTGTGCTCATGGAACATTGGAAAACAACACACAAGATAATTATCTCATGAATTTTTAAATAAAACCATTGCTTTTGATTTTGAGAATATTCCTGATTTCAGAAGAGTCCAGGAAATTAACTTGGGTATTCTTGAGACACAGTGTTTACATCCATCAAATTCAGTTACATTCTTGGGTTGAGTTGATGTGCTTGGAGCCAGCGGCATTAATAACCGTTATGAACCCTGCAACTGAGCATTCTTTTGAACATAGCTTTTAAATGGTACTCCCTCTTTTATGTTTTATTCTGCCTGCGTTCTGAATTGAATACAGTGAGCAACTCATGGAAATAGATTGCTTTGGTGTAAATTTGCCGATGAAGTGTCAAACACATCACAATATTCTCCCGAAGAACCAATTTCGGGGTGATTATCCAGCAATCCTGCCGAGTAATCTTGTACTATTGAGATGTAAGCTGGTCATACAAGCTCAATTGACTGCTTATTGGCTCTGCCAGGGGACACTAGATTTGACCTTCATTTCAGCAGATGAGGGTCGTGCCAGATGGACTGGAGGGGACCAACTTCAGCTGCTGAATCTCATGGAATGGATGATTTGTCCACAAGAACTCTTCCCTTGTGTTGATTATTGAGTTCTGTCACAATGACATGCATCTGTGAGCGAGTTGGGTCCGATCCCACTTTGGTCAATATTTCAGTTAATTCACTGCCTGACATATAAGTGAGTGAGTGAGTGAGTGAGTGAGTATGGTTTTATACCCCTTTTAGCAATATTCCAGCAATATCACGGTGGGGGACACAAGAAATGGGCTTCACATATTGTACCCATGTCGGGAATCGAACCCAGGTCTTCGGCGTAACGAGCGAACGCTTTAACCACTAGGCTACCCGACCGCCCCCAGACATATCAAGGTGGACAGGGGTGATAGTCACCATTTTAGTGAAACCTCGCAACCACGCCACATCTGGGATTCAAACCCACAAACACAAGATACAGTGATCCCTCGCTACAACGCTACCTTTGTGGTCCAAATAATTGATGAGTGTTATAGATGATCAGCGGTTTAACTGAGATGGAGTTTTACGGGGTATGTATTTGTGTGTTATGCAACTCAGCTCACGAAGGGGATACGGATGAACCAGTTGTCTATGGTGCCACAATCCTGTGCAGAGTTGCTTCCCTTGTGCATGCCAGGAACCTGTGATCACTGGTTTGAATCCTTTATGCCTAAGACCTGCATCACTTTGATATTTCTTCCCACATGAAGCTGGAACACTATGATGTAACTGAAATACTCACCAAACTCCCTCACTCAATCTGTAAAGTACCCGTGAAGACCCGGGGTAGAATTGGTCTTCAGCAGCCCATGCAGGCGACTCTGCTTGTTGTAAGAGGCGACTAACGGGATCGGGTGGTCACGATCGCTGACTTGGTTGATGCATGTCATCGATCCCAATTGTGTGGACTGATGCTCATGATGTCAATCACTGGATTGTCCTGGTTTATTTACAAATTGCCGTCATATAGCTGGAAAATTGCTGAGTGTTGCGTCAAACAACAAACAAACAAACACTCACTCTGTAAAGCAACTAGTGGAACAGGCCATCTCTGGTGGTACAATGGCGCTTGCTAGGTAAGCCTGGCTGCTGTGTTACAACAAATCAGCAGCCATTAAGATTCTTTGACACTAAGATTCAAATGCATTTTCTTCACCTGAAAACAAAGTGATGAAACAAGAACCTTGTCTGAGAACTACAAATAGAGAACCGGTGTTGTTAGCATCCCCTTTAGTTCCTGTGTGATTGGCTGTTTTGTCGGGGCAGGAGATAACAAGCGGCTTCCACCACATGCTCTCCTCCAATTCAGTTCAAGATTCAAGATTGAACCTGCACAGCCATTAGATTCAATACACTTTTTTCACCAACAATGGCGTCCATGTTGGGCTGGAAGTAATAACGACTTATGCTGATCGGAGGTGAATTGTCTGTATAGAAGCAACCCCTTCCCATGTGGCACTGGCCACGTCCATGTGTGCACACTTTGATCTGGGATGACGTCTGCTGTGCTGGAACATGTCTGCTGCACACAGACGTCTGCTCTCAGCAAACAGACTCAAGAATGAATGGCCTGTTATGTCTACATATATGAATGATGAAATGAAACTTGAATATGTTTTATTTGGCTGCATATTTTGGGTGAAAATAAGAGTAGGTGGCATCTGCAGGCAGTTCCAATCATTTTCTTCCTGTTTGTTCGTCATATCGGACATATGGATGGAGTATTCTCTGAAAGGAGAATAATCAAAGTTGATGGGCTGTTATATTGATAATGGTACCACCGTGTCAGACACATTAGCAGATGAAATATGTATGGGCAATTTACTGCATCATGGTCGGAAAATGCAGAAGACGTTCTCTCCAACAGCTACTCTGAAGATCATACTTTTTGAAAGTATACTTGAAGAAGTATTCCTTCAAGAAAGGGCAGCTGTTTATGAATTACTATATTGTATTATCATACCAAGATGCTGCACCGTTTTACTGGAATCCTGGGTTTGTGTGACCTTCAGACTTAACTGTGGTTGTTGGCACCGATGTCTGCTGTTGATATGATGCTGATGCCGTTGCCGTTGCCACTGCAGCATGATTTGCTGCTGATGTTTATCATGTTCTGGGGCTGTCCCCCTTCCTATGTCCTAGGGAGATGGAGGGTCCCCTATAATTGCCATCCCTAGAGACAGCACATCACTCTCTGGCGGAGCCGTGATTCTGGATCAGCACGCATGACTACCTTTAGCTTCACCAGAAAGTCCAACCAGACAAAGTATTGAGTCAAGGAGAATGTTGAGAATCAAGGAGAATTTAAAATGATCTTTACTATGTGCATCAGTGCTTGTGTCATAGAACTAACTAGAATGGCTAAAGTTAGAAACATAGCGATTGATAGAACTAGCGTTGCACAGTGATTGACAGTATATCAGTGATAATTTTAAATATCAATAGTTGACATCAGTAGCACAATACTCTGTTAAAAGTCTTCATGGAGGTAATGAGATGTAGAGGTACTGGGAATGGTTTTATGCCATTTTTAGCAATGTTTCAAAACGAACACTGGGGACATCAAGAACTGGCTTCAAACATTGTATCAATATGGGGAGTCGTACCTAGATATTCGGTAAATTACCACTGTCTACGTTTGTGAATTCTCACAGTTGTGAGACATGATGTCATGCTAGCATGCCATGATGTCATGATACTTCTGTGATAACTGAGCCCGTCTTGTTAGCAGAATGTGGAATAAAACTGATGAATATACATAAAATTTAATATATTAATGAATGTGGTATCCATTTCAGCAAGTTGAATGACACATTTTTTCTGATCCAATCCCATTTAACAACGCTACTCAACCAATCAGATTTCAGCACACACTCACATTTATTTCACAATTTCCACCCCAAACCAATTGAAGCATCACAATTGTCCCCTGGTGCAGCCAATTGTCACCAAAGGAGTGAGTGAGTTAAATTGCTGCTTTGAACAGTATTCTAGTTATATCATGGCATGTCAGCTTAATGTAGGAAGAAAGCTCGAAACGATGCAGTCTCGGACATTTATCACTTTGATGAAACTCACAAGCATGCTTGCAAACCTTAACAATCAGAGCGAACCAGGATTCGAAACCCCCAATTTATGGTGTGTCCAAGGGACGCAACTCTGCACAGCGAATTGCGGCACCTGAGATGACTGGGCCACCCATGCCCCCGTGTCTACCAACTACTTGAGTTTTTGGGTAAACCTTGACTTGATAATCCTTAAGTGGTTTGAACCATCCTTGTCAAAAGCAAGAAAGTATGTAAATAATTGTGCTTATTTAACAGTGAAGTCCACAACAATCCACAGCACAAAATACAGAGTTTACATGGGATAAACAATTCTTGCCATGAAACATCGTAAAATTGTAACAGGAAGAGTGATGAAAACAAAGTGTCTTCTTGGGCATTTGACCTTGGGATGCCCTTGAATGTGTGAAGTTCAAACAATCAATAAAACAAATCTTAAAAGGCGGAAAATTTGAAGAATTATCAAGAGCGTTGGCCCTTGTAATGAAGTAATTAAACAGAACATCTGCTGCAGTGGCTGCCGGGAAGGGAGGACATTGTATCAGGCTTCCGCTGGTTATTCCGAAGTACCCCTGTGCACACATTGATTTCAAGCCAATGTTGTTTGTGCTCATTGCAACATATCGAACATTGTGAACACGTTTAACTTTTTTGTGTGGCTGAAAAAAAGGTTTTGCCCTAAATCAATATAAAAATATGCCTGACAAGGAAATTGAGATTAATCAGGAAATTGTTGTTGCATATAATGGCCGATTCTGATGATGTAGCGTGTCAAATGATCGGCAGTACTTCAGCAGGGGTAACATGTAATTCGTAGGTGGCCATAAAACTACATTCGTGAACCTATCGCAGGAAATGTTTTGCAATGGATTTCTCAGCTGATTTACAGTTTTAAAATGACATTTATGGCTTAAATATTTAAATCTTCTCACAAACTGCAGGATTGCAAGAAAATTGGGGCAGAAAAAGAGAAGCTGTTGATTCAGGTATATGGTTAAAAATGTCCGTGCCAGGGAAAGAGGGTCCTGTGACATGTTAAATGAGACAGTCTTCGAAATGGGGAAATATAGACATCATCAGGAATCATTGCAGGATCAGTATCGCCACCAGGTATTCCTTCAAGGTTTGTTTCTTAAAATTACACAGGGAATTATATATATTTCTTTTCCTTTTTTAAACACATTCCCTAAATTTTAAATCATATTATCATGGCCGATGGATATGATAATTATTAGGACAAAACATTCCGTATAAACCATACACAGCCATAATGGAGGATCACTGCAATGAAGGCTTCTCAAAGAGACTGGTTCTTGGCTGTATTTATGCTGCAACCCTTTGTCAAATTGTGATTCTTCATGCAATATTTCCAGTGCCCTTTTATATAACGCTGACTACTGATGCACTTTTTAGGGTAATAATACACTTTGGTCTAAATAAATCTGGAAAAATTACAAAATTGATGTTGCACCTTTCAACTCTTGACATTAATGTCACCAGAGATTTGAGAACTAGTCAAACTATAAACCCATCATTGTAAGGTAGGACAGAGAGACAGATATTTGATTTCTACATTTAGGTATGTCCACAATGATTAATTAACATTGTTGGCGTTTTCAAGAGCTTGGATGGAAAAGCTATCAGTGACAAACCCCTACAGATTTTGGATGAAAACCAGAATATCCATTTTCCATTAGAGAGAACCGAAGCATCGTATCCTGCTAACCACTGACTGACACCAACCGCTATTGAGTTCAGATTACCAGCGTGAGAGAGGCTATTGCTACTAATCTTCTGTAATCCTTGGGATAAATGACCTTTTTGTAAGTGAATATGAAGCCTGTCAAAAAATTAAAGAAACTGTCAAAGACTAATGCCTAATCATAACCCGATGCCATCATTTGTTCGGGCTTTGAACTGTGTGGCCGACTGTTAACGTCCCTTTGGGGGCTATCAGTATGCTTGGCCCTTGCTGTGTCGTGTTGATGGGATCCAGGGATACGGATAGAGACCAATCAATGCAGAGGACTCGGACCAAATTAATACTCAGTTCAAGATGGACCATGATCATGTGGGATTTGTCAAATGAACTTTTCAAGGACAGGTTCGACCTTAGTGGTATAACCCAGCAGTAGTTTGGCTTGTTTCCAAGTTTGTGTCTTTATGTGTTTTTGTCCACTACATCAGGAATATGGCAGATGGTTTCAGGACCAGTTTCCTTTAACAGCTGTACGATGCATGCCTCTTTATGACTGGACACCATGCTGATGCAACGTTACACTTTAACTCACTTTTCATAGATCAACTATCACTTAGAGACATATATCAACTATTACTTTCAGACATATGTCAACTATTACTTACAGACATATATCAACTATTACTTATAGACATATATCAACTATCACTTACAGACATATGTCAACTATTACTTACAGACATATATCAACTATTACTAGTAGATATTTTTCAACTATCACTTACAGACATATGTCAACTATTACTTACAGACATATGTCAACTATTACTTACAGACATATGTCAACTATTACTAGTAGATATTTTTCAACTATCACTTACAGACATATGTCAACTATTACTTACAGACATATGTCAACTATTACTTACAGACATATATCAACTATCACTTAAAGACATATGTCAACTATTACTAATAGATATTTATCAACTATCACTTATAGACATATACTACACAAAATAAATTAATGATACCCATTGTTTTATATTACTATAGTTAATCTATCATGCCTTAACAGATAACTATAGAAATATGAAAGAATCAGGTGATCCTCATCTTTTTTGAGTAGTATATATCAACTTATCACTTATGAACATGGAAAGGAGGAATGTATCTTGAATCTTCAAGAAATGGAAAATGTGGATCTGTCAATTTGAAAATAATCTTCTGTAGAGGTGTGAGAGAGTTCTTTTTATCATTGTTTATAAATGTTTAATAAAATGTCTTCTCTCGCTGAAAGGACTTTCCCATTTCACCATGCACGAAGAAAAGTGGAATTATAGAAATGCAGATCATAAATTTTGTTTCTGTTTATTTTGTAACATTATGAATTTTAAGTCGACAAGTTAGTTACAAGAAATATGTTCTCAGTCATATTGAATAATATTTCATGTCTTTTGTGAGCAGCTTTCCTTTTTTATTATGCATTAAACTTTTATCATACAAAATCAGAAATAATTTTTCTTGGCCACTAATGGATTTATTCCAGCGTTGCTGTATAATCTGCTACAAAAAGTATGTTATTGTGACACAAGTGAAGACAAGATTTCCGTAGGAAATACGTCCAGAACTGAAGACCATGCAGGCCGGCACCCAGCTGTCTGTGTAGATATGGCAAGAATGCAAGAAGTTGACAAATGAGCATCTTTCTATTCAGATGGCGTTATCACTTGCTTATTACAGATGACATTGTGCAGTGCTAAGAAAAAAATATCAGGTGATATTCAAAGTTCACAGACTTGTGATCAGGGTCAAGCACCAATGGTGGTGGGAGAAGAAAGATATGGCTTAGTCACTCTTTATAGCGGTGCCGGTGGTCTGGATCTTCATATAGATAGGGAAACAAACATACTCAAAAGAATATCCCAAGCAAGTATTCAATTCTTTGGCAAGTCAAGAATTCTTCATGTCTGAAAATGGAAGATATTCTCTGGACATTCGAACATGTAATGAATAAATAATTTACAAAAAGTCTCAAACTATTATCATTTGAGAGACTAGATGTTAGTCTATAGTTGGGCCTGGGCACCAATGGACTGCCCAGGTAATATTCTCAGGATGAGGGGGAAGAGGAGATGCTGGGGCTTTTTTAAACATATTTTTTTGAGACAGAATATTTTTTCATTAAGCACTTGAAGACACACTCTTGTTTCGTTGACAGGATGAGCCACAACTCATTATTTGTCAGGACATCCGGCATGCAGAGGGAATCCTTTTTTCCTAAAACCTGAGGACAAATTATTTTTTTCAAACATTTTTGGGAACAAATTATTTATTTTTTAAACTTCCCAGCACAATAAACAGGGTACAACCTAACAAAGTTTCACCGATCTCATCCCATCCAGGGGACAAACAAAGCCAGATGTCCTCGCTTACCGATTCTGTTGCTTGCAGGAATGTCACCAAGGTGCTGAATTTAGACATTGCTGACAATGATCCCTGTCTCCGCGGTATATCACATTTATAACATGGCACATTCTGTTTTAATCATCATCATCAATGTGTAATATGAACATTTCATATCCTTCAAATCTGGAAAGATGTTTGTCTCCAAAACTCTGCCTCATCAACCTGTCTTGTGATGCAATGATACCACCGGTTAGGCAGACAAAGCCATCAATCACGTGTATCCACAGCCTCCATGATCTCCCCGTCACAAGCCGTACCGGGTGTCATGTGTGGCCATTACTGCCAGACCTGCACTGTCATTTCCATAAATGTCTTGTGGATGGCAGCAATCGGCCTAATGACACCCCACCCACGTCTCTAGCGCCGTGGGTGATGTCACAAAGGGAAATGGGATACCACAATTAAACTATTCCCATCTTTCGGAAGAACATCTGGCCATGAATGTCTGAGCTGACATTAATGCCAAGATATTGATACATTCTGAAGCCAACAGAGACAATACTTGCCCAGAAGCTGTTCTGGAACATTGGCTGTGGAGTTCTGATGCATGTCTCTGTAGATTCGTTCTGGTGGCACTTTTCATTAAAAGCCAAAGTATGACTTGTAGGGATTTGTCCTGCATCACCTGTCTTCATTCAGAGGCATTATGTGTCATCTGCATGAAAGCTGTTCGTATCATGACATCTCATTTGTTGCGAATCAGTATGGATGAGGATGTTTTCTCAGAACAGAATAGGAACAAATAGGTTTGGAAGAATTGGTTGGTTTGTTGTTTAACGCCTCACTCAGCAATATTCCAGCCATATGACGGTGGTCTGTTAATAATCGAGTCTGGACTAGACAATCCAGTGATTGATATCATGAGCATCGATCCATGCAATCGTGATTGATGACATGCTTCAGCCTGACCACCTGATCCCGTTAGTCGCCTCTTACAGCAAGCATGGGTTGCTGATAACATTTAAGATCCATTTCGGTCCATCTGTCCAAAGATTAGAACAGTGTCAGAATTAATAACCAAAGATCACAACACAGTTATTAATATAATATATTTGTTTAAGCAAAGAGAGGCGGTTGGGTGGCCTAGTGGTTAAAGCATACGCTCATCACACAGAAGACCCGGGTTCGATTCCCATACATGAGTACAATGTGTGAAGCCCATTTCTGGTGTCCCCCGCCATGATATTGCTGGAATATTGCTAAAAGCAGTGTAAAACCATACTCAATCACTCACTTTAAACAAAGGTCATTCATGATGAGGGCAGACCAATTGTGTTTGTTTTACATATATTATTTTAATAAGTCTTTTAATAAACAATGTGTGTCATCTTAAAGTTTAAATCTTAATTTTAAACTTATTCATATATTTGATCACCCCAAAGTGTGATCTCCAGTCACTGCAAACACATGAGGGAAGAGCTCACATCTTTATATGTGAATATTTAATTTTTAGCCATCCTAATTTTTAGCAGGTATGGTTTTCTGTTAAACCAACCAAAACTAAGAAACTATTTTACAACATATCTAGTTCCAGAGATGTAGCGTAACTCTAGATTATGTGTTGGTAAAACATCGGACAAATTTCTGTCAACCCTGACACAGAATATGTCACTAGACACTTCACTCTTTCTTTCCATGGTGGAAAATTTGCAACTTTGGAAGCCATAGAAGACATGTTTGTTTGACCAGTGAAGGTTAATCTAAGTTTCTTTTGTAAACATCTGGAAAGGTCAGGTTAATTAAAGGTCTGTTTGCAATCAGATTTGTCCTTGAATGGCTGCTGTGTATAAGTGCCCCCTTCCTTTCAATTTACTGAACGGTCAACAAGCCACATTGGTCATTCCCAATCTGACTGACCAGTCAGGTGAATGATCAATGGTCACATGACAGCTGATAACAGGTCATGTCCGTCTGATTGGTGCTGGTCAGTGATTAGAGTGGGGCTGTTGATTGGTTGGTTCAGACCAAGTGTTTGCAGTAATTATGGGTTTCAGTTCCATCTGCCAGTCTTGTCACTTGCCGATCAGCGACCACACAACCCCAGACTGACGTAGGTGTGTAGGAGGGGAGGAGAGGAGAGGCGGGGATACCCTGGACCCTGGAGAGTGTGTGTGGGGGGGGGGGGGGGGGGGGGGGGGTGTCCAGGGTGTTGAGTGTTGAATGTTACTTATGATGTCAATCACTGGTTTGTCTGGTCCAGATATGTTTATATACAGGTCATCATTTTATAGCTTTAGTATTGCTGATTCTGGAGTAAGAAAAACAATAAAAAACAGGCCTTTGTTGCTGACATTTGGTGCAGTCTGTGTAGGGGGATGAACAAATTTGAATAATGACATGGCATTATATTTATATTTAGTTATCTGCATCATAAAAAATGTATAGAGATAAAAGATATGATTTTCAACTTCTGTATTCTTTCTGCACAACACTGTGATGAAATAAAAACAACAGAGCCCTTTCCAGGATTCAGACCATACTATAAACATGTGTTTATGAATCACTATTAAATATTGTCTCATGATACAGGTGTTCACGAAAAGGTGAGCATATCCTGCCCCATTGGTGGCACACATCACAAACACAAGCAAAGTCATGTCAAGCGTTCACCTGAAAAAAACACCAGTGAAAATAGGAAATTTCATTGGACATAATTTTTTATCAAATTTGGAAATGTCATTCACTTGTCCAACAACTTTTTAAAAGCCTTTCGTAGGCTTTAAATGTTGTTACCCTGATCAAACAACGTTTGAACAAGGGTCCCTCCCATGAAGCCCTTTGAAGCGTTTCCATGAATTGTTAATCCAGAAACTTGATTATCCAGACAATAACCAACTCTACCATACATGGGTTGAGTCAGTGAGATGACGTTCACCTTGGCCTCACGAGGTAGTGCATACCATGACTCTCACATTGGCCTCACGAGGTAGAGCATACCATGACGTTCACATTGGCCTCACAAGGTAGAGCATACCATGACGTTCACATTGGCCTCACAAGGTAAAGCATACCATGACGCTCACATTGGCCTCACGAGGTAGAGCAAGCCATGATGCTCACAATGGCCTCACAAGGTAAAGCATACTGTGACGTTCACATTGGCCTCACGAGGTAGAGCATACCGTGATGCTCACATTGGCCTCACGAGGTAGAGCAAGCCATGATGCTCACAATGGCCTCACAAGGTAAAGCATACTGTGACGTTCACATTGGCCTCACGAGGTAGAGCATACCGTGATGCTCACATTGGTCTCACGAGGTAGAGCAAGCAATGATGCTCACAATGGCCTCACAAGGTAAAGCATACTGTGACGTTCACATTGGCCTCACGAGGTAAAGCATGCATGATAGAAAGGCAGGGAACATTTAATGTCCAACTGTCAAATATCTACTCCAAGTCTGGGATGTCGACAGTAAACATGGGAAGCATTTTTATCTCCTCACATCCCTATGCAAGTGGCATCTTTTGGAGGTGGGCTACATTAAACAAATGCCACTTCGCTGTCCTTAATTACTTTGTTAATGGCAGCTTTTGTTCCATTGAAAGTGAAATTATGTCCATGCATGGCCAGACGGTTGTGGACATTTTGGATCGTGGAAGCAAATGCCTGCCCTTCCTCACCAGCATGTGAGCCCTTGTACAATTTACTGACGTAATTGAAACAGACTCTGTAATTGCTGGAAATGTTGTCTCAATCATTAAAAAGTAAGAGCTGCCATTTGATTAATTAAACAGCCATGTTTGCTCAATAAGGTTGAAATAATGAGTGAGTAAGTTTGGTTTTACGCTGCTTTTAGCAATATTCCAGCAATATCACGGCGGGGGACACCAGATATGGGCTTCACACTAAGGTTGAAGTAATGCTGATGTGATGTTAAATAGTAGCTCACACACTCACTCACCTTCCTCAGACCAGTGAAGTTGCAGATTCAATTTCTAGATATATTAGATATGTTGTTGTAAGAAGACTTAAAAGGGGATTGGTTGGCTGAAACAACTGTGATAAAGGGTACCTGACAGGAGTGTGCTCAACTGGGTTTGTGTGTCATTCATCTTTAGTTTGTTTGCTCTACTTTTCAACACACGTTTCATCATATCGGCTTCAGCAGTGACGTTTACCCAAGTAAATGATTGGTCCTGGGTTTTCTATTCATCACAAGTGATCTTGACCCAATAGGAACCATTTCATGGAGAACATGGCCTCAAAAGACGTCCAGGTGAGCTAACTAATGATGATGGTTGAGCACTCATCATCCGTCTGCTGTCCTTGTTTGGTTTCCTGATGAGTACTCGAACAAATATGGATGGAGTTTAGCCATGTTTTGTTGGCAGACGTCCTTCATGATGGACAGATGACGAGTGTTAAAACCAGACAAATATTGATGGAGTTTATCTATGTTTTGTTGGAGGACATCCTTCATGATGGACAGATGAAGAGTGTTAAAACCAGACAAATATTGATGGAGTTTATCTATGTTTTTTTGGAGGATGTCCATCATGATAGAGAGATGAAGAGTGTTAAAACCAGACAAATCAGTCCATGTACGTAACAGTTCACCTCACTGGTTGCAGACTGGTTTCCAGTTAACTTCAACAAATATCCATTGATTCAGACCATATGCGAATTGTAGATAAGTCATTGCAAACCCACATCCCTAAGAGGACAATCCAGCAAAGGTCACATGAGAGTATTTAAAGTATAGATACTGTTTTCTGAATGCTGCTTCGGCAATGATGGACTGAGGTGAAGCAAAGGATTATGCCCAAACAATGAGTGAGTGAGTGAGTGAGTTGGGTTTAACGCCGCTTTTAACATTATTCCAGTTATATCACCGCGTGTCAGCTTAATGTGGGAGGAAAGCCCGAAGTGATGCAGGTCTCAGATGTTTACCACTTTGGTGAAACCCACAAGCACGGGTATGGTGCTGACAAACCTAGAAACATAATCGAGGCGAACCGGGATTTGAACCCAAACTATGATATGTCTTGAGATGAGTTTCCGGATCAACATGAAAAAGTAAAAATGTAATTCAGCTAAATTTGGTTCGTGAACATGTTTCATCATAAAAAAAGATCAAGTGTGATAGCCTGCTACCGCGGTCAATATTTACAAGGATCAAACTGTATGAGACTGATACTGGATGATGACTTCGAAAATAATTGATGGACTTAGACCAAATTTAATTTGTAGACATTTGTAAAATAAATGGGAGTGTGTGTCGTTATCTGATTCGCTGAAAAAACGTTATATGGGTTATGGAAACCTGATAAGTTTGCTCTCAAGTGACTATTGGTTTTGTGTAGTCTTTACTGCAATAAATGTTCATAGTTTGTGGTCGGGATGGGAGGATTTCTGGTAGACTCTTTTCAGAATTGCTGTCAATTCCATTTATATTGCAGTGACAATCATTTTGTTGTAAGCCATTTCTTCAGTTTCATCTTGAGCCATCATGTTAGGAGCTCTGCTCTCATCTGCTGGCTGTGATTGCTGCGAGTAGGTGGATGGAGTCTCAGAAAGTGTCATTGTGACATGGTGTGAAATATTTACACTGGTGTTTGTTTGCCTTCATTTAGACATGGAGGGTGAAAAGCGTCATGGCAATATTTTTTAATCTGGTTTCGCTTTGATGTTTGTGTTTTAGAATCTGGTTGGTCAGGTAAACCATCAGAGAAAGATAAAAAACTTTATTGGACCTAAATTTAACCACATATGTAACAAAAAGAGAAAGGAAAAGTCCCCTTAAGTATACAGATCCTCAGATGGTTTGGTGTTCATGTTGATTAATGGAGAGACCACCCCTCTCCAGCCCACGCGACTGACTCGATCACGTCAACATGGTACCAACGGCATTCCTTGTTATGAATGTAATTATGAATGGTTGTACCTCTCATTTTGTTTATTTTCAATATCTGTCACAAAGATTTGTGTATTTGAGCTTGCAGGATTTATAAATTATGTTTTTATGTCCATTCTATCTAATATCAAACAATGTGAAACACAAAAATCAATATGGCCGATGGTATGCTAACTTGTGTGTGTGCATGATGTATTGATATTTACTTTGATTTTTTGGCCGCCTCTGTGGTCTAGTTGTAGAGCGTCCGCCCAGAGAGCAGAAGGTCTGGGATTCGATCCCCGGCCACATCATACCAAAAGACTTAAAAGATGGTACTTGTTGTTACCCTGTCTGGCACTCGGCATTAAGGGGCTAAAACAAGCAATGGTTGGCTCGGAGTATACTGTGTCTGAGTACAAGCAGCCACACACACACACACACACACACACACACACACACACACACACACACACACACACACACACACACACACACACACACACAAAGCGTACATGCACGTATAAGTGCAATAATCTTGGTCGTGACGTTAAACCCCATTTCGCCTCACTTCACCTCACTTTGATTTTGATTTTGGAGTTCAGATATGTTTGGTCAGGCAGTGTGAAACTCAAAAATAAATGTGGCCATGGGAATGCTAATTCATGTGATATTCAGGGTATTATTTCGTTATTGATATTTCAATGAAAGACTTTGGTTTGTCAAGTAAACAGTAAACACCCCCAATGTTATTTATGTTGACATGTGATGTGAGAGAGCCCACTAGTCACGTCATCCCCTGTGTGAAGTTCGTCAGCGGTGCGTCGTTGTGTCATGTGACACAGTGTCACACCCACAGGTGCAAACTGAGATAGGGACAGAAAGTAACAGGTAGTTGACTGTTCAGTGCATAACATTTACATCATTCTTGTTTCCATGGAAACTTGGGATTGAGAGTGGCTGTTCAAAACAAACAAAGTCAACAGGGGCTTTTTTAAGGCTTCAAAATGTTTGAATCACTTAAAGCTGCAACTGCATTACCAGTTTAAGAGATCTGACAACATCATTAAGACTAATTAACTTAAATGAGTGAGAGGTTTTATTCTGTCATCTATATATCCGAATGATAGCAATAATCACATTTAAATCATTGCAATGACATGACGAGGGTTAGAATGTATGTAAACCATAGTTTTACATGTTCTTGGTTTTAATATGTTCTTGGTATATATATATACCAAGAACATATTAAAACCAAGAACATGTAAAACCAAGAACATTTATAATCCAAGAACACATATAAACCAAGAACACATATAAACCAAGAACACATATAAACGTAGAACATTTATAATCCAAGAACACATATAAACCAAGAACACATAAACGTAGAACATTTATAATCCAAGAACACATTCAACCAAGAACACATTTAACCAAGAACAAGAAACCAAGAACATATATCATAATCATTCCTGCAGTGGTTCAGGTGAAAAAGTAAAACCCACATCTAGTATGCAAGTATTTAACCTTCTGTGCAGAACCGCTTTCAATCGTCCCCTGTTGACAAGACTTAGTCTCTGATACCCTGTCCCCAACTGATGAAAGCCCCTAATCACCGTTGCCGCCCACAGTTACCACATCAACTCCATTCAACACACACAATCCATTATAAAACCAACTAGCCTGCATGTTGATACAAGATTCTATCGACCAGCCTATAATCCCAATCTTACTTTACTGCTCGCAACTCCTAAGTCTTCACAAATATTATTCTGTCAGAATCGTTGACCATGAAGGTTTTTAATTCTTCACGGTCAGTGCTCCTATTGGGTCACTATTATCCTGTCAGACCATTTGACTGGACGTTACTGCGGGATTGAGTGTGGCCAATTTGTGGCCTTGATGACCGGGGGTGATAAATAATGGTGAAGAAGCCGCAGTGATGTTGCCTAACCCCTGGTATTACTCTGGGAGATTGGTTTATGCCCCAAGATGGCGCTGTGTTTAGTTTGGAGGCTGTGCTGCGGACCGATATTGACACTGAGTGACCATAGGTTTCTTTGCTGCTTCACAAAAAGGAATGTTTATTTACCAATTTCACTTCTAGTGTTAAATTAAGCGTCTGGAAATAGCAAATTGAAAATCAATATTTTGACTTCTAAGGAACACTATTTGATGTATTTTTTTTCAAATGTAATATTCACATGTCTGAGCTCCGTAGCAGGAGAATAAAGGCCTTGTAAGGCTTGTTTATAGCAGCTCAGTTGTCAGATTGTCTTACACCATTTCAACATCTGTCCATAAGTTTCTTAATAGCTATACTGAATGTTATATTATCAATAGGTAACACTGCCCTTATGATTTTGATATAATGTATAATGTCACAACGTTACTTTTAAACAGGAGTCATGACGGAGGCTTGTAACATGTCCATATTTAACCAAACAGAGTGGGTAGCCAGGTGGTTAAAGCGTTTGCTCATCACACCGAAGACCTAGGTTCAATTTCCCATGGGTACATTGTGTGAAGCCCATTTTGGGTGTTTTCTGCTGGAAGCGGTGTAAAACCATACTCACTCACTCATTTGACCAAACAAGAGCTTTAAGGAGGTCTTGGGCCTATGTTCAGACGATGTCTTGCTGTTGTCATTTGTGCTATGTTAGACGCTGAGGTGAAATGGGGTTTAACGTCGCATCCAAGATTATAGCACTTATGTAACGACTACGTGTGTGTGTGTGTGTGTGTGTGTGTGTGTGTGTGTGTGTGTGTGTGTGTGTGTGTGTGTGTGTGTGTGTGTGTGTGTGTGTGTGTGTGTGTGTGTGTGTGTGTGTGTGTGTGTGTGTGTGTGTGTGTGTGTGTGTGTGAATCCCGGACGGGACTCAACCCCCAAAAAAGTACAAGAATCTGTACTTTACTATGAAAGTGTTATCCCAAATATAACATTTGTTACAATCTAATATCTCTTGAATAAAAGTAATTCTTCATATATTAACCAACATGTATGGTATTTGCGTTTCTTTTGGCATTGAGTATATGTACAACTACAAAATACAACAAAGTCGTTATTTAACTGCAAGGTATTAACTATCATGACCACTACAAACACCTAGTACATGGACCCAGAGGGCTCTATCTTCTCTGATAGAACTTTACAGATGTTGTTCCTCCTAAACCAGGACATATTCAGATATATTTCTTTATTATTTTAGTTTTTCCAACCCAAGCTAGTTTATGAGTAAAACATCCATAAACATGACATGACATCAGTGTGGCCGTACTTCTCAGCTTCATCTGCTGGTGTAAACGATCTGATTCCTCCCCCATGATATAACTGTCATATCCAAGGTGATATAACGTCCGTATACCCTTCCTAGAGGGAGGTAGGGTCTAACAGCTAATTCAATTGGCTCTCACTGTAGGATCCTGTCATATATACCACGACCCCAGCACAGACACACAACCAAATTGCTTATGTGCCAATAAAATAAGGACCTGGCGCTGAGCACTGGTAAATGTCACAAGTATATTGCAGATGAAGGCTTGTTATGAAGTCCGGCAATTGTCGGTGGAATGATGTGCGTGGACTTCATGACAGTAGTGCCGGACATTAAGATAGTTTTTATTGGTTCTTCCCTATTAGTATATTGCATTTAGTTCCTGGACCGTGCATTATGGGATTGAATTATTCCATATTGATTCGCTGAGAAACTTGGTCTGTGGAGTGTGATTTCATCAGTGGGCAAATTTTCTTTTGATCTGTTATTTCTTATTTTTGTTTGAAATTGATGAAGATTGAGTGGTGTTTTTATCATGTCAACAGGACTTGTTCAGTGCCCACCAAAATAGATTCCATATCATGTGCTGCTGTTAGCCTTCATGAAACATCACTTGAATATTCTAGCATCCTGAATGCTTATTCTTTTGTAAATAAATTATCACATGATCATACCATCAGATTAGTGATAAATAAATAAAATAATATCTTTTAGGTTTCATATATACTTGATTAACACAGATATCCATCATTACCACCAAGTCCGGCAGTCATTTAGTTGGTGGAACGATGCCCTTACTTTAAACCCTTCGGACTAGTTGTCAAGACAGTAGTATTCATTAGCTGACCAATCAGGTCGGTGAGCTAGCAGCAAGCATGGTCATTGCTAGTGTCCTAATGACTATATTGTCATATTCACAGTAATAATAACACTTGGATGCCCAGTAGGCACTACCCTGCGTCCACTCTCTCGCAGCTGACCGCTTCCTGCCCCTGGTTGGAGGGTAATACATCCCCTGGATGTTCTGATTGAGTAATAAATTGCTGTGTGTTATGGCTGAAGGACCCACTTACACTGTTGAGAACATCATTAGTCTAATTTAGTAGGTTTAAGTAACAAGACTCATTCCTAGAGAAAATCACAGAATTAGGAATATTGTAAGCTCGAATGGTCAGTGGACATGAAGCCTATTCTAGTGTAAGGGTAGAGCAAAATATCTTGTCTCCATCTGACTTTATAAATAATTTGTGTGAGTCAAAAGTTGGTTTGAATATTTCTGGTTCTTCATCACCAAGTTTAGTAACCCTGACGATTCTTTGTTCATTACTTATATTTTGATCAATATTTAGATATTTCATATTGCAAAGACGTTTAGAAGATGACAATTTGTGGATACTTTTGCAATTGGGATATGATGATATGCATCAAAGTCGGCGAGCCTGACCATCCTGTTAGTCGCCTTTTACGACAAGCAATTTATTTTCATTTTAAAAGAAGATGAAAGTGTCATGGTAATATCGATACTGTTTGTATGGCAACTTCTCCAAACGATCTGCCATTGTCAGTTCCTATATGGACACTACTATAAGTGGAGTAGTACCGGTATATATCAGCACCCCTGGTCCACACTGTAAAACTGTTAAACGTGAAATATTTGGGATAACACTTTCTTAGTAAAGTACAGATTCTAGTACTTTTTGGGGTTGAGTCCCGTCCGATGGCTGAGTGGGCTAGATCGCTGACTTTGTGTGCTGGCGATTAGGTGCCTCACTCTGGCATAGTGGGTTCGATTCCCAGATGGGACTCAACCCCAAAAAGTACAAGAATCTGTACTTTACTAAGAAAGTGTTATCCCAATTATAACATTTGTTAAATTTGACCACTTTCTAAATGGCACTGTGTATTCATGTAAAACTGTCCTTCGGACGTCTTACAATTTTTGACTAAAATTGATTCTGCTGAAATATGACGTTATTATATATAGGAGTAAAAAATATGAGAAAATATGCAAGGGCAGATCCAGCATTTTTAAAAATGAGGGGTCGTAAAGCAAAATCGTCTCTCATTGGAGGGTTGGAGGTTGTCTACAACATGCTACAGTTTAGTTTTCATTTTGAATGGGTGGGTGGGGGGATCCTCACCCCCTAGACCCCCCTCTGGATCTGCCTATGATTCCTTTTTGAGATTTGATGTCAAGGACTATATAGCATGGCTTCCCTACTGATCCTGACCACAGAGCTTTGGTCTGTCCAATCATTGTCTGGGTTATTTATTCGGCCTCCAGACATTTGTATCAGTTGCCATCTTGTTTGATGTAGCCATCGGAAGGAAATGTACCTTCTGGGGGCGGGTATTACCAACAATTTGGGCATCGTGTTTTTCTCACCCCGTCTTTTATGTGAGATCCTACGCTCTGGATACTTGGGCAAATTGTTTTCCAATTTAGCTGGTATGGCTAACAGAAGACTATGCTCATTGTGGCATACATTTATCACCTCAAATGTATGTCTAGAGGGGATTAACGACCCCATGGTTTTCAATTCACAAAGGCAAGGTTCAAGTGTCCCTTCGTGTTCTCTGTTTATCCTTGTAACAAAAAAACACAAATAGAAAAAAAGTTTTATGTTGTGCATAAGCCGCCCAAAATAGATGACAAAAATACTATAATTTTATTGTCAACATATACAAATTTAACTTTATTTCAACTTACTAAAACTAATTTGTTGGTAAAAACCAAGTAAAGGTCCTGTGATAAGTGCCTTGTGTAGATAAAAGTGGCAAAACCATTGTTATAGTCATAGGAAATCTCTGCTAAAAGGAGAGTCCCTTGTATGATTCCATCCAAGTCATGAGCATCAGAGTATGTGTGAATCACTATCAGTTGGTGATTATACCAGGTGTTCGTGAAATGGAGCGCATACCCTGTCCCAACTGTAGCACCCATCACAAACACATGCAAAGGCAAGTCAATTGTTCACCTGAACAGACACAGTCATTGTATCCCTATTGCGTGGATTGATCCTCATGATACCGATCACTGGATTGTCTAGTCCAGATTGGATTATTTACAGACCGCCGTTATAATGCTGAACTATTGCTGCATATGGTGTTAAACAAACAAACAAGCAAATGTAAGATGTCATAACTTGTCGGGGCAGTCGGGTAGCTTAGTGGTTAAAGCATTCGCTCGTCACGCCGAAGACCCGGGTTCGATTCCCAACATGGGTACGGTGTGTGAAGTCAATTTCTGGTGTCCCCCCACCATGATATTGCTGAAAAATTGCTAAAAGTGGCATAAAACCATACTCACTCACTCATAACTTGTCCCTATTTGATGTTTTAGAAAGTATGAGATAAATAATTGAGTTCTACACAAGACAAACAATGAATGTAATTTAACTTAACAAGAAAACTCAAATGATTTTTAAAAAATAAGTTCATAGGATTTTATTCAGCTTAAAAATATTCCATTTTTTTTTTTCTATTTTGACCATTCAGCTTTCACATATAACTTTTATCCATAAGGGTAATGTTATGTTTTATTAGCAAATGACCTGTTTAACTCAAACCCTTTTACAAGGACTTGCAATGTGTGGTTGGCAAACAGTATATTCCAGTGTCTACCTGTTGGTCTATTCAGGGGGTCATGCTTGATCAACATCACAGGTGTAAACCCCCCTAGGGACTTCAGCCTGTTCAAACACTGAGTATAGTAATGCCTTTTTGTACATGTGACTTACCTTTACACACCTGTAATTAGGTTTACCTGTCAGGTGAGTGCTGTTGTCTGTTCATTGTCCTCTGTCAGGCAGGTATTGAGAGCTGGGTGATGTTTAACTTAGAAACAATGGAGTCTTTGATGTGTTGGCTGGGTGAAACCAGGTTGGATAACTGTGAAATTAAACACATTCCTTTGAACATGTCCTCGCTTGAGTAAATCTTGGTGTAGTGTCTGCATTTGTTGTACCCAGAAAGGTCATTCTGTTTTAACTTTTTTTTTTATTAAAATTGTTTTTGCTTACAATCACCATGTTGGAAAAGTTAACTTGTTCTGACTTCTATCAGTGCAATTGTTCCTAATTTAAATACAAATCAAAGTATACATACAAATCTGAATATAGACTTTCACAAGTCTCTAAGGCAATAGTTATTACTTTTAATAATAATAATAATAATAATAATATGATAATAATAATAAGATACTACTACTACTACTAATAATAATAATAGGGGCGGTCGGGTAGCCTAGTGGTTAAAGCGTTAGCTCGTCACGCCGAAGACCCGGGTTCGATTCCCGACATGGGTACAATGTGTGAAGCCCATTTCTGGTGTCCCCCGCCGTGATATTGCTGGAATATTGCTAAAAGCGGCGTAAAACCATACTCACTCACTCACTCACTAATAATAATAATCTGTCCTCATATCTAGACTTGGCTATCAGGAGAATAAAATTACTATAGAGCCCTGGAGCAAGGCTAATCAGAATATGAAGACAGTGTTTTCAATTACTTGTTGACCGGATAACAAACCATCCCAAAGTTGTGATTTTTTGTGTTAATTTTAAAATTTTAATTTCCTCCCCTTTTGCCACATTCACATCATGTTCATCTATTATTCAAGAACATATGTTCCTTGCAACTATCTATCAGAAATACAGTTGTTTTCATACAAGAGCAAGATGCTTGGCTGCTGAGTTCACTGTTTGATTACATCATTTGTCAGTGCCAGCATGTCAGGCAGCTTGACAGTCAGTTCAACATGTGATTACGATATTAAACACTGGGGTGTGAATTGGGCAATATATCATGCACAATGTTATCCTATCCTATGACTAAACACCAACACCCCAGGTAATACTTAGCAAGCTCTCCACCTCCCTGACACCGCAGTGCTGTAATACTTCTCCACAGCCAGTAATTACAGCCCTATAGAACCCCTCTGTGGAGGCGAAGGGTCACTTTACGCCACCCTGTTGATAGTGGTCATTATCACACAGCATGTTTGACCACTGGACACAGAGTTCTTTGTTAGTGTAGCTGGCCCTGATCAGACAGGCAGGGCTCTGGTGTTTATTTGTTATGGGGATGTAGATTCAGTAAGGGCACAACTGCTTTGTTGGTCACTCAGTGTCCAGTGTGGAGGCTCTGACCTGTGGGCTCAGGACGTTGTGTGGCTCTCATTAACTGAACCCTGTAATGTAACAGTATCTACACCTCAACACAAGGATGTCAGGAATCTAGGATACCCTTTAAGAAGCCGGGCAATGGTCAACAGATTGGACGACTGACCCAAGGGAATACTGAGATCATTGTGCTTGCCTCCGAAGGAATGGATACTCTGCAGTGTATCAGACTCCCTCCATCCACATCACATGTGGATCTATAAGCTGGGATAACTTTGAAAGCTGCTGTGTAAATGGTCAACACATTAGCTAACTGACCAGAGAATGGTGTTAGACGGAAGAAATTGACGTTCAGTGGTGTGGAACTTTAGAAGTGGAAGCTGTGATTGGTACAGCATGGATTGGTTACCAAGACAGAGGTGATAATTTGAAGATGCTGGTGTAATTAGATACTTGGCCTATTGGATGTACCCCTCTGCTTCCTGGTCACAGACTGATCAATCGTGGTGTTATTTCAGACCAGGCTCATGTAATTAACATGTTTGTTGGATAGCCTGGATGAAACAATCCTCATCACATGTCTAGACGTAGATGATTTTTGCAGAATCTGGTGAGGTACTGGCAGCTCTGAGATGTTGGCTGACATGTTTATTGGATAATTGGAGTGGATGTGAAGCAGTGGTTCTCACATCAGAGGTGTTGAATGGGAGGAATCAGTCAACGGATACACCTTTACTACACTGGGACTTGATAATATCTGCAGATTCCGAGAACCAGAGTCGTTTGTTCACCTTTACATCAAAAGGACTGTAAAACTCCCAAGAAAGATATGTCACTATTATCTATAAAGTGTATCTAAACATTATTTTAAACAGTGTGCTCAAAACAGGGCCAAACAGAAATATTCATGAGAATACAAACTGGTAAGTGTATTTGGATTATTCTATTTCTTTATGAGTTAAGTTAGGAGTTTGTACAGTTTAGTGTTATGATATAATCAGAGCTACAGATATAAAGCAGCGTTTTTGAGTAAAATACCCCCCCCCCCCCCCCAAAAAAAAAATAATAAATAAATAAATTAAAAAAATAAGAAATGCTAAAACCCAATTACTTTCAATAAACTTGTGTACAGAAATGCATGCATTAAATGAAAAAATCAAATGTATAAAAACAGCACATGTAAATGCGTTTTGAGCATGTGTACAACAGAGCTAATTTCCGGAACTCATTTACAAGCTAATTTACCTTCCGAGTCAGGTCTATATTTAGAACAGTTATATACATCTGAAACATTATTTCATATTTTTTTTAAATCTTAAAATCTTAACTCATTTTGGGGGAAAAACCAATAGAGTGATGAATATATGAGTGAAAAAATATTGGTTACCCAATAAAAAATGTAATAACCCAATTAAAATAGAAACTTTCGAGTAAAAACTCAATTGCTCTAAAACTTCTCGGGCTCTGTATACTACCAGGTAGTTATTCAGCTGTTTTCCAGAATAATTACCAGGAGTAAGACCCATGAAATTCTGGGGTAGAATAGGTCTTCAGTATGAGTTAAGTCAAATGCTGATACAGTTTAAGTGTCATGTCAAAATACCAAGTAGTTTTTAGCTGTGTTCTGGAGTGAGCACCAAGAGTAAACTCTACCCTTGTACAGTAGAATGACCAGTAGAATAACAAGTAGAATAACCAGTAGAATGACCAGTAGAATGACCAGGAGAGACTTGCCCTGTCGTCTCTATCAGTCTGCTTTCAGGCCAGTAATGTTTGTTATGTTTTGAGACCATCATGTCCTCCTCTTCCTCCACGGCTAAGGGAGGTAAACAAACATGTGCTGATGACAAGAGTGGTTAATCTAAACAAATGCCACGACAGGTATTGTGTGTGCCTCTTAAACAGCCACCTGAGGAGGGATAACGAGTTTACTTAACAATACACACAATCTGCTGAGCATGTCTGGACTCTTCTGAGACCAGTGCATATTCACTTGGCAATACACACCGAATATATTGGAGGTGTTGACAGCTATCTTGCAGATTTAATTACCTGGTTTTACGGTGGACTGGGGCACATGGTGTACATCTGTTTCAGAAGAGGTAGGCACAGTGACCCATTGTTCTTGTAATTGTGAGCATGTGACCGTGGCATGAAAGAAGGCTGTGGGTGAGGTATTGTTTTTGTTGTATAAGTCAGGGTGCTGTTCTCAACCATGTTTATTTATGTATACATATGATCTTTAGGTGAAACTCAACATCTTGGTCTTATAATAAGAAAACATAAAACTTATTGGATAACTTCTTCTGGTTTAAGGGGCGGTCGAGTAGCCTAGTGGTTAAAAGCGTTCGCTCGTCACGCCGAAGACCCGGGTTCGATTCCCGACATGGGTACAATGTGTGAAGCCCATTTCTGGTGTCCCCCGCCGTGATATTGCTGGAATATTGCTAAAAGCGGCGTAAAACCCTACTCACTCACTCACTCTTCTGGTTTATTGCATTTAGTGATGTTTCGATGTAGATTTTCTTATTTACTCACCAACTTCTAGAATGTCAAGTATGTTTAATATTTGTATGTATGGGATACAGCAGGGTGCTGTTCTACACCCTATTGGTTTATGTTTATGTAAATATTCTGCCATTAGGATGTCTTTGAAAGCATTTAGTTCACTTAAACTGGATGTTGTATAATGTTTCTAATTCTCAACATAGACATTTCATCAAGTGAGTATTTCCTTTTAAATTATCTGTTATGGAAGTATAGATCATCTACATCAGTAGAATGATGGTTAGGTGTGTCATCTGGGTTGGCTTGTCCCTGTTGTGTTGTCCGCTGTGTTGTCCGCTGTGCGTGACAGGGGATGGTCCATCACAGCAACTGTCACACAGGCCGTGTCAAACTTCCTCATCTGTGCCATATTTAAGATCTATGCATAAAAATAGAAAAACACCTCTCCACCATGTCCACAATTCTGTATGACAAGAGTGATGACTTCTACTTTCCAATAGTCAACTTTCTGTATATGTGTTGAGCAATATTCCATCAACTCCAGCCTGCTCTTCCCAAGATTTCAAAAAGCGTAATTTGACTCTTGCTCAAAAGTTTGATCAGGGTTTCAACATGTGAGGTCATTTATGCTTTTATGGTAGACACTTGAAGGACATTCCTATATTTGATGCTTGTTCCACTGATACACTTCTGGTAAGCGCCAGTAAACATGACGAGTCCAGTGATTTTTTTCTCCTCATCTCATCTCGCAAGTACAACAAAATACTTAGGAAAATGATTGATAACATTTATATCTTCCCATATCTAACCACGAATATATATCAATATTTATAACCAAATGTTATGTATACATTTTTCTAATGCTATGTGTACTGTACAAATGGCGAGACTATAATAAACAATTTTAAGTGGTCACTACCAACTCCATAATGGTGATCTTGCCTTGACCCCAGGCGCTGTAGATGGAGGCTCCAGCCTGCGTCCACTTCCTGAAAACAGGGCTATTTGCCTGCTACTGACCTTTACCCTTCACTGTTGGACATACACTTAACATGGCCCTGTGAAGTCCCACCGGCCATTATGAACACTGGGACCTTGAACGAAAACGTATTGACCACCCACTGACCAAAAAATAAAGTGTAATATTAAAATATCAATACAAACACGACAGGGAGCTGAATAAGAATATTAATAAATATATTAATTAATTGAAAAGTAAATATAGGATATATGTCTGAATATTAATAAATATATTAACTAATTTAGAAATAAATGTAGGTAGTGTTAAAAATATGTAGTTCAATTTGTAATGCCATTTCTATCTTCATGTTGCATAGCAACCACAGAAGAAGGGGGTCAGAATGGAAAAGAATTTATTTGCGTTTTTTTTATCCTTGGCTATAAATGTTTGCCCAGACATAAGAAAATATCCGATTAATTAACTATAAAAATATTTGTCTTTCTCAAAAACTGGAATCAGGAAATAACACATGGCAGAAAAACGAATGGATACATCACCCTGAGGAACAAATTTGCTTAGTTGATCAATGGGTCTCCTGAAGCAGGTTACATCCACACCAGCATCCTTGTTGTATGAGTCCCTGTGTGTCAGCACCCACTGTCCGGGACTCAGAACAAGAGAGGCAATCACTGTATCATTGCTCCAATATTTACAATTTTTAATATTCTATAGATAAATGTTCCAGACAGGACATGATTGGAAGTTTCTTTTGTTCGAAAAATTATCGCAGTATTCATGATAATACCTTAGAGGGCGGACGTATATAGTTATACCAAGGAATTCCGTCCATCTGTCCGCCTGCCCTTCTATCAGTCCTTCTGTCTGTCCCTCCTACCAAAGACTTTTTTCGGTGACCTATAACTTGAAGACTACTTCAAAGATTCTTTACCAATTTGGGTTACAGTTTCTCTGCCAATAAGAGAGGTGCAGAGCAAAGTTTTATTTCATTATTTGGATTTTCCAAAAGAAACCAAGCTTTTTTTCAAATTTTTTTACTTATACATTTGTGTGACCTATAACTAGAAAACCGCTGCATGGATTATTTTCAAAGTTAGGGACCAGTTTCCATACTAATAGGAGAGGTGCAGTGCAAAGTTTGATTTTGATATGTGTTTTTTTCAGAAAAAATATGATGTTTTTGATGTTGTGCTTTTTTCCTTTTTTACACATTTGTGCGACCTATAGTTCGAAAACTACTTCATGGATTCTTTTCCAACAGTTTCTTTACCTATAGGAGAGATGCAGTGCAAAAAGAATTTTCTGAGAAAATATTGCTTTTTCCATGTTTAGAACTTAGAAATATGTTGGGAGTCGAAATCGGGGGAATTAGTGAGCCCAGCTCACTTTTTGTCTTGTTTGAACATCAATGACATATCAAGTCTTTGAAAGGCATTTAGACGTGATACACCTGGTGAAGGAGTAAGCATGTACTCCAAAACACTCTGTTCCTCATAATAAAGAAGTTGTCATCCATAAATTCTCTCCCTTATCAACGACATACATTGCAAACCAGAATTTAGTGAAGGAATAATATTGTACATTTTTCCCTCGGCATGCAGTTTATTTATTCACCATATACAAGCCTTGCACATGTGCAATATGGCCCCACATTACGTGTCCACATTAAACATGTATCCCTTTAATTTATTAGTGAAGGAAGTACACACATATTATGCTGGAACAGTGTGCATTACTTCCCATAAACACCTAACTGAAAACCATTGAGTGTTAAAGTGTTATCATGGATATCTAGTGGTCAGATAAGTGGCAATGCTTCCTTGAGACAAACAAAACACTTTGTACAGGGCACAGTGTTGCTGTTTAGGACAAGCGAGCTACACTGAGGCAGAACATGGTAACGTTACACAGGTGCATGTGACAAGCTGGGCGTGTATCAATATGCAGCTATTGTAGTCGACATATGACCTTTGTAAATTACTCTATACTATAAACTATAGACTGTAATTCTCCGAGATTGGCACACGGTCAGGCTGACACAGGGGAAATGAGGAGTGTTGCTGGTAGGTGCCAAGTCAGTTTGCAACGTCACAGTTTGAAGGAGTGCTTTAAATTTCAAGTGTATTTAACAAAACAACTCTCTAGACATTGATGCTTGATTTGGCTTAGGTGATGTGTGCTGAACAACAGGTTTGGTGAATATGAATTATTATTTGCTACTGTTTATTATGACATTATACATTCCATGTTTACACTATTTCTCTAGATATGTGATAATAATTTTGCAACTAGCCTAGCCACAAAAATATACTGTGCATATGATTTTATCTTACATGTTGCCTGGCGATGTATATATACAATGCACAAAATGGAGATCATATGCACAGTTTCTTTTTGTGCTTGGTATATTTGGTTATGAAGACAGTTGACATGGATTTAAACTTTTTTATTTTTTCAATGTGATGTTTTAGTTCAGATGCTACCAAAACATCAGATTGAAAGATTAAAGTTCAAAGGTCAACACTGTTGTCATTGATATTACAGTTTCTATTATGCAAAATGGTTGACAACAATAATCTGGACTATAGACAGACTGATTTATGCTTTATGCAAAACTCCATGGCAAATAGGCAAATACATGTTTCTGAAACAAAGAGATAGTTATGTTAAGAGGACACTACTATCTATTCTGACTTGTAACAGAAGCTCTGATGGCATTATCTGTCACATGTAATCTCTGTTAGGAAAATAGTATGTAATTGTTTGATTGACAAGTTCCTGTCTCTGAGAGCAAAAGGTGTGAATATGTGATTTCATCACATTACATCAAAATGTAAATCTGTGCAGAGGGGCATATTTTAGCCCAGGACTGATATGTCACTGTCATTTCGTTTGACCTTCTGTGACTTTGAATTCAGAACATGAACCTGTAGTTATTTTGAAGTATTTCAGGGATAGTGAACGATGTTATGCTTTTGTTGCTCTGTGCTATTACATCTTGTGAGTTCACTCTGATAGAGATTTGATATTGTCTAAGGTAAAACTAATAATGTTATTACAGATGTTTTAATCATCTTTTTCAAACAGTATTTATTTCCACTTGGTACAGTGAAAATGGATTGATAAACAGGCAGAGCCAATATAAATATCTCTCCACGACAAAGTTTGAACAAGCAGCAGTAATATTTATGCTATACAGTAGTATAAACTTGATATTAAGTCACATGTGGTACGTCAAAGGTAATCAGTTGTTGGTGAGATGTATATTAGAGTGCATGTTAATCATTTTATCAGGGAGTAGCAAAAAGATGTCCCTCATAATGGCCATAGAGTTGTCCATTTTGCAACCTTGAAAGTTGTTTTTTCTCAGGAACGCTTTTATGCCCCAACTTCATATCATCCATACTCAAATATGTGATTATGTTTTTTAAACTGTATGCTACTTTGAAAGGTATGTTATTCCTATTTCAGTTTATACATAAATAGAACACACAAAAATCTGTATCTTCATCAAGTGAATGCAACAAATTGCTTCTTTTTTTCTTTTTTGGCTGATGCACATTAGAAATGGTCAGGACCAGGATTTAAAAAAGGGGGGTGTCCAAAAAAAAGGGGGTGGGGTGTCCACTTGGACCACATGTGACAGACCCGAGAAGGGCCAGGGTAGAATAGGTCTTCAGCAACCCATGCATGATGTAAAAGGCGACCATCCTTGTCGTAACAGACGGCTATGCTTGTCGTAATAGGCGACTAACGGGATCAGGTGGTCAGGCTCGCTGACTTGGTTTGATGCATGTCATCAATCCCAGTTGCAGGCTCGATTATTTACAGACCGCCGTCATATAGCTGGACTATTGCTGAGTGTGGTGTGAAACAACAAACAAACATACATGCCCCTTATCTTTCTTCTTTATCTCCCATTCCTCCAAGTAACCATGGTAACCTGCTCCATGTTTACATAACCATCATATTCTACAAAACAATAAACAACTTGGCTTGGCCTCCAAGTAGATAAGACCATGCAGAACGCTAAACATGGTAAACATTGCGTATTTCACAATGAATCTGTACCATCAATCAAGAACATTGATTTGAGTGGGGCTCCACTGACACCCATGGAGGAATGCAGGAGTTGTATAGTCCTCTGTGTAATCCCATGTAATTCACCTGCCCCCAGCTGGGAGCTTCAGCTGGGCCCATTGTTTCTCGAACAATCAAGACAAAGGCGGGACAAATACCACAATCACCTGGCAGCTTTAACCACTTCCTCAATTCTCACCTGGAGATAAAGGCCGTTACATGGCTGTCAATCAAAGTGTTACCTGAATCTTATGTGTAGATGACTGCAAACCACAGTCTTATATAGTGTTTGAGAGCAAGGATTCAGAAATGACTTGAAGATTTGGGTGTACAAGTATTTTACACAATGAAAGGCATGTGGTTTATATGTTAAATGTGATCTTTTCTGTGAGAAAACTAGTTATGTACAGTTTAATTGGTATTATCATTTTAAAGTAGATTATGTCTTTTAATTAATATTTTAATTAATATTTTAAAAATTTATCCTTGAGTGAAAATGCTCAAAAGTATGTTTCAAAATGTATGTCTCCGAGGGTAATTTAAACAAGAACAATCCTTTACTCAAAATGTTTCTCTTGTCTAATTGGGCACTTCTCCATGTTTGTACTTAAGGTATTTGATAAATATATGTGAAAACCAAGATAAATATATGTGAAAACCAAGATAAATATATGTGAAAACCAAGATAAATATATATGTGAAAACCAAGATAAATATATGTGAAAACCAAGATAAATATATGTGAAAACCAAGATAAATATATATGTGAAAACCAAGATAAATATATGTGAAAACCAAGATAAATATATGTGAAAACCAAGATAAATATATATGTGAAAACCAAGATAAATATATGTGAAAACCAAGATAAATATATGTGAAAACCAAGATAAATATATGTGAAAGCCAAGGATCTCCCTGTTTGGTTCTGTTAATCATCAAAAGTTTTTCACCAATATTTTAAGGAAGAATTTGTATCTGTGAGGAAGCTTTGATATAACACCTTGGTGAAATTCCTTCAAGTGCAGATCGTGTTTTGAGAATGTATTTCCTTGGTCGTTGTTGATTCATACAACACTGGGTTGTTGACAACATAAGCCTAACCTGTGGATCTAGCAGCCCTGTATTTGGATGTCTGGTTAATGTTAATACAACATTTAGTTACTGCACGTTTAAATGTTTTCACAAGTGGGCAATATTTTTGCCTAATATTATTTATGTTTTTCTGAAAGATAAAGAGACGTAAATTTGTTTCGTTCAGACAAATATGATGAGAGATGAAAGTAAATGTGATGTATCTAAGAGTGATGCTGGTATGATCAGAATGCTGGTTGTCATGCGTGATGCAGTGGGTCGTATGTACTGGTGTTTTGGAGTTATCACATTTTCTGTGATATACCATGTAGGTTTGATTAGGAACATTGCATATTTTCTTTGCTGATTTTCTAATGGGTGAGTGGGTGAGTGAGTGAGTGAGGCTGCAGTTCCAGCACTATTCCAGCTGTATCATGTCTTCCTCTAAATAATCATGGGCAGTCAGGTAGCCTAGTGGTTAAAGCGTTTGCTCGTCACGCCGAAGGCCCGGGTTTGATTCCCAACATGGGTTCCATTTCTGGTGTACCCCGCCGTGATATTGCTAGAATATTGCTAAAAGCGACGAAAAACATAATATACTTGCTCACTCTAAATAATCAAGTTTGGACCAGACAAACCAACGACGGAAAATGCAAACAACCATTCACATCATGAGGATAAGATTACACATGATCACCCTAAGTCGAACACACACACACACACACACACACACACACACACACACACACACACACACACACACACACACCCGCCGCCATTTCTTTCAGTCCAATAGCAAACATGGGGTAGTAGGGACTAGTTCGACCTTCATATTATAATTTCCCCTTCTTTTTCATTATTTTGTGTTAGCAAAGTCACTGACCAACTAAAAAAATAATCCTAGTTTTTTTGATGGAATGACCAGATTGAACAATACTCTTTTTTAACAGATGAGCTAAATTCTACTTTTATACACTGAAAAATGAATAAATCAGTTATAAATAAAAGCCACAATACTCTTTCCATTATCATAAGCTTAATACAGTAATACCTACACTCTTGTGTGAGGAAACTAACACCACATTTTCAGTATTTGTATGAAATATCATAAAGGTAGGACCTATTTATGTTTCCGCATTCAACGTAATAAGCGCCCACGGCAATATTTGCTGATACATATATTGGCTTGAGAACAATCCCAATTAGCACCCCTTCTGCTTGATCAATGTTCACAAGACTTATTTATTTGTGTATAATACGCACTCGTGTTATATGCACCCTTAATTATGGGCAATTAAATTCTGGAAAATAAATCTGTCGTGTATGATACACACATACTTTTCTTTTGTATCATTTCAGGCTGTCAGCATAAACCACGAAATTTACGATCTTTCAACTCTGGTTTTTTTACCTTACCAAAATTATATTCTAATAAGGGCACCCTATTTCTAAGTGCCCAGGGTACTTATTACATCAAATACAGTATATGTAATTAAATTATTAACACATGTCCTACCATAGAAAGGTGTGTTTTTAATGTCCATGTTATTGTTCAGTTCCTGGGCAGAGTTTAATAATATGGCAAGGCCTGCTGAGTATATTGTTGAATGTTAGAAGTTTGTCCGAGTTATAAATGTTAAATGTTTTTGTTTTCTTTCAGGTCCAGGGCATAACCATGACCTTCATACAAGGTCGTCTGGCGGCAGCAGTGGCGGCAGTCGCAGCAGCACACATAGCGACATCATCAACCAGCTCGGAGAGGCGGGCGATGTACGACAGTATCTCACAGTTGATGTAAGTTGTAGGCATCATATAATTCAAGACATAAATCGGGGGTAGAATAGGTCTTTAGCAACCCATGCTTGTCATGAAAGGTGGCTATGCTTGTCTAAGAGGCGACTAACGGGATCAGGTGGTCAGGCTTGCTAACTTGGTTGATGCATGTCATCAGATCCAAATTGTGTGGATCGATGCTCATGATGTCAATCACTGGAGTGCAGACTCAATTTTTTACAGACCGCCGTCATCTAAACGGAATATTGCTCTGCAGTGTTAAGCAACAAACAAACATTAACACCAATGATCAGTCTCTAATATCGGCAGAAACAGATTCCATAGGGCATAATAGCAAAACAATGATCAAAATTATATGAAACGATCACTGATTGACTCCAGGTCCTGTCACAACAGTTCTAAATGTCTTGGTGCAAGGAAAATATTGCATGATGGGAGTAGTGTCAGTCATAGATTTGTGAGATGAGATCCTGGCCAAGTCCGTGTACACAACAACATAGATCATGAAGGGACATAACCATGTTGTAGATGAATTCCATGTTCTTATGATTTGTGACCAGTATTCTAGAGCAAGAAGAAACCCTTTCCCCAAGCGTCTCGTTACCCCTCCCTCTATTGAGAATTTTATAAGACTTATGTCAGCTGAAAACGAATAAATTATAAAAAGCTTAGGTAAGTTTCTCTTCCAAGTCATGAACATTCGAACGGAAACACAGTGTTCGGTAAATCATTATTAAATCTACTCTGCATGCGAATATATATACAGTATATTTCCATGCCATTATGGGCCGGTGGCCTGAAGTACCGAATAAATTTGTCTGTCTGTCTGTCTGCCTGACAACATAGATCTGAACTCCTGCTTTCAACCATTGGTTTGTTATGCCCTGGACTTACAGTATACAGGCTGGAATCAGTCTGACCAGCATAAAACAACATTCACTCACCCACAAATTGGCACCAACGCTTGCTAAATGTTATCGTTTATGCTGGCTTGTAATTCTTACAGAGGATGATTTAAGACATAAAAAATTCATCTGTTTTACATTCGTAGATTTATGTAAGTAAGAATAAAATGTCTGAATGAAATGAAAAGTGAGCTATTTTAGTTTTGAAGCATGGCTTAACTCATCATATTTGACAGGGAAGCAGATATCTTGTGATCTGCGGAAACTGTAAATTACCAAGGGATATATATAGCATCGTAATGTCATACTGTGTGGCTGCTGAAATCCTGTTGTGTCATCTTTATCACGAGGACAGTGTGATGATGTGTCACTTTAGGAAACTTCTTGGGGGAGGGAACAAAAATGTATGTTCACAGTCATTTTGTATGCTTATTTGTTGTTTTAGAAACAACAAACAATATAATAACCACTGACCTGAGAGAAAGTAAGGGACTAGTAATCCAGACACTTATTTCTTACAAGGTTTCTTAGTCAGGATAAGTTATATGCCGGCCGGCAGGAAACATAATGAAATCAGATACCTTCTCAGTGTTTACCTAAGGTTAATTTCCACCAAACAAACTTTACTGCCTTGTGAAACCATGACCGCCTAGTGAAACCATGACTGCCTTGTGAAACCATGACTGCCTTGTGAAACCATGACCACATAGTGAAACCATGACCGCCTAGTGAAACCTTGACCATCTAGTGAAACCATGAATGCCTTGTGAAACCATGACCACATAGTGAAACCATGACCGCCTAGTGAAATGATGACCCTCTAGTGAAACCATGACTGCCTTGTGAAACCATGACTTCCTTGTGAAACCATGACCACCTAGTGAAACCAGGACCCTCTAGTGAAACCATGACTGCCTTGTGAAACCATGACCCTCTAGTGAAACCATGAGTGCCTTGTGAAACCATGACCACATAGTGAAACCATGACCCTCTAGTGAAACCATGACCACCTAGTGAAACCATGACTGCCTAGTGAAACCGAAACCGCCTAGTGAAACCATGACTGCCTTGTGAATACATGACCGCCTTGTGAAACCATGACCGCCTAGTGAAACCATGACCGCCTAGTGAAACCATGACTGCCTTGTGAAACCATGACCACATAGTGAAACCATGACTGCCTTGTGAAACCATGACTGCCTTGTGAAACCATGACCGCCCAGTGAAACCATGACTGCCTTGTGAAACCATGACTGCCTTGTGAAACCATGACCACATAGTGAAACCATGACCGCCTAGTGAAACCATGACTGCCTTGTGAAACCATGACCACATAGTGAAACCATGAGTGCCTTGTGAAACCATGACCACCTAGTGAAACCATGACTGCCTTGTGAAACCATGACTGCCTAGTGAAACCATGACTGCCTTGTGAAACCATGACCACATAGTGAAACCATGACTGCCTTGTGCAATCATGACTGCCTAGTGAAACCATGACTGCCTTG
The DNA here is from genome assembly GCF_023055435.1 of Haliotis rufescens. Classification (NCBI taxonomy): domain Eukaryota; kingdom Metazoa; phylum Mollusca; class Gastropoda; order Lepetellida; family Haliotidae; genus Haliotis; species Haliotis rufescens. Next base: position 1,548,657 of record NW_025964223.1, on the reverse strand, counting down.
TGAAACCATGACTGCCTAGTGAAACCATGACTGCCTTGTGAAACCATGACCACCTAGTGAAACCATGAGTGCCTTATGAAACCATGACTGCCTTGTGAAACCATGACTGCCTTGTGAAACCATGACCGCCTAGTGAAACCATGAGTGCCTTGTGAAACCATGACTGCCTAGTGAAACCATGACTGCCTTATGAAACCATGACCACATGGTGAAACCAAAAAGAAACCCTGTTAGCTTATCCTGAGCAACATATGATTATAGTGGGCAGGCAGGTTTTGGTCAGGGCTGGCAAGTATTTCAGCTAGCCAGTCCTGTGGTCTGGCTGAATTTTTTGGGAGTTTCATACCCTGATAATAACACTAATATAGTCCAAAGTGCACCCAGTTCTTTATGTGTAGGTGCCCACCGATGCCCTCTGTGTCTGCAGCAGGAAGTAGACGTCCTGCTCTGTGTCAGTGTTTCAGTAGGTCGTCCAGCGTGGTGGGGGGGGGGGGGAGTGTAGCAAGGATTAACTCATTCAGGCTGACGCTGATAAGAGGGATTTACAGGTAGTCAGGCTTGTCGAGGTAATGGTAGAGAACCGGTCCCCGACTTGCCAAGTTTTAATGGTGACTGAATGCCTTGTTTAGATATGTATACTAAAAAGAAGTTAAAGAACATCCCACAACAAATAAACTGTAGTAATATGAAAGAAACAAGTGTTCTTAACTAGTTGTATATATTATTGCCCAAAACAAATTGTTTGTCATAGTCATTGTATTTTTTATGTTGTCCACTTAGCTGCAGTGTTGATATGTTTTTGTGAGTATTAGTGTACAATCTTTATAAATGTTAATGGAAGGTTTGGTCTTGTACTACATCTACATGTGTTACTGCTTGTTGAAAGCAATTTGTATGTGGTCACAGAAGACAGATTTGTATATGGACTGTTTGAATAATATTTATTCATGTATGTTCAATTTTCATCATAAAAATACAATCATTCCTAATCGTGGAAAGGGGTAGAAACAAACTTGCATGTGTCCTGTATAAAGCAAATAAGTACCCATCTAGAGACACACTCATTTAGTTTTATTACTGATAAAGCATAAAATGCAACTATATTAATGGACATCATACAACCCCTCAGTTAAGGACAATTTATTTTTTATATTAAAAGGAACATAATTAGTGACATAGAAAATGCTATTACTGACATTGTAATACGAACACCTCTTTGCAAACACCTGATAGTAACACCGCTTAAGACACAATCGCAATCGTACAACAGACCCAGATTTTAGTAGAGATTTCTTTCTTAGAAATAAAGCGAAAAAACCCTTTGCATATCCAATAGAATTCTCGATAGTACGATTCCGACTGTATCATGAGCAAGTGTTTATGTATCACTATCAAATAGTGATGATACCTGGTGTTCGCAAAAAGGTGAGCATATCCTGCCCCACTGGTGGCAACACATGCACAGGCAAGTCAATTATTCACCTGAAAAAACGTGGAAACATGGTACAAATCAAAATAGGGAATTGCATCAGACATTTTTGTCACTGATGCATCAAATTTGGAAATGTCCTCCACATGTCTACCATAAAACCTTTTGAGAGCTTTACTGAGGCCTTGGATGTTGTAAACTTGATCAAATTTTATGACACTCTTTGAAATCTTGGTAGAAAGAGCGTGCTCGATTGTATCTCAAAAGTTGTGAAATGTAAACACCTAAGGCTGGAGCCTCTGGATTATTGCTTGACATGAGGGGAAAGTTGACTAGTGGAAAGTTGAAGTCATCCTCTTGTCCATACAGTCTTGTGGAGAGTGTTTTGGCACTCTGAATCTTTATGCGTTGATCTTAATATGAAGCAGATGAGGTTTTCTCACTGGTCTCCGTTATTTGCAGTTCAGGTGGGTAAATCAGTGGAAGGGAACTGGCTATCTGATTGTTATTAAGCAATATGATATCATCAATATACCTGATAGAAATTCCTTTATGACCAAAGAAAATGATTCTTGACCATGGAGAGAAAATCCTGTTTATTTTGTCTGTTGTTCAATGCCAAACTCAGCATTTTCCAGCTATGTGATGGGTCTGTAAATAATCAGACAATCCAGTGATTGACATCATGAGCATTGATCCAGGCAATTGGGATATAATGTATGCAATCAACAATGTCATGTGGCCGACCACGTGATCCATTTAGTTGCCTTTAACAAGCAGCAAAGGTTGCTGGGGATCTTTATTATGAGGAATCCCCACAGATCCTCTTTGACCAGAGAAAAAAACTAATTGATGACCATAGAAAGAAACTAATTGATGATCACACAAAGAAAATCCTTTTTGACCATAGAAAGGAAATGCTTGATGGAAATAGAAAGAAATTACTTCTTGGACACAGAAAGTAACTTAAGGACAGTAGAAACCAAATTGAAAGAAACCCTTCAATAACAGATTTGAATGCCGTGCAAAGTGTTGAGGATTAGATCTACGTGGTAATGAGTGGTCTGTATGTGCAGTGGTGTGAAGTGTATTGATCTGGCAGAAGGGCAGGTCACAACAACCTAGGGGGGACTGACATGGAGAGGGAAGGGGAGGGAGGAGGGGGGGGGGGGGGGATCAATGCTTGTACCCAATGTCCTGGTAATATTCTGTAACATGCAATGTAGAAAGGATCTTTGCAGATTCGATTATGTGATATTGTCTTTAAGAACTACTGCAGTGAACTACAAAGTATTATGCCTTCTGGTGGCCAGGTAGTGAGATAGAAAGGTTTAACAAGAGCATCTATATTGCAGATGGGATGCAAATGAGATACATATGGCTTCCCACAATTCAAGTTCGACAACCTTTTATTTAATTACTCAGTCAAAATCCCAAGATTCAGTTGCAAATGAAAATAGATTTACTGAGTTACCTCCCTTTGGTTTCAGTGGAACAACTGTGATGTGTCTGTTCCTGGTAAAGTCTGGGGTCGTCAGCGTAACAGTAGAAATAGCTTGATTGTCCTGTTAGACTGTCTGACAATGTGAATGCTTTGATCAATCACCCAGTGTCTCCAAGTGTCCCTGATTGCTGCTACCCCACGCAACTGGTATTACCTCCACGGGGAAGCCGGGCTTCACGTCTGACAGCGTTACTTTAAGCTAAAGACAAAAGTAACCGCATAATATGCTCTGAGCCGCTCTCTCATACACATCAAAGACCGATGGTTCAATCTGTAAGATGTCATAATTAAACATATTTGTATATTGAACACTGGCCATGATTCCTACTTCTAAGGATAAGGCAGGCTCATTGGATGACGGAGAACCTCATAGGATCACCAGATATGTCTTCTGCAAGATATGAGCAAAACATGTTCAATTGGTTTCAGATGTATTCATACAAAGAAAAGCAGATGCCCTTTTAAAAACCTGACTGCTGTAAAATATAGAGGTAAAAGAACTGATGTTTTAATTATAGGCTCATGCGATGTTTTTTGCCAGAGTGTTTCTGAGGACATGGACTGTGTAGCAAAGGACAATACAAACATGTGATGACATTCTTCTCCGATCTGAAGATTGACATTTACATGATACAGAGGACTGGCATGAAGATGCCGGATTATTAGTTTACTACAGTTCAATGTTTTTTTTGACATTTCGACATGGTCCTTATCATTAGCATTATAAGGATTTATGATCAAATGTTATTCTTGGTTTTTAGTGGGTGAGTGTTTCGTAAGGGAATCTGCATTGTGGTTTCTGCTACAGATATCTGAAGATGACGGCGGCGAGAGTGACACTGGCAGTATAAACACCATGACAGAGTCGGAGTCTCAGCTGTCTTATGGCAGACAGGTCGGCGCCATCAGGAAGGCAGGGTGAGTGTTTCGGTCTGCTGTATCTGTGTCATGATGCCATATTCCCCCTCTGGGAAAAAAGATGTAAGGCATCATCCACTAAAGAAGAAAGAATATGTTTACTTGAACGTGAATTAGAACCCTGGAACGTACATTGTCATGTCATGACACATTGTCCTTTGCATGACATGTGATGGCGATGTGGTGCCTCACTCTCATAGAGAGGGTTCGAATCCTGGAAGGGATGCTACCCCCAAAAGTATGAGAATCTGTGCTAGTCCCCAATACAACATTTGTTACATTTGACCACTTTCTGAAAGGCATTTGGTATTCATCACATGTCATTGGTGGTGGATGTTTGATTGACAGGTTCAGGGGCCGTCTCAAAGAAATACAAATTTGGAAAGGTTGCTTAGTTTTAAAATATTTAAAAAGAATGTGCTATTCATCACAACAAGCAATGTTGGTGTTCCATGTTTAAGTCTGTCTGTCTGAGACACAGGGAGGTTCCATAAGACACCACAAACAGCTTGTGTTTGGTGGACATCCTTTACTTGCTAGGCAAGATGGCGGTACACAACCCTCATTGTCAGTGACCAAACACACAAAGCTGTGATGTTACACACATATGCTGGTAGTAGTGAGACTCCTTGTCACATTATACATGGTATTAGCGGAAAGTGGGAGAATCTCCAGACACTGTCATACACTTGGGCCTGTTGGGAGGGTCATGACCTCTGGACACTGATGAATGACAACTTTCTGGCCAACTCTATATATAAACGTATAAGAGATGTGTGAGACTGCCTCCGTGGTCTAGTGGTAGAGCGCCCGCCCGGAGAGCGGAAGGTCGGGGTTTCGATCCCCAGTAGCGTCATACCGAAAGACATAAAAGATGGTACTTGTTGTTACCCTGTCTGGCGCTCGGCATTAAGGCGCTCAAACAAGGACTGGTTGGCTCGGAGTTGGTAAACTGTGTCTGAGTGGGGTATTCATGTTAACTGTGGCATGGTATGTCAGTGAGCTAGCACTAGAAATCAGCATCAGTCTGACTAGTACAAGCAGCCACACAAACACACACATGTACATGCAAGTCGTTATATAAGTGCAATAATCTTGGACGCGACGTTAAACCCCATTTCACCTCACCTTGTAACATGCGTGACAGAGGCTGGGATGGGGTAAATAGCCCAGTGCACACTGTTGTAGCATGTCATTGTTTGCCAGCAAGGGAAGCGGATATTTGCATGTTTGATAGAGAAAAAAGAATATATGTAGAACCTAAAAAAACAGTTCCATTTCATTTTCTTAGTCCCGATTCCTGAATTGGATTTTACAGTGGCTATTGCCTACCTCCAAAAGTACATACAAAAGATACACAAGCCAAAAGTTATATCTGAAACATCGCTAAGAATGTATTCATCTTAATTTTAACTATTCTAAATATTTGACACATTTGTTAATGATTAAGAAAATTCTTTAATCCTGTTGCCATGTATTAAGGGTACCGTTATCATGTAAGTAAATATGATATGTATATGTAAGTTATGAAATGTAAGTGATCTAGACTACCAGTTGTCAGACTTTCATTTTTTGTGGAAGCCTCGATGGCTGAGGGGGGTTAGGTCATTGACTTTGTGTGCTTTCGTGTGTCGGTTTGAATCTTGGGTGGGACTCAACCCCAAAAAGTACTAGAATCTGTACTTAACTAAGAAAGTGTTATCCCAAATATTACATTTTTTCTGTGTTGTTGTAGATGGCTCGTAGTGAAGAACTGGCTTGTCCACAAAAAGAAGAAGATAGAACTGGCGGCACGCCGGAACTGGAGGAGGTACTGGATGTGCCTGAAGGGAACCACCTTGTTGTTCTTTGACTGTGATGAGGGCAGCACCGTCAACCAGAACAGCGTTCCAAGACATATACTAGGTCAGCCACTATAAGTATTCTTCAGTAACCCATGCTTGCCGTAAAAGGCGACTATGCTAGTTGTAAGAGGCGGCTAAGGGGATCTGGTGGTCATGCATGTCATCGTATCCCGATTGCGTGGATCAATGCTCATGATGTCAATCACTGGATTGTCTGGTTCAGACTCACTTATTGACCAACCGACATCATATAGATGGAATATTGCTGAGTGTGCCATTTAACAAAATATGTCAACTACTCGTTGAATGAAACAGATTCAAAAGAAGGCACATTTGTTTGTCTTGGACTCTATGGAACAATCCCTGAAGAGATTACTGGAAAATATGCAATCTGAGAGAAACAAAGTTTTGGGCATATTAATACTTGTGTCTTCATCATGTCTTTGGAGTATGAATACTTGTGTCTCTCCATCACATGAAAAAGAAACATAACAAAATGGGAGTGACCATTCCTAGAGAGCAGAGCAGATGGTGTATAGTTCTGATTGGGTGTTTGCACCCGGACCTGGCTCTTGACCCAGATTAGTGGATATGCCACTTTCAGAGCCCAACCCATCTGAGAGAACCTTCTGGTGACACTCCTGGTAGTGCCAGGGTCACAGTGACCTTGGTGGTCAGTCCCAACCCATCTGAGAGAACCTTCTGGTGACACTCCTGGTAGTGCCAGGGTCACAGTGACCTTGGTGGTCAGTTGGGAGATTTCACTGTTCGGAATTATTAGTTCTGAAGCTTTGATTTCCGATTAGAACTGGAAAGAAAACATTAGCTGTTAATCTAAAAATTAGACTTCCTGATTCTGAATATGAGAGACAAATTGCCTTACCATTCAGAAAGCCCAACCAATTCAGTTGAGTGTTTTGTCGTATTTTGGTCACAGACAGCAATTTGTCTGCTACATCAACAATCTTAGTCTTTACTTGTATGAACTGGACAAGACAAGGAGGAATGATTTGGCAGGGAATGGCATAGTCCTCTCAAAAGGTCTACACCATGAGTGAGTGAGTGGTTTTACACCGCTTTTAGCAATTCTCCAGCAATATCACGGCGGGGGACACCAAAAATGGGCTTCATACATTGTACCCATGTTGGGAATCGAACCCGGCTCTTCAGCGTGACAAGCAAACGCTATAACCACTAGGCTACCCGACTGCCCGTCTGCACAGTCACGGACAACTTTGGATGAACATTGGATGAAGCTTGCACTATGAGAATCATATCACAAAAAACTTACAATCATGGAACTTTCCCTTAGTGTATGAGCACGAGCTGTGAGAACATTATTAATATTGTTCCTAACATGCTTAAGGATGCATTAAATTACTTATTAGATTTTCCAGTTTTCAAAAATGTGGGGTAGGAGGCAGTTTATTGTTGTATGGTTTATTTTAGATTTATTTTAGAAGAAACTTTTTGTTGCATCTGTGATGTATGAGTGTTGGGTAGGACATGACATATGGTCTATTTCATCAAGTAAAGAAAGAACTAAACATTTACTTTCTTGTCTGTAGTTGTGATGTGTGATGGAGAATTGTTAATATATCATGATATGATGAGTCATGCCCTTTCATGCTTGTCTGGTTTCAGTTATAGAAGGAGGGATTGCCCAGGCCGTGCCCGAACACCCGAAACGAGACTTCATCTTCTCGCTCAGCACGGCATGTGGAGATGCTTACTTGCTGCAGGTGAGCTTCAGGACATAGTCACAACAATGTTAGGCCTCGTATTTCTAATTAGTTGGGTTTGAAATCTAACGAGTGACTGAGTGGTTTAATGCGGCAGTATCCAGTTATATCACGGCGTGTGGGAGGAAAGCCCGAAGTGATGCAGCTCTTTACCACTTTGGTGCTGACAAACCTAGAAACATAATTGAGGCAAACCTGGATTCAAACCCACAATCATAGGTTTCTGGCATGCCCAAGGGATGCAACTCTGCACAGTGAATTGCAGCCCCTTAGACAACTGGGCCACCTGTGCCCCCTTGAAATCTAACCACATTATTAAATCTGCAATTAGTGATGAAAAGTCTTTTGACAATTTTTCTCGGCCTGACTTTTTTTTACAATTCAGCATTTGGATCAGTGTTGATGAAGAACTTCTTCAGTCATGTGAGGTCCTGTAGCTGGTGCTACATCTCTGATCACTGGCTTCAAGGAGTGGAAGATTGACATTTGATGCTGCATATTTCCTCAATTAAGATCTGATTCACATTTTTATGCCATGGAGATTTACTTGATTTTCTATTATTCATTATACAATTTATTCAGGATATAATGATACGATTCAAAATTCATAAATCAATAATTTTACTTTTAAGGGTTATGTAAGTTTACAAGCAGTGTCTAATCACTAATCAGTCTGCATGTTGATGTAGCAAGTTTGTTTGTTGTTTAACGCCGCACTCAGCAATATTCCAGCTATATGACGGCGGTCTGTAAATAATCGAGTCTGGACCAGACAATCCAGTGATTGACATCATGAGCATCGATCCACGCAATTGGGATATGATGACATGCATCGACCAGGTCAGAGAGCCTGACCACCCGATCCCGTTAATCTAGTTGGAATTCTGTTCTTCCAACAAGAGATTTCTGTCCATTTCAGGCTTCTTCCCAAAATGACCTTGAGAACTGGATTCGAGCGATCCATTCAGCATGTGCTTCATCTTACGCTCGACAACATGGGAAGGACAATACACTCAAGCTCCTCAAGAGTGAACTCCTGAAGCTCGACTCAAATGTAGATACTGTAAGTAATATTGTCGTGACAATTTGGAGTGAAATCCTGTTTGTCTAGAACCATTTAGTCTGGAATCAGGCCTTTAGAACTTATGATATCTGTCTACAGAGACACAAACAGACATACACCCATTATGATCCCCCGCCATGAAGTGGAAAGGGGATATAGGAATGTGTGCTGTCTGTTCGTCCTTCCCTCTTTCTGTCCGTCTGTTCATCATGTTTCGTTTCTCGAGCAGAACTTAAAAACTATGAGAGATATCGTAACTAAACTTGTAGCACTGATAGCGAGCGGTTCCTTTGATCTAAGCCGTGCTGTATCCTACAAGTTAAAGCACGTCTGTGCCATGTTCAGCAAGGCCGGCTCCCCACTGGCTGCCATTACAGCAGCAAGCCCCGCCTAGTGAAATGTATACTAAGATACAACATTGTCACCTCAAGGCTCCGCCTCTCGGACCTTTCGCACATCAATCAAGGACCAAGCCAAACAGTGCTGTAACTAGACCAATGTCTCGTCCATGTGTATGGTAACTTTAACTTGGCACATAGATAGTCTAGTAGTGAACTGGTGCCTTATGATAGTTTGGGATTTTTTTTAAATGTATTTTTCGAGTTTCCATGGCAACAACTTTGACTTAGTCTGGACATTGGCGGTGGATATGAGTATTTCATGCTTGTTTGCAGACCAGGAGTACCTTCCAGATTAATGGGATTTTACTGTCGTTGAGAATTGTGAATGATTAACATGTGTATGATATCCTCTACAATAATCACGAGAAGTAACATGGCAGAAATAGAAAGAAAGCATGTAAGAGGTTAGATTCTTCAAAAAATTGTTTATATTCCTGGAGAATTTACTTGGCTGAGACGCCACCCCCATGCCACCCCAACCCCCCAACCCCCCAACCCCCCAACCCCAACCCCAACCCCAACCCCAACCCCAACCCCACCCCAAACTCACCCACCACACAGAAGATATTAAAATGAAGTCATAATTACAATTGTGTGAGTGGAAAGGCGTGTTAATGTGTTAACATATTTCAACAGGATGTGAAAATGAAGAAAATGGCGGAGCTTCAGATGACGGTTGTGTCTGACCCGCGGAGCCGGGTTGCGATTGTGAAGCAGATCGCCCAGTGGGAGGAGAACCTGGAGAAGCTGTACATCGAGCAGTACCGCTTCCGCTGCTACGTGGCCTCCCTGCAGGGGACAGAACTCCCCAATCCCAAGGTCAGTTGGAAGGAACTCTTCGAAACAATGTAGATTAATTTCAATCAAGAGTTTACAAGAGGCTGAAGCGATACACAAGTGCATCGTGAGCTTTCATGCAATGATACGATACACGATGCGTTTTTTTTCTGTATCAAAACAAGACAATACACTTGCATAAATGGACTACTTACTACGGTCACCCACCAACACATTTTTATCAATCAAATATCGCAAAATGTACTCTAATTAGCGTTTCAAGTTCACTACTAAAATTAGCGCGACGATCCTTTGGATCCTGCTCTGAAATATTTATAGAAAAAAAGTTTACGTGTGATTAGACGTAAGTATGCGTATTGTGATACGTATCTATCGTATCGTGACCTATGTATCGTGATACGGATTGTATCGCGCCCTTCTGTATCATTTCACCCTTGGGTTCACTATTGCTTACAACAATGGTTTGCAATAGTTCACAATGATGTATTGAATCTAGTTGTATCTTTGTTCATTTGCTCAGAACAGGGAAAATTGCAGGGATATATGTACAAGTTAGGGCTTGCTGCCTTAATCATAGGCTAAGCATACTAACAAAAATATGACTCATATTTGGGGCCACACCAGACTAGCTCTTGGCATTGGGCATATTAAAATTTCTCACATTTTTTACATTTAAGATTATAATGATATCTTAGGCTAAAAAATAAAAGAACTGGTTCTCAGGCAATGACTATTGAAAATATAGGCGGGTGGTTATTGTTTTTTGTTTTTTTGGCTTGTTCCTACTATTAGGTAACTAGATAAACAGTTGTGTACCATCAACCTGGGAACGGGCCTCCCTACAAACTCCTATTGCCGCCATGATCATAACAAAAGATGCGCAGTAAAGCAGTGCGCATGTAAAGGGAAGTAACTGTGTGTTATATGGGATCGGATTGTTTTTAAGTATTAGGATTATTTTTATTTTTTGGAAAATGGAAATAAAAGCAAAATGTGCTGCAGACTTTATGATGATGAAGGCAGTACCTGAGAACCATGACTATAATTTGTTTTAGCCTTATAGTTTTTCAGTGACGTTGATACCTGTGCTTGTTTGGTTTCTCTGAATGACCATGTCCTTGTAGGAGACAGCTCTCTGTTGAATTGAGGGAATAGGAATGACACACAAACATTTATCTATACCGGTTTGAATTTGTGTGAGCTGAAAGTACAAGCAGACAATGCACTGTATTGATTCTGTGAAAACCACAAGATTGGATCTGGCACTTACAGACAGAGCCTGAATAGAATTTCCTGAAACTGTCAATGAGACATAGGCAAGGCACTTCATGCTGATAGTACAGTATTTATGATTTTCTTTTTTTTGATAATGACAGCAATAACTCTGTTTTTGCAGGTGCTCCTTGCCAATGCTTCGAAGGCCACAAAGACCACTCTTGGCCGTCTGGGGATCTTCACGGTGACGTCGTTCCATGCCCTGGTCTGTGCCAGGAAACCTCTGATACTGCCAAACATCTACGGGAAGGGGGCTCAGAAGGGAGGCATGTTGTCCCCCAAAACTGACACTCTTCAGAAACCAAGGTCAAGGACACCCACAGCTCTGATGGGCGCTGGCGTCAGCACAGAGTGAGATATATTCCCATATTTAACAATTATTTTATATGAGAAAGAGAGAGAAAGATTTGTTTGTGAACTGGACAACAGTCAGCTGTGTGTCAGGACTATACACCAACTTTTGTTTGTTTGTTGTCTAACGCTGCACTCAGCAATATTCCAGCTATATGACGGCGGTGTGTTAATAATTAAGTCTGACCAGACAATCCAGTGATTGACATCATCAGCATCAATGTACGCAAATGGGATACGATGACATGCGACTAATGAGATCAGGTGGTCAGCCTCGCTGACTTGGTTGAGGCATGTCATCGTATCCCATTTGCGTGGGTCGATACTCATGAATATTGGGTTAAATTGGGTACAGAGTTAAACAACGAACAAACAAAACCTGGAGTATATGTGATTGCAATTACCTATTGTTTATCAGCCTACAAATACAAGTCAGTACAGAACATTAAAGATGGAAGCACAATTCTACCATGAATTTGGAAATACTCAATTTTGATTGGTCAGTCAGAGGTATCAAATCACAATACACCCCCTCAAATAAAAAAAGCCAATTTCAACATGGAAGCTAATACTTTTAGAATAATACTTCTTTCACAATCAATGCAGGCATGTTTATATACTAATGTGTACAATAATAGTATACAAAATGCATAGTTACGGTTACTGCAATATACAAAGGATGTGTGACAACACATTTTGTGCAGAAAACTTGAATGAAATCGACAAAGAGCATGTATGTCTTGAGAACAACAGAGAGCTTGCTTCTTTCAATGGCATTTAGAAGTTGGTGTGATTAAGTAAGACGAGTTCTATGGATGAACAACTTCTTTATTGCTATTTGGTACTTTTTTATGTGTAACTGTCTTTTGTGTCACAATGAGCGATATAACATGATAATAGTTGCGTGCTGTGTAGAACGAAATCTTTCCAAAGCTTGCTTAGTTTTCTTTATGGGTGCGCACCTGGTGCTCACCAAGTAGCCGTGCTACATGCTTTCAGAGCCTGCTTGTGTGAAGTATTACAGTGTAAACAAACTGCTTGAGCATCATATTTTGTTTGAAGGCTGCTGTCAGTGAATCCAGAATTCATATCGACAACCCACTAAAAACACTAGACTCAACCCATGCTGCCCTCACTCAATATATTTCCCAACACCAAAGAGTTCCCGTTATTAGGTCATGGTAGAATGGAGATGAACATACTGTAGAGCTAGGTTACCTGTATATTTAACCTTGCTAAATTTAACATTTGAAACCTCACTCTGCACGTTTCATTCCAGATTGAATTTAGTGTGGTTAAATCTACAGGTAACCTAGCTCTCCATTGAAAATACAGTATGTTTATCTCCTAATGAACTGAATATATTTTTGTAGTTTCACAGTGTTGAAAACATAAGTATCTCCAAAAACATTACATGAGAGCCTGTACATAGATGCAGTAAACACATACATGTATGTAGATGACTTGTTGGGGAAGAACTATGGCTAATTAAGTAGGTCTCAGAGCGTGTTGATGCCTCAAGATTACAGTTGCCATGGCTACTATAAGGTCAACGATCTTAGCGCTAAGGTGATCGTTACTCCCATATATATACATAGGCTTACAATGGTATTATCACTAAGATCTCTTTGTGGATCAGGACCCTGGGCTCTATTCCCCAAAGTGATCTTAGCACTAAGTTGATCGTAACTCCCATATTTTAACATAAGTTTACGATGGTATTAGTGCTAAGATTGTTTTGTGGATCACGACCCTGGGCTCTATACCCCAAAGTGGACTTAGCACTAAGGTTATCGTAACTCCCACACTTTAACATAAGTTTACAATGGTATTAGCGCTAAGATTGTTTTGTAGATCAGGGCCCTGTGCTCTATTCCACAAAGTGATCTTAGCGCTAATTTGATCGTAACTCACATACTTTAACATAAGTTTACGATGGTATTAGCGCTAAGATTGTTTTGTGGATCAGTGCCCTTGGCTCTATTCCACAAAGTGATCTTAGCACTAAGACTGTGGCATGTCTAGGAAAAAGTCATGGCCTTAGATGACTTTGTGGATCAAGGCCCAGATCCCCATGGCTCTTAGCGGAATGGAGTTCCTATAGCTAATTTGGTCTTAACACTCTCATTATTCATGTAGACATTTCTATGTTATCTAGGTCACTGATCCCTCTTCCCAAAATTTTACAAGTATGAAATAATTATCTTTAGAATATTTCAACAGTCGTCTTTTCTTCCTGTTGAGTCAGTTAACATTTCAGCAATTATAAAAAACTCCAAGTCGATCGATACAGAAAGGGAGATAACTCTTTGACTTGTCATTCAAAATAACACTTCAAACAACACATTTCTTTCATGTTAGTTTTGTAGCCTGACCTGTGACCATACTTTTTAGAGATTGCTCTAAAAACTATGTTGCATTTTTATTTTGTATTCCAATCACCGACCCAATGGTTTTGAAAAAATATATCCATGAAACTCGGAGAAAGATTGCCTGACGCAAATGTAAGGTGAATGTGTCTGGTTTACAGAGCTGTGTTTAAAACGGGTAACAGCGAGCGTCTCCTGTCAGACTCTATGGACAACTTGACAGAGAAGTCACTCTGTGACAGCAGCCAGGGTACAGAGAGTCTGTCCAGGGTCATGCTGCCCAACAATCAGGTAATACACTCTTCTCACCTGCCTTATCTCTTACCTGTAATCTTCTCACCTGGGGCACAAGGTTACCTTTATTTATACTCTGTGTGAAATACTAGTTTGTCATATTTAGTGCTTGACGTTTTTAGTCAGTCTAACATGAAGCTTTGAGTGTATGTTTTAAATCAGACCTGAATAAGATTAGTTGTTTATGTTAATGCTTGATGTAAATATTATTTCCTGACAAGTTAGCATGAGTCTGCTCACTATGCACAGAAGTATGTGTTAATTTTTAAAACAGCATCAATAAAAATAAACTGTTTTGATTTTCATGATTCTGCAGCAACTATTTTCTTCCAGAGGATATTAGTAATCATGTGGAAATACATGTATATGGATCTACTGGAATTTTTCTGTACCTGTAGGTTAGAATTTCTCATATTCTATCCTGTAGTGTTTAACACTAAAACATCTGGATCCTGGTGTTTAATACTTTTTAACTTAGATTTCTATTAATAATTTTACATGTAGATAGTTTTCATCGTTTGTATACTTACTCTTGAAACTAATTCTTTGTTTCACAATCAGGAGTAACACAACCTTTGATATGTAGATATCTAGAGAAAGATAGCTTATCTATTATGCTAAAGAGCGTCACTTTGTGAAGACTGAGACAATATTATGACAATATAGATAATGATATTAACAAATATACTTTTCCATAGAAATCTTCCTCGATCCTTTGGCTTATAAACAGTTTTTCCAAATTAGTAATGAGGAAGATAGTATGCCCTAGTTGAATGTAGAATGGTTGTTTGGTAGATAGAACGTAGAAATAGTTTAACTTGGCATTGCAGTCCTATGACTTTCAGACAATGCTGGTCGGCATCGACAAGAGGACGACGGTCAGGGATCTGCTGGAGTCCACCTGCAACAAGCGACAGCTGAACCCGCGCGACCACTACGTCCGCATCAAGCCGCTCGGCGCTCCCGACAACAAGTTCCTCATTCCTGACAGGCATGCTTGTATCAAGTCATTGGTGAGGGCATCGTAGAGCCTTGTCCACATACATTTGTTCGATACAATGTTATTTATTGATGGTACAGCTGTTATATAGTGTTATTTGATGGTGCAGATATAGTGTTATTTGAAGGTACAGATGTTATATAGTGTTATTTGATGGTACAGATATGATAAAGTGTTATTTGATGGTACATAGATATGATACTATGTTACTTGACCTTTCAGAAATATGATACATTTATGGTTGATGTTACAGAAGGATGATACATTGTTGGTTGATGTTACAGAAGTGATACATTGTTGTTTGATGTTACAGAAAGATTATCCATTGTTGGTTGATGTTACAGAAAGATGATACATTGTTGGTTGTTACAGAAAGATGATACATTGTTGGTTGATGTTACAGCGGTATGATGCTATAGAGGTTTGCCAGAAGTGTATATTCCAACTTGAGTTGACGAAGCCCTCCAAGGATGGAGTGTTTGGCTTTGCAGTGGAGGCGGAACTTGCCGAAGACTTTGATCGTGATGATGAACTGCGAGTGTATGTGTGTGATGTCACGGGGGGCTGTGTGGCAGAGAAGAGGGGTAAGGATTTAGCATTGATATATTACTATATATGTTCACTACCAGTACATATTCAGAGTTCAATCTTAATTCATTTTGAGCTGCGTTTGAGGTGAATGCTTTTAGGATGGAACTAAATATATGCGTTGTAATAAGAAAGAATCAAACACATCTTTCATATTATATATACAAATAATTTGTATGTTTATTTTTTAGAAAAATATAACTGACTTGATCTGGAAGACACTTTTACCTCCCTTTTAAACTAATAACTATATTATGATTTTCTTTTATTTCATAGCTTTGTTTTGGGGAACCAATTATGGGCCATTGTATATTTTTGTGATAAGGAACCTTTTTGCCTGTTTTCTCTCGAGATGATGCAAAGTTATGATTAGTTACATCCCATGACCTTCACCTCCGTCGTGTCTGTTTCAGGGCTTATAATTGGAGATGAGCTGCTTGTGATTAATGGCAAGATTGTGTCTGAGCTTGATATGGTGTATATAGAAATGTTGCTTCATGAATCAAGGACTCTGTTTCTGACGGTGCGCTCTCTGCGGACGAAGCCACCACACAGTGACTTTATAACGGAGCATGCAAACACATACATAGACAACATGGTGATTCCACCGCCACCCAGCCAGCCAAGGATCACAGACAAAGTTATTGGGAATCTTATTGTGCCAGCACCTGCAAGATCACAGAATGGTGAGATGACTAAACCTCAGCCTGCAAGTAGCACTAGGACAATCTCCCATACATAGACCTTCAACAGTTGTAGCGCTAAGACAATCGTAACTCCCATACTTTAACATAGACCTACAACAGTCGTAGCACTAAGTCAATCGTAACTCCATACTTTAACACAGACCTACAACAATCGTAGCACTAGATCAATCCTAACTCTCATACTTTAACATAGACCTACAACAGTCGTAGCACAAAGTCAATCGTAACTCCATACTTTAACACAGACCTACAACAGTCTTAGCATTTCTCTTAGTATTAATATATGGATTAATATTTGACGGAAGTTACTTCACTCTTAGCTTAGTGGCTAAGGTCACGGAGCAAAGCTTTGCTATTTTGTTAATATTGAAGAAACACTGAAATGGCAGCCAATTTCTTGTTTCTGGTGCCAGAATCCTTTCACAGAATGTTTTACCCTCAGTTGGTTCCCCCAAGTCTTTAATGCCTGGCATCATTCTGTAATTTCCTCATGTGCCAGAACCGCCTCCGTGGTCTAGTGGTACAGCCTCCACCCGGAGAGCGGAAGGTCCGGGGTTCGATCCCTGGCTGCGCCATACCAGAAGACATTAAAAGATGGCACTTGTTGTTGCCCTGTCTGGTGCTTGGCATTAGGGGCTAAAACAAGGACTGGTCGGCTCGGAGTTAGTATACTGTGTCTGAGTGGGGTATTCATGTTAAACTGCGGCATGGTATCTCAGTGAGTTAGCACTATAAATCGGCATCAGTCCGGACTAGTACAAACAGCCACACACACACGTACATGCACGTCGCTATATAAGTGCAATAATCTTGGACGCGACGTTAAACCCCATTTCACCTCTCCTTGTAACATGTTTGACAGAGGCTGGGATGGAGTAAATAGTCAGTATACTGTTTATAAGTGGGGTATTCTGGCATGGTATCTCAGTGGACTAGCACTATTAAGTCAGCATCAGTTCGACTATTCCAAGCAGCCACACACACATACATGTGCATGCACAACGCTATAAGTGCAATTATCTCAGTCGCGACGTTAAACTCCATTTTCACCTCACCTCACCTCATGTGCCAGAATAAGACTGTAATAGAAACATCAAAACAAACTCACTCACTCACTCACTCACTCACTCACTCACTCACTCACTCACTCACTCACTCACTCACTCACTCACTCACTCACTCACTCACTCACTTGAAGCCTAATTAAATTATTGCTGTGTTGACATAATGTATCTCAATATTATGTTGTCTACAACTTCACACACAATTCAAGTGTCCTTCCAGGTTGTCAAAGCTAAAACTCTATTTTTTTCAATGTTAGCAAAACGTCCATGTTGAAGTTGGGTGCCTTCATGTGATGTCTGTTAGCATGGACCGATGTCAATCTGGCATGTGACTGACATGTATCATGTGACTGTTTCAGCCAATGGAAAGCTGCGGAGTGGTAAGGCCCACGAAGGCACCGACCAGATTGATGCTCTGTTAAGGGTAGGTTATTTTACAATTGTTGTAAAATGTAGAGACTGCACTTGTTACAGTTAAAGGGGTACTCAGCTCAGGTTAGTAGGCAGTCCCAGTAGGTTTGTTCAAGTCATAACTCACATTTGTGAAAAATATCAATCTTTTATCTATTGATTACTGTAATAAACAGGATGTGTAAGTTCTACATATGGCATTATTTTCTACGTCGAGACCTACAGTGGGAATTGGGCACTGGACCATCACCACAGTCCTCCTTTAAAAATTTGTTTATGACCTTTCTTTAAGTTGTTACACACTTGACCTAGTCGAAGACTATTTATTATTATTTATACTGAATATTTTATTTGACCAGCATCGAATTATTATATTTTCAATGCCTCGTGGGTTGTCCTACTAGTCTCGTTACTGATGCGGTTGTTTGTCCAGGGAGCGGAACAAGTGACCGCCATCTGCCGCAACTCCGAACCGTCTCTGAGGTCACACTCACCCGACAGCACTGGGTCAGCTCGACCTATGAGCGATGCTCAGCGGATGAGGAAGGTCATCATGGAGCTGATCGAGACAGAGCGGGCGTATGTCAAGGTGAGGATGATGGTGTCTCCTATGTAATGTTGGTTTGAGGGATGACATCTTCTTGAGGCAAGGGAGTTAACTGACTGTAAAAGTCAAAACTAAGCGCCCAGTCAAGATGATCTGATCGATAATCAACACCTTTATTGTAATCTAACAGGTCTTACCTCCTTAAGTGCATCAAATCACTTGAGCACCTTTATTAAAAACATGAAAATACTTGGAAAATATCTGTCGACACCGAGCTGACGGTACACACACTCAGCAAATCATGCAGTCGAATGCTATCTTCATGGCAGTCGCCATGTTGTTTATGAAACGGATGTCGATTTCATTACATGATTTTGACTGGACTATACACACCCGTTAGTCAAAATATAACTCCAAAATTCCTGCCTAGGTTCTTGAATTGCTGCTTCTTCTATGTTTTAATATGAATAGCCCCTCAGGGCTTCATAAGTGTGAGTTGCTTCCCTTAGGCTTTCCAGGAACCTATAACCTTGTGTTTGATTTTCCCTGATTAGGATCCTTGATGTTTTAGCACCATGCCCAAGCATGCATCACTATTGGGTTTCCTAGCACAATATCCTGACACATCATGTATGCCTGAAATTAGGGCTGGAACGATACGCCAACTGTGCGATCTAATTCGTATCATGATGCCTACTTCACGATACGTATCGCAATACTCGTATGTGCTCTTTTCTGTGGTGCAAAGACACGATGGCCAAATACCTGACACAAATGATTTACAGTTGGCAGTGTCAAATATGGTGCAATGGATGAAAATATTTATTTTTTCACTTCTAATTTTTTATACTAATTAGTGTTTGATGTTAGTTATTAAAGCAGACACTTAAGGTATGAATTGATATCTTTTACTTTGTGTGCGACTCGTGATTGATACTCAGTCAGGAAATAAAATATCGCAATCCACCGATGCATCAGTTTATCGTCCCACCTCAAATACTGTCAAAAGCAGTATGTAATCCAACTCACTCATTTACTGATGTTTGAGTGAGTGAGTTGGGTTTTACACTACTTTTAGCAATATTCCAGCAATATCACGGCAGGGAGCACCCGAATTGTTCTTCACACATGACACCAATTTTGGGAATCAAACTCGAACCATACAAACAGCCTAGATACCAATGCAAAATTTTTACCCCAAGCCAGTTACAATATATCCATGACTAAATTGTGTATTCCAGGACTTAAACTGCCTCACAGAGCGCTACCTCGAACCACTGAAGGAAGAGACGTTCCTGACCTCTGACGAGATCGACCAGTTGTTCGGGAACATCCAGGAGATCGTCCTGTTCCAGGGTCAGTTCCTCCACAGCCTGGAGGAGGCCATCGACCAGGAGAAGGACTTCTTCAACACCAGCGACTCGGCACAGTTCAAGGTCAGTCGGGAACCTTTGCATGTTTTGACACATTTTTGTTTATTCATTATCCATGTCTTACATATATTTCATTCTAGAATGCTTCCAAATACATTCAACCCTCATTACCAAAGTCTGTAAGACAATATGTCGAGATGTGTGTAGACAGTGGAGATATTAGAGAGTACAGTGATAGATATTCTAGAGCAGTTTCATCATATTACACCAGTTTCCTACATCCAAAACTGCTCATGTTTATAAAGTGACAGACCGCCTCCGTGGTCTAGTGGTAGAGCGTCCGCCCAGAGGGCAGAAGGTCAGGGGTTTGGTTCCCGACCGCGTCATATCAAAAGACGCTAAAATATGGTACTTGTTGTTGCCCTGCCCGGCGCTCTGCATTAATTGTCTAAAACAAGGACTGGTTGGCTCGGTATTCATGTTATGGTATCATGCAGCATGGTATCTCTGGGCTAGTGCTATAAAATCGGCTTTTGTCCGGACTAATACAGGCAGCCATACACATTGACATACGTCGCTATATAAGTGCAATAATCTTGGACGCAACATTAAACTCCATTTCACCTCACCTATATAGTGAGTAGAGATAACAGATACTAGGTACCTGTAGGTGGTCAGGAATATCGTGTGAATTCTGCTTCCCTATTACTGCTATGGTAGTACTTCTTTGGGTTCTTTTGGAACATTAGAAATATTTATGGATGTTTTTTAATTTCAACATAAATCAATTTCAATGCATGTTTATTCTTTGCTTACATATGAATGCAGTAATTATGATGATATATATGAATTTTTGTAATAGAATCTTTAATTTGAAATAAAGTAGCATGAAAAAGTGTAGGAATTAGTTGTGTAGCTAATAGTATCTTCTTTCTTCTTTGTCTGATCACATGAGTATCATGAAACTGTTAGCTATACAATTTATTGAAGTAAAGTGGAATATATTTGTTTGATTTGCACAGGATACCTGTTTGGCTGTGGGTATAATATTCTGTTGTAATCTTAGACTCTCAGCAACTAGGCAATACAAATTCTTCAATATTCTATGCTTTGATGTTGAATTTCTTCTCACCGTAATGTTATCTAGATCTTGTTGTGATAACATACAGTATCTAGTACACGGTCATGAAATTTGATTGAAAATGTCACCTGATTGATATATCACTGAATGCTTTTATCCTTTCCAAAGTGGTTCAAAGAACCATTTAACACAAGGCAAAAAAAATTCAGCTAGCATGATAGCCCTGAAATGCACTGACAGGCACAAAATTGATATAAATTTCAAAAGGTCACGAACATGATTGTGTTCAGAAAGTCGCAGATGTAGATGACGTCATCACGAAGGCATCATATCACATCACGTTTTCGGAATTTCGTATCAATTTCATTAATTTCATGACACGCTCAATTGCATGAGATGAGTATCAGGACTGATGTTGCATGTGTTGATGCATGGTGTGCGCACCGGTGTGGCAGGTGCCTGCTAACAGTGATCACGGAGACATGCACAGCTTCCGCTGGTACCTGTTAATCTTATTGTCCAATCATGTCATGTTCCTGGACCAGTATGTAGTTTTTGATTACCAAAATAATTATTTTGTTGGCTATATTAATTTTGGGTAAAATGTGTTGGGTTTAGCATGAATAACAAATTAAACATCACCTAGGAGGTAAACTGTAGGGTTTTATAGTGATGGTCAGATACACTGTTTAAACATTAACTGAATAATCCTTCACCTTTCTATTAAAAAAACTGCCATTGAATATGTCCAGTAGAAGAAAATTATCTTTTTTTATTTCCTATGTCATTATGTCATTGTCATTATGTCATTGTATACACGACGTTCCTCCATCAACCGTGAATACATCGTCAATACTTCACGGGTTTGTGAACACAGCGTTCTTCTATCATCGTGAATACATATGGCCGCTTGGCATTGTGGGAAGGATGTGTCTTCTTGATAAAAATTATAAAATGGGGCCATGTATAACTTACTAATGGAGCTCGAGCATGGATTTTGTGTGAACCTGCCATCATCTGATTTTGAGTAATGTGTGGAGTACATGGCCATAAGTGTGATGTAATCTGAGCACTGATTGGTCAGAGAACCGTCTGGTTTCCCTCTGACTGGAACCAGGCTCTGGTTTGATTCGTTGGTTAAAAATAGCGACTTCACCTGGGTGATGGGTGAGCGGAGTGTATACAAACCCAGGAAGTACTCAGTGTTCCTCTGCAGAAGTAAGTTGTGTATTAACAAGACTTGGTTTATTTTCAGCGTGTGTTATTTTCCCTCGGTGGGTCGTTCCTGTACTATGCCAATCACTTCAAGGTGTATAGCTCATTTTGTGCCAGTCACTCGCGATCTCAGAAAATATTCAACTTGGGTAAGTTGCATTATACAGAAAAGTTCTGTAAAATATTTCTACAAGTAGTATTTGATAGTTGTAAGGGTACACAGAACAAATGAGATGTGTCTTACAACTGTATCATATTTTGCTGCTCCCCATGTTTTGTGTTATATTTTTATGGCCCCCTCCCGATAATAAATGACCAATCTCTTAATAATAAATATTCAAATTTATAATTTTTCTATTTGAAAATATAGAACTGTCATTTTTTCACACCACCACCAACCCTATATAGTTGTAAAAAATTTGGCGAACCCCCCACTTTCACTGTGTAATTTTTTCAAGACCCTCCCTTAATCCCCCCACCCTCCCTCCCCTCTTCCCTCCTCCCTCACTTCCCTCCCCTACAATAATTTGCCTGATTGAACATTTCAAAACGGAACTGTATGAACATAACTTATTTACACAGATTATACCTCAGCGATAAAACATGAAGTGGATGCCTCAGTTCCTTGTTTACAAATACCCAGCACTCTAACCCTATAAACACTGCACATAAGGAGAGTCTCGTCTAACCCTATAAACACTGCACGTAAGGAAAGTCTCGTCTAACCCTATAAACACTGCATGTAAGGAGAGTCTCGTCTAACCCTATAAACAGTGCACGTAAGAAGAGTCTCGTCTAACCCTATAAACACTGCACATAAGAAGAGTCTCGTATAACCCTATAAACAGTGCACGTAAGGAGAGTCTCGTATAACCCTATAAACAGTGCACATAAGGAGAGTCTCGTCTAACCCTATAAACAGTGCACATAAGGAGAGTCTCGTCTAACCCTATAAACAGTGCACGTAAGGAGAGTCTCGTCTAACCCTATAAACACTGCACATAAGGAGAGTCTCGTCTAACCCTATAAGGGGTGGTCGGGTAGCTTTGGTTAAAGCGTTCGCTCGTCACGCCGAAGACCCGGGTTCGATTCCTGATATAGGTACAATGTGTGAAGCCCATTTCTGGTGTCCCCCGCCCTGATATTGCTGGAATATTGCTAAAAGTGGCGTAAAACCAAACTCACTCACTCACTCTAACCCTATAAACAGAGCACGTAAGGAGAGTCTTGTCTAACCCTATAAACAGTGCACATAAGGAGAGTCTCGTCTAACCCTGTACATAAGGAAAGTCTCATGTTTAAGGCTACTTGTCAACTCAATGGGCTGTTTGGTGACTATCTTTTGTCCCTCTGAGCTGTTACAAATCCATTGGGCTTTAGGGTAGCCAAGTGGTTAAATCATCCCCAGTATTTCAGGTATCTGCTGTCTTGATATTGCTGGATTGTTGCTAAGCAGAACAATATCATAATCATTCACTCACTCAGTACAAACCCATGTCTTGTGCACAGATGCCAATGAAGCTCTGAAGAACTTCCTGCGCGCACGCAACCCCAAGCAGCAACATTCAGCCACCCTGGAGTCCTACCTGATCAAGCCCATCCAGCGCATCCTCAAATACCCTCTGCTGCTGCAGCAACTCTGCCACCTCACCTTGCCGGACACTGACGAACATCACCATCTCTCAGGTAACTACCCATAACCTGACACTGACGAACATCTCCATCTCTCAGGTAACTACCCCACACCTGACACTGACGAACATCACCATCTCTCAGGTAACTACCCAACACCTGACACTGACGAACATCACCATCTCTCAGGTAACTACCCAACACCTGACACTGACGAACATCACCATCTCTCAGGTAACCACCCAACACCTGACACTGACGAACATCACCATCTCTCAGGTAACTACCCAACACCTGACACTGACGAACATCACCATCTCTCAGGTAACCACCCAACACCTGACACTGACGAACATCACCATCTCTCAGGTAACTACCCCACACCTGACACGGACGAACATCACCATCTCTCAGGTAACTACCCAACACCTGACACTGACGAACATCACCATCTCTCAGGTAACCACCTGACACTGACGAACATCACCATCTCTCAGGTAACTACCCAACACCTGACACTGACGAACATCACCATCTCTCAGGTAACTACCCAACACCTGACACTGACGAACATCACCATCTCTCAGGTAACTACCCAACACCTGACACTGACGAACATCACCATCTCTCAGGTAACTACCCAACACCTGACACTTTGTCCTCTTGTTATTTACATTATGTATAGATAGATTTTGTAATGAAGTTGATGCTAACAATGTGACCTTGACCTTGACAGAGGCGCTGCGAGGGATGGAAGCAGTAGCAGAACACATCAATGAAATGCAGAAGATCTATGAGGAATACGGATCTGTTTTTGACGACTTGTCTAAGACCTTCAAGGAAGTTCACCCGTCGAAGAAGGTGAAGGTCGTTGGCGGGGTAACTGACACATACGTGTTTGGTGTTGTCATCAGTCACTGTGTATAGTCAGTCCTGCTGTTATCATTGATATTTATGTGTATTGTCGTGAGATGTTGAACTTAAGTAGAGATATCTCTCTAGATGACCTCGGGCAGTCGGGTAGCCTAGTGGTTAAAGCGTTCGCGTGTCACGCCGAAGACCTGGGTTCAATTCCCGACATGGGTACGATGTGTGAAGCCCGTTTCTGGTGTCCCCCGCCGTGATATTGCTGGAATATTGCTAAAAGCGGCGTAAAACCATACCCTTTCACTCGCTCACTAGATGATCTCACCATCCCCTCCACCCCACAATGGACGTGTCTGGCAGTGACGAGGCAGCA
This sequence comes from Haliotis rufescens, assembly GCF_023055435.1. Lineage (NCBI taxonomy): Eukaryota > Metazoa > Mollusca > Gastropoda > Lepetellida > Haliotidae > Haliotis > Haliotis rufescens. The sequence goes on along the minus strand of NW_025964223.1, from coordinate 1,523,811 downwards.
GTGTTCAGGAGGTACTAAGATCTAAGAAGTGCTGCACAGTCTCTAGACATCATTTAAAATAAATAAGTGCCAGGCTGTTTGATCAAAGGTGCCACAATTCACTGTTGTATCCCATAACCATACCAGAATCACCACCCGTGAAGATCCGGGTTAGAATTGATCTTCAGCAACCAATGCTTGTCCCCTGTGAAGATCCGGGTTAGAATTGATCTTCAGCAACCAATGCTTGTCCCCTGTGAAGATCTGGGTCAGAATTGATCTTCAGCAACCAATGCTTGTTCCCTGTGAAGATCTGGGTTAGAATTGATCTTCAGCAACCAATGCTTGTCCCCTGTGAAGATCCGGGTTAGAATTGATCTTCAGCAACCAATGCTTGTCCCCTGTGAAGATCTGGGTCAGAATTGATCTTCCGCAACCAATGCTTGTTCCCTGTGAAGATCCGGGTTAGAATTGGTCGTCAGCAACCAATGCTTGTCCCCTGTGAAGATCTGGGTCAGAATTGGTCTTCAGCAACCAATGCTTGTCCCCTGTGAAGATCTGGGTCGAGTTGATCTTCAGCAACCAATGCTTGTCCCCTGTGAAGATCCGGGTTAGAATTGGTCTTCAGCAACCAATGCTTGTCCCCTGTGAAGATCCAGGTTAGAATTGATCTTCAGCAACCAATGCTTGTCCCCTGTGAAGATCTGGGTTAGAATTGATCTTCAGCAACCAATTCTTGTCCCCTGTGAAGATCCGGGTTAGAATTGATCTTCAGCAACCAATGCTTGTCCCCTGTGAAGATCTGGGTTAGAATTGATCTTCAGCAACCAATGCTTGTCCCCTGTGAAGATCCAGGTTAGAATTGGTCTTCAGCAACCAATGCTTGTCCCCTGTGAAGATCTGGGTCAGAATTGATCTTCAGCAACCAATGCTTGTCCCCTGTGAGATCCGGGTTAGAATTTATCTTCAGCAACCAATGCTTGTCCCCTGTGAAGATCTGGGTCAGAATTGGTCTTCAGCAACCCATGCTTGTCCCCTGTGAAGATCTGGGTCAGAATTGGTCTTCAGCAACACATGCTTGTCATTAAAGGCAACTATGCTTGTCTAAGAGTCGACTTACGGATCGGGGGGTCAGACTCGCTGACTTGGTTGATGCATGTCTTCTCATCCCACTTGTGTAGATTGATGCTCATGATGTCAATCACTTGAGTGTCTGGTCCTGACTCGATTATTAACAGACTGCCGTCATATAGCTGGAATATTGCTGAGTGCGGCGTTAAACAACAAACAACCAACAACCGGATTTCCAGTTAGAACTGCTCCTATCAACCTTTGCTAATATGTCTTCAGCAACTCATGCTTGCTGTAAAAGGTGCCTAATGGATCGGGTGGTCAGACTCACTGACTTGGTTGATGCATGTCATCCCACTTGCGTAGATCGATGGTCATGATGTGAATCACTTGAGTGTCTGGTCCTGACTCGATTATTAACAGACTACTGTCATAAAGCTGGAATATGCTGAGTGCGAAGTTAAACAACAAACAAACAAGATCCACACAAGATGGGTCCCATCTTCCTGAGGCGATGGAGTTAACTGACTCTGAAAGTCCAGTTTCCACCCTTGCTGAACTAAGCCGGAATTTCTGGGTTCGCTTGTAGCGCCACCAGTAGTATAATGAGTTATGCCCCTCCTATGTCCCTCCTATTGACCAATCAGATTCCCCCAGTGAAGACGGTCCCTCGATAATCAAGATATATATCATTATTAAACGAGCTTTACTTCGCGAAGTGCATCAAATCACGTAAGCACCTTGATTAAAAGCATGAAAAGATTTGGAAAACATCTGTTGACGCTAAGTTGACGGTACACATGCTTTGCAAATCCTGCAGTCGACAGAAATCTTCACAACAGTTTACGAACAGAATGTTGATTTCGTAAGGCGAGTTTGATTGGACTGTGCATAGACCTGTTAGTCCAAACAAAATATAACTCAATAATTGCAGCCTAGTTCAGGCAGCCTCGGAACTTTCATAGTCAGTTAACTCCCTTGCCTCAGGAAGATGGATGATTCCCATGTTTGCCCTGATTGTGATACTGCGCGTGAAGAATCAACTTGGAGGGGGGGGGGGGGGGGGGGGGGGGGGTAAACACTTTCAGCTTTCCTCTCACAGTTGGCACCCTGTAGAACTGAAATAGGGTTCAATGTATCATTGAACAAACATCACTGAAACATCAGAGATAGGGAATCATTGTACATAGTTGATCAATGTTGACAAAGAATGGTGTTCTTACTTTGAGAGAATTATGTCATTCCTGTATTGCTCTGAAAGTTGTTTTGTTGTGGCCTATTGTGATGTGCTAGTAGTACACCATCTCATTAAAGGCAGATCTTTTACTCAAATACAATCGCTCTCTGTGTGAGGATCGGACAAGCACTCCATAGGAGGTTGTATCAGTTGGACTTTCTAATCAGCTGATCAGTGTTGAGGCTTTAGATTCTGAGTATGCGTGAGGAAAGTGTTCAGAGCAGCCTATCTGATTTCTGTATCTCAGGAAGAAACTTATACAGACAGTTCTGAATGTAAATGATATTGGCTGTGCCTTTCTAATGGTAGTTATTTTATGCATTGTATGAGGAAAGCATCCTAAGCATTCTTTCTAATTTCTGTATCTCGGGAAGAAACTTATACAGACAGTTCTGAATGTAAATAATATTGGCTGTGCCTTTCTAATGGTAGTTATTTTATGCATTGTGTGAGGAAAGCATCCTAAGCATCCTTTCTAATTTCTGTATCTCGGGGAAGAAACTTATACAGACAGTTCTGAATGTAAATAATAAAGGCTGTGCCTTTCTAATGGTAGTTAATCATGCATTGTCTTTTCTGTGCACCATGGCATCTGCACCCAACATTGAGTACAATCAAAGGAATATTTGTGGCCTGTATATGAGTTCTTTTTGGAAATAGTAATCTTTAAATTGAAGTGGTAAGGTAGAAGCCGAATTGTTATTTAAAGCTGACAACTGATTGGCTGAAGAACCATGCTTCCATCATGTAGATTGGGTGGTCAGTGTTCGTTCAGGGGTCATCTGGCCGACCTTCTATGGTGGGGTTATCATGTCTTTGATTGTATCGGAGGAAAAGATCTGCTTTAATGAGATTGAAGTAGTACTAGTGTAACCCCTCTGTATCCGGAACTGATTTACCCATACACAAGTTTTATTGCCTGTTGCGATAGCATGGAGCCTAACTATACCAATACATGCCAGTGTATACTTTCGATGTGTGAAGAATGTTTGCTATTCAAATTTTCCATCATACTCAAGTAACCCCGCTGCATCTGGTAGGGCTGGCTAAAAAGATCAATAATTGGAATTATCGTTGATGGGAAAAAATATTAGTTATTAGCGAGATGAAATCAATTGTGATGAAATAATGTTTAAAGTTACTAAAACAGACTTGTTATTATGAATCATGTCCTACTATATGAGCTGTTTGTGCCCTACTATATGAGCTGTTTTTGCCCTACTATATCGAGCTGTTTGTGCCCTACTATATCGAGCTGTTTGTGCCCTACTATATGAGCTGTTTGTGCCCTACAATATGAGCTGTTTGTGCCCTACTATATGAGCTGTTTGTGCCCCACTATATCGAGCTGTTTGTGCCCTACTATATCGAGCTGTTTGTGCCCTACTATATCGAGCTGTTTGTGCCCTACTATATCAAGCTGTTTGTGCCCTACTATATCGAGCTGTTTGTGCCCCACTATATGAGCTGTTTTTGCCCTACTATATCAAGCTGTTTGTGCCCTACTATATCGAGCTGTTTGTGCCCTACTATATGAGCTGTTTGTGCCCTACTATATGAGCTGTTTGTGCCCCACTATATGAGCTGTTTGTGCCCCACTATATGAGCTGTTTGTGCCCTACTATATGAGCTGTTTGTGCCCTACTATATGAGCTGTTTGTGCCCTACTATATCAAGCTGTTTGTGCCCTACTATATCGAGCTGTTTGTGCCCTACTATATCGAGCTGTTTGTGCCCTACAATATGAGCTGTTTGTGCCCTACTATATGAGCTGTTTGTGCCCCACTATATCGAGCTGTTTGTGCCCTACTATATCGAGCTGTTTGTGCCCTACTATATCGAGCTGTTTGTGCCCTACTATATCAAGCTGTTTGTGCCCTACTATATCGAGCTGTTTGTGCCCCACTATATGAGCTGTTTTTGCCCTACTATATCAAGCTGTTTGTGCCCTACTATATGAGCTGTTTGTGCCCTACTATATGAGCTGTTTGTGCCCCACTATATGAGCTGTTTGTGCCCCACTATATGAGCTGTTTGTGCCCTACTATATGAGCTGTTTGTGCCCTACTATATGAGCTGTTTGTGCCCTACTATATCGAGCTGTTTGTGCCCTACTATATCGAGCTGTTTGTGCCCTACTATATCGAGCTGTTTGTGCCCTACTATATCAAGCTGTTTGTGCCCTACTATATGAGCTGTTTGTGCCCTACTATATCGAGCTGTTTGTGCCCTACTATATCGAGCTGTTTGTGCCCTACTATATCAAGCTGTTTGTGCCCTACTATATCGAGCTGTTTGTGCCCTACTATATCGAGCTGTTTTTGCCCTACTATATCGAGCTGTTTGTGCCCCACTATATGAGCTGTTTGTGCCCCACTATATGAGCTGTTTGTGCCCTACTATATGAGCTGTTTGTGCCCTACTATATGAGCTATTTGTGCCCCACTATATGAGCTGTTTGTGCCCCACTATATGAGCTGTTTGTGCCCTACTATATGAGCTGTTTGTGCCCTACTATATCGAGCTGTTTGTGCCCTACTATATGAGCTGTTTGTGCCCTACTATATCGAGCTGTTTTTGCCCTACTATATCGAGCTGTTTTTGCCCTACTATATGAGCTGTTTGTGCCCTACTATATCGAGCTGTTTTTGCCCTACTATATGAGCTGTTTTTGCCCTACTATATGAGCTGTTTGTGCCCTACTATATCAAGCTGTTTGTGCCCTAATATATGAGCTGTTTGTGCCCTACTATATCGAGCTGTTTTTGCCCTACTATATGAGCTGTTTGTGCCCTACTATATCGAGCTGTTTTTGCCCTACTATATCGAGCTGTTTGTGCCCCACTATATGAGCTGTTTGTGCCCCACTATATGAGCTGTTTGTGCCCTACTATATGAGCTGTTTGTGCCCTACTATATGAGCTGTTTGTGCCCCACTATATGAGCTGTTTGTGCCCCACTATATGAGCTGTTTGTGCCCTACTATATGAGCTGTTTGTGCCCTACTATATCGAGCTGTTTGTGCCCTACTATATGAGCTGTTTGTGCCCTACTATATCGAGCTGTTTTTGCCCTACTATATCGAGCTGTTTTTGCCCTACTATATGAGCTGTTTGTGCCCTACTATATCGAGCTGTTTTTGCCCTACTATATGAGCTGTTTTTGCCCTACTATATGAGCTGTTTGTGCCCTACTATATCAAGCTGTTTGTGCCCTACTATATGAGCTGTTTGTGCCCTACTATATCGAGCTGTTTTTGCCCTACTATATGAGCTGTTTGTGCCCTACTATATCGAGCTGTTTTTGCCCTACTATATGAGCTGTTTGTGCCCTACTATATCAAGCTGTTTGTGCCCTACTATATGAGCTGTTTGTGCCCTACTATATCGAGCTGTTTTTGCCCTACTATATCGAGCTGTTTTTGCCCTACTATATGAGCTGTTTGTGCCCTACTATATCGAGCTGTTTTTGCCCTACTATATGAGCTGTTTGTGCCCTACTATATGAGCTGTTTGTGGCCTACTATATGAGCTGTTTGTGCCCTACTATATCGAGCTGTTTGTGCCCTACTATATGAGCTGTTTGTGCCCTACTATATGAGCTGTTTGTGCCCTACTATATCGAGCTGTTTGTGCCCTACTATATGAGCTGTTTGTGCCCTACTATATGAGCTGTTTGTGCCCTACTATATCAAGCTGTTTGTAGCCTACTATATGAGCTGTTTGTGCCCTACTATATGAGCTGTTTGTGCCCTACTATATCGAGCTGTTTTTGCCCTACTATATGAGCTGTTTGTGCCCTACTATATCGAGCTGTTTGTGCCCTACTATATGAGCTGTTTGTGCCCTACTATATGAGCTGTTTTTGCCCTACTATATGAGCTGTTTGTGCCCTACTATATCGAGCTGTTTGTGCCCCACTATATGAGCTGTTTGTGCCCTACTATATGAGCTGTTTGTGCCCCAGGTGGTGGACCTGAGTGTTGGCGAGCTGCAGATGTATGGGATGGTGGAGTGGTGCAACATGACCGACTATCTTGGCAAGACAAAGAAGGCATCAGACTTCGAGAACACCGTCTTTGTCTTCCGGACTGGCGTTGTGTTCCTGTGCCGGGAGAGACTCAAGAGAAGGAAGACAAGGGTAAGAGTTGTCTCCCATGACAAAAATAAATCTGTCTTGAATGAACTATATAAAATTTGTATCTATAAATCAATGCCTATGCAGAACAAGCTCAGAGCCGTGCTCTAGAAAATGACCCAAATGTCATGTAGAACTATGTAGAGCAAAGCCATGTCAACTTCCTGCACCAAGGTCGCAGGGTAGAACAACAACAGCTCGGCAGCATTGAAGACAATAATGATGAATGATGTCACATATTATTGTTTCCACACAAACATTTTTGCTGTTCTGATACGTTTCCTAGGCAAATCTATTTTCAGTTCCTTTGCAGAAGTGCGTAGTCTTGAAGTGTGGTATTATGAAAACCTTGAATCATGGCGGCACTTCAGAACTTACATACTTTACTAAGACAGTGTTATCCCAAACATAACATTTGTTACATTTGACCACTTTCTAATTGGCATTGTGTATTCATAGCTTTCGGCCATGGGAGCCATGCCAATTTACACTTGTCAGAGGGGTACACAAAGTATGTGATCTGGACTACCAGTTGTCTGACTTTCAATTTTTGTGGAAGTCTCAGTGGCTGAGTGGGTTAGCTCACTGACTTTGTGTGCTGGCGATTAGGTGCCTCACTCTGGCTGTGTGGGTTCGAATTCCAGACAGAACGTATGAGAATCTGTACTTTACTAAGAAAGTGTTATCCCAAATATAACATTTGTTACATACTTCAGTGTCAAGTCATGATGACAATACATCTGATTACTAAAAATACTTGTTACTCTTGTTACTCTTTCTGGTAGGCGATTACGGTAAACAGCGGATTGACTGCATATTGCACATGCAACTAAGCTGACGTGTCAGCCAAACTGAAACCCGTTTCGTGCATTGTGGAGATAGATTGTGACAGTCGTGACTCCATGCCCATGCTCCAGGGGATAGTAACGATGTCTGTCCGTTCAATACTCAAAAGGGACAAATTTTCTTGTAAACTACTTAAGTCAGAGAAATGAAATTTTACACACCGATGTTACTGGTTATGATCTGAAAAGATTTGGAAAATTGCTGTTTTTTTAGAGAGTTATGGCCCTTGCTCTGTGCTTTTCAACCTGGTGCATCCTGCATGAAATAGGGACAGAAACTACTAAAATTATATGAATGAAAGTTTGCATGTGTATATGCGACTGCTTGTCAAAACTTGGTCCTGTAAAAAAGTGTTTACAGAGTTATGGCCCTTTATCTATGCTATGTTACATTGTGCATAGTGGGTGCAATGGGGACAAGATTTCTTTAGAAACTACTGACGTTGCATGAATGAAAGTTTGCATGCTTGTCAAGACTGAGTTTGAAAATTGGTCCTGTAAATTATTAGTTTTACAGTGGTACGTCCCTTGAACCATGTTATTTTACTTGGTGCATATTGTCAGCAATGGGGACAAGTTTTCACAGAAACTACTGAAGTTAGCAGCTTTTCTAAAAGATACTTATCCAGTTAAAAAAGTTATTTTATCCAGCCTTTTGTGTGTATTAATTTCACATTTAATCATTTTTTCTGATGACATAAAGCAGCCCTATCTCTTCTTTAAGGCTTTATAGGACTCTTTTTTTTTATTGTTTATACTTACTACTATATGAACAAACAAACTTCTAGTGTACCCCATGGTGGGGGATAGTGATAACTCTGTTCTTGTGTGCTTCTGTTAAATGTTGCAGACCAGATTCATGTCTTTTTTTACTGATATTTGTTTTGACAAAATGACCAGTGGTAAAATAAAAACTTACAAAATGTTAACCGACTTCTTCAGTCCCTCCCTCCCAAGATGTCACTTCTGGAGCATCATCATCAGATGGACATGCTGGAGCGCTTCCGCACACTCATCCCCACACAGGAAGTGCAGGTGCGTGTTGGGAAGGTCAGCGACATCGACCGCCACTACTGGTGGGACCTCATCCACTCCAGGTCCGACTCCGAGGGACGACCAGAGAGGCTGTACCAGTTCTGCAACAGGTGTGTTGTCATGACGCTTGAAAAAATCCAAGGGCAGATCCAGTATTTTTAAAAGGGAGAGGTCCATATATCAAAATCCTCTTGCAGTCAATTTTACTGCCTACAACATACTCATTTGGTTTTCAAGGGGGGTGGGGGGATGGGATTGGACCCTGGGGGGGTGGGGGGTAGGGGGGTGGGATTGGACCCTGGACCCTTCCTCTGGATCTACCTATGAAATCATATTAGATTCTTAAGTATGCCACTAAAATATCTGTGACCTGTGTGATCTCTTAGGTTTTTTCTCAGTTTTACCTTGTGTAGAAAATATTTTGTTATTGGTTGCTGTGCAGTGGTAATAATGTCAAGGTCACAGAGAATAGAGGGAGTTGGATTTTACGTCACTTCCAGTCGTACGGCGTGTCAGCTTAATGTCGGTGGAAAGCCAAAAGTGATGCAGGTCTAGGGTGGTTGAAACCCATGAATATAGGTGTGGTGCCGACAAACCTGGGAACATGATCGGGGCGAACCAGGATTCAAACCCACAATTATTGGTTTCTAGCATGCCCAAGGGATGCAACTCTGCACAGCGAATTGAGGCACCTTAGACGACTGGGCCAACTGTGCCCCTTCACATAGAATAGACCCACAGCTTGTATTACTGAATGAATAGTGAGGTATAAACAGTTAAACCTTGTTATCCCACCCCTGTTATCCCGACCTTGTTATCCCGACCCTGTCATCCCGACCCTGTCATCCTGACCCTGTTATCCCAACCTTGTTATCCCGACCCTGTCATCCCGACCTTGTTATCCCGACCTTGTTATCCCGACCCTGTCATCCCGACCTTGTTATCCCGACCTTGTTATCCCGACCCTGTCATCCCGACCCTGTTATCCCCGCCCTGTTATCCCAACCTTGTTATCCCGACCTTGTTATCATGACCTTGTTATCCCGACCCTGTCATCCCGACCCTGTCATCCCGACCTTGTTACCCCGACCCTGTTATCCTGACCCTGTTATCCCGACCCTGTCATCCCGACCTTGTCATCCTGACCCTGTTATCCAGACCCCGTCATCCAGACCTTGTTATCCCGACCTTGTCATCCCGACCCTGTTATCCCGACCTTGTTATCCTGACCCTGTCATCCCGACCCTGTCATCCCGACCTTGTTACCCCGACCCTGTTATCCTGACCCTGTTATCCCGACCTTGTTATCCTGACCCTGTTATCCCGACCTTGTTATCCCGACCCTGTCATCCCGACCCTGTCATCCCGACCTTGTTATCCCGACCCTGTTATCCCGACCTTGTTATCCTGACCTTGTTATCCTGACCTTGTTATCCCAACCTTGTTAACCCGACCCTGTCATCCCGACCCAGTTATCCCGACCCTGTGAGTCTGGAAACCTTCTGGCAACATAACTGTGTACCATAAGGGACATTGGGTAGGGTAGTGGTTGAAGCATTGGACCTTCACACTGAAGACCCGGGTTCGGTTCTCCACAATGTGTGAAGCCTATTTCTGGTGCCTCTCCACTATGATATTGCTGAAATATTGCAAAGAGCTGGTTAAACCATACTCACCCAATAACATCTTCAAAATACTTGAAAGATTCATCAGATATGCATTAATACATAGTTTTAATTTGGACAAACATTGACTGTTTTCAGTACGTCTGAGGCCAAGTCTGACTTCATGAAGGTGATCCGGCAGACAATACGAGAAAGTGTCCGGAGCATGACCGTGCCCACTAAGCCAATCCAGCTCAAACCACGCAGTTTGAGCCCGTGTTCTGCCGAAAAACTCGACCCGCTTCCGTTGTTGAACAAAAAAAGAGGTCAGGATCCTGAAAGACACTCCATGGATTTTGACGAAAAAATTAGTGCACTAGAATATGAAGCAGCTTTCAGAATACGCAGCAAAACTATAGGCGATATAAATCAAGCGAGTATGGACGACAACGCTGCTTACACTACTGTATCTGAGCCGCAGATAGCTCAAAATAAGAGTCCAACTTCTTCCAACTCTAATCTAAGTAGTTCTAGTCAGAGTGGGTCGGCTAAGTTGCTGTATGCCAGCGCGAATCCCCTGAACTATTCCTCAGGCTCTGTTAATTCTATTGGGTCACCGGTGTGGAAGCCTCGGTCTGAAAGTAGGCAGGGCACACAGAGTCCTCAAAATCAGAGCCCCAAACGCCCAGGCATATCTCAAGATGACAATACTTCAAGAAATAGTGCCATCAGTGATGCTAGCAACTCACCCAAGCGTAATAACACAAGCAGTGATTCGCCTAAGCGTAGAGATCAAAAGACTGTGGTGTTTGCAGCACCGTATGGAGTCCAGCCATATAAAGATACAGAATGTTAGTTCTAGATGTAGGTAGGAATACAAAGGTAAAATGGCCGCCACTGGTGGCAGACAGCCTGCTGGTGGACGAATTGCTGACGATTTGCTTACCGTTTCAGATGAGAGATGTGAGCAGATAAGCGAGGCAGAGCTCGCCCCCTCTTCTGAACAGGGGGCGACAGGCTCTAGCCCGCCGGGTGAGATAATAACATATCTCTGATGGTTGTGGGGCTTGGTTTGCAAAGCATGTGGTATATGGTTGTGAGGCGGGCACTCCCAGGATGTGGGAGGATGGCTCCAGGGGACAGCTTCTAGAGGTGATGAGAGGGAAAAATGGTGATGTTCGGGCAGTGTGTGCCTTGGAGGATGATTCGAAGCATTTGAGATTTGAGAAACAATGTGTCCTTTTGGGATGCATGGTAAATGCTTGATGCTCAGAGGGTGTACCCATGGCTAGGAGTAAGACTGATGGAGATGTGACTATAAACATGATTAAAAAATGTTATCTCCATCAGTCAGTGCTAAGATGGACAATGCATTTATTAGGTTATCATCCCAGATGTGTCATTATCCCTGTTATTCCACTCTGCTGGCCAGATAGTGACAGTTTGTAACGGATAATGAATGTTCTATCGATGTCTGACTGTACAGAAATATATACAGATTGTAATATATCACAACTGTTCTCTATTGCTGTTCCAAGTGTACAGTGTACCTCTCCGAATTGCTGTACAGTTAAATCTGTACACCCTGTACAGTGAATGTATTAGCACACAGGCACCGCATCGTAAAATAACCACATATACCCTCCACAAGATTACTACCTTTCACATATCTCAAGTGAAAATGAGTTTCTCAAGTTTTGGTTAGAATCTAGATTTTCTTAGATTTCTATCTGGTCTCTAGACTTGGGTGCATGCTTCTTGATAATTACATTTTGTTACCATGTCAGGACTTTCATCATGTGACCACATCATGTGTCTAGATCATGTGACCTCATCATGTGACTAGATCATGTGACCACATCATGTGACTAGATCATGTGACTTGATCACTGTGCATGCTTTATAGTAGGTGTATCAGGTAGCTATGTACACTTACCACCAGATGGCGCTCTCCCTTGATCTGTGTCCGTTACACCTGTCATAGACAATGGTTGTCGCAGGTACAATCGTTTCTACGTACATTGTTGACATACACATCAGGATAACCTGCTGATTATTTTGATGCTGATAGTTTACATTAGATTTTAACTGATCACTCATTGCCATTGTGTTTTTGTGAAGTAATTGTAATGAGAGAATAGTTCTGTTGAATAATGTGAAATATGCTGCAGCAAGAAATTTGTTTGTGAAAGTGTTATGTTCATTACATTCGTTGAACTTACAAATGACTCATTTTAAACATATATTAAACTTTTTAAAGTATCAAAAGAGGAGAGAAGATATCAATATACATAGTTTAAATATTAAAAGTTATTGGTCGAAAATATGAAGTTTCTTTGTCATATTGAGATGCAAACATTTAATTAGATCCTATTTTTTGGCATTATCAAAATCATTTTGGAAAAAGGACAACTTGTTTTACTGTTAAATAAGATGTCTAGTTAAGAAATCCATATTGCAAGAAGTTTGTTGATGTCATTTATGTTCATGCATTGGGATGCAGCGATGTACTCCTGCATCTTTTCGGTATGAAGACTTTGCAGTTTTTTAAATTCTGAAGTTTTAAGAGATTTAATGTAGTGCTATTGAGAACAGTCGTAATTGCCTGTACAAGTATTTCACCAGATACAGCACTGTGAGCACTTCATCTAGTCAAGCCATTAGTTTTATCTTCTGTATGAGAACAGACTGCTGACCTCAGCATGTTTTATGTAGTGTTGTTGGACTAGAAGGCCAAGGGGTGTGCAATATGTTCTCAGTCATATGTTTTATTTATTGTAACTTGTAGTTGAGAATAGTTCAAGGGGCCAAATATATCAACCAATCGCAAGCATGTATATATTCACTGTAACATAACCATATGTACATTCTGTAACACAGCCACTGATTGGATGGTTAAGCCAGAGCTGATGTTAGAGTAGCTTTCATTGGCTTAAACCAGATAGTCATGTTTGTGAAATGAGATTTGTTATTATGATACTAGATTTAACCTACTTCCATGTCCTTTCTGTCCACCATGTTTATGATTATTGAACTTCTGCATTTGACACTAATTATGTTGTAGTTTGATAGATGTTGTATGAGATATGATTTCAGACAATGGAGATCAAATCACACTTGTTTATCAATTAAGAGTTTATCATTGTCATACTTCATCCGTATCTACACCTGTTGCATACCCATCACCTTTCACGTGGTCTAGGATTCAATATTTCTATTCTCATCAAAGCAATCATGAAGGTGGAGAAAGCTGGCAGCTGGTTTCCATGCAGAACATCCGAGGTGATGACAATGTCAAGGTCACATCTGACAAAACCCTCTAAAATTCAGGTTGCTCTGCTATTTTATGTATAATGCTAATTTATGTGGGGCATATTTTGACAAGATTATTTTCAATGCTTTAAGTTATGTGACGAAGAACGAACAAAAAGCATTAGGCATTAACACTGGAAAATTGTACATGTTTATTTACATCCTTAAGCATTATGAAAATAACAAATTCAGACCAATATGTTCAGTAAATTGATCCTGATGATAATTTATAGATCAGCTGTTCGACAGAAAGCATGTGGATCAATATCCCTATGTTGTAGTTTTAATTTGACTTAAAAAATTTCATATTGTCAACGGTTATTGTGAAGATAACGTCATGAATCTGATGTCATTACTTTTGCCTTTCATTGTTTGCAACTGACTTCAGTCGGTATTTCTCTGGCCACCATCATATCCATGGGACATTTCTGACTGTGGTGTTAAACAACCCTTTTATGCCTTCTGCTTCATTATGTATAAAACCCAAAATGGGACTAAAATTGGTTTGGCTTTATAAGATTATTTTGGATTGGAAAAGCTACTGTCATAAGGGTATTCTCCAAACAGTCATGAATGCATCTTCTCGAGGTA